>NC_052351.1:72574878-72694653 GCF_009727055.1 Benincasa hispida | reverse complement strand
CATCGCCAATACTTTTCCGTTGAAGGTTTTTACCACCTTCTCAAGAATTAAGTTTAATTTCACGATTGGACAACTTCAGCCGTGGCCATTTGTTTGGGATGTATCGATGTATGCGGTGGCCACCTTGTGGAGGATATTGTACTATGCGCAGCAGCTCCTTTATATTATGGATGACAAAAGTGTGATCCCTTTATCAACTATATGATGGCACGGGGAATGCCAAAACGAGTGTAAATATTTTTCTTCAGGAACTGGAAGACTACCGCCGCATCACTTGCGAAGCCATTACAAAACTGCCTCTACACACACATTGGAAACAAAATATTGAACAGGCCAATAAGGATTATATATGACCTTGCCATGCGAAGCAGGAATATGTCCCATGAACTCAATCCCCCATGATGTTCAATATAATTCCAGGCTCCAAGATAGTGTCCATTGCATTGCGATTCTTCGCATGAAATGTATGCTCGGTGCGTTTGACACCGATCACATTCATTACGTAGTAGCACATCTTTAAATAATGAAGGCTTTGCGGTATTAATTCATTATTCTCATTTGGGACTACCGTCATTCCGCCCTTCTTCGGCACACATTGCACGGGGCTGACCCACGTGCTATCAGCTATAGGATAGATAATGCCCACATCCAGCCATTTGATAATCTTCTTTTTGACGACCTTCTTCATCGCAAGGTTAAGTCTGGGTTGATTTTCAATAGTTTCTTTGTGGTCATCCTCGAGACAAATGTGGTGCATGCAGTACGCGGGGTTGATTCCTCTAATGTCAATGAGTGTCCAGCCAATTGCTTGCACATGTTTCTTGAGAATGCTCATTAACACATTCTCTTGATCTTCGTTGAGCACAGAGGAGATTATCACTGGCAGCTTCTCATTCTGTCCCAGAAATGCGTACTTCAAATGTGTTGGTAAGGTTTTCAGTTCAAGTATTGGTGGTTCCACGAGGGAAGGTTGTGTTGTTTTTCTTTCTTCTTTTGGCTCTTCTTCTTGTGTTGCGATCGTTTCTTCTTCTTTGTTTGTTTTTTCTATGATCGCATTGCAGGCAGCTATGGATGCGTTGGCATCCTCTTCTTCACACTCTTCATTAGACTTTTCTTTTTCAATCAAATTCAGGTCATCATCAGAATCTTGTAGGCCTTCCTCATCAGGGAATTTCATGGCATGAATTATATTAAATTTGAGCTTCTGTCCATTTATGCTCAAAGTGATTTTTCCCTTATGCACATCAATTTGAGCATGACCCGTTGATAGGAAAGGTTGCCCAAAAATGATTGGTATATCCTTGTCGGCCTCATAATCTAGGACGATGAAGTCAGCTGGAAAAATAAATTTATCAATCATGATCAGCACATCCTTCACCTTACCTTCTGGATGAACAGAGATCTATCAGCCAATTGGAGAGTCACCGATGTGGGCACAAGTTGCCCCATATTTAATTGTCTAAAAATTGACAGCGGCATCAAATTTATGTTGGCCCCCAAGTCACATAGGGCTTGCCCAAAATAGAGTCCTTCTATGGAGCAAGGAATAGTGAAGCTCCCAAGATTGCTCATCTTCTGTGGAATAATAGATTTGGAACTTTGCGTTAATGCCACCATAGCAAATTTTCCAATGCCTCTTTTCTTAATTACCATGTCCTTCAGAAACTTGGCATAGGCAGGCATTTCCTCAATTGCTTCACTGAAAGGGACGTTAACATGTAATTGCTTTAACATAGATAAGAAGTATTGGTACTGTACCTCTTCGTTTTTCTTCTTTCTTAGCCTCTGAGGGAAAGGTGGTAACTGGAATTTCACGATTTTCGTTTCATTTGACTTTGAGGTCGACGCAACCTCAGGTTCCACTGCTTCATTTTCTCTTTCTTCTTCTTGCGTTACCGCAATCTCGGGCTCAGTTGCAATGGAAGTTGTTCTACTCTGATCCTTCTTTTCTCCCTCCACAGTCTTTCCACTGCGCAATGTCACAATTTGACATTGCTCCTTACCTGATCTCCCTGAGTTGCATGGAAGCTCGTTTGAACTTGGCAACGCCCCTTGCAGTCGACTCTTCAGCTCATTCGCAATCTGGCCCATTTGCAATTCAAGGTTGCGGATGGACATAGCCTTACTTTGAAGCACTGTCTCGTTTTTCTCTGTATATTGCTTCAATAGGCTCTCTAGAGAAGAAAATTGTGTTGGTTGTTGTGAGCTACTTGCTTGGTTGCTCTGCTGATCATTGTTACGTTGGAAGAATCCTAGTGGCCCTTCTTTTTGCGCCACAGATTGAAAATTTTGTTGTTGATTCTTCCAAGCAAAATTGGGGTGGTTTCTCCACCCGAGGTTGTAAGTGTTTGAAAAGGGATTATTCTTTACAAAATATACAGACTGTGGATTTTGCGAGCAATCTTCCATCGCATGCCCATCATCACAAGTCGCACACTTTGCGGTGTTTTGACTTATTGCGTTAATTTTCCCACCTTGCGGTGTTCGGCTGCTGATCACCATTCTTTTAATCAAGTTCATCATTGTGGTTATTTGGTTTTGTAATGAAATAATGGCACCGTTATTTTTGTCAAAATCTTTGAGTCTTAATCTCTGGTCACTCTCCCTCTAGTCTTCATGGTTCTTGGAGATGCGGTTCAGAATATTCTTTGCCTCCTCGTAATTTTTGTCAAGCAGACCACCAGTGGCTGCCGCATTGGTAGTAGTCTGCGAAGCAAGATTTAAACCGTGATAAAAAATTTCCATTTGAAGGCAGTCTGGTAGCCCATTATGCGGACAATCTTAGCCAACCTTTTAAACCTCGCCCAAGCATCGCTGAGCGATTCGTCCATATCTTGTTCAAAATTAGTAATAAGCTTTCTTCGTCTTGCGTTCTCGGTAGGTGGAAAATACTTTTTCATGAATTTCTTCACTACTTATTCTCAAGAAGTAATCTCTCCTGGTTCGAGTGAATAAGCCCATTTCTTAGCCTGATCATAGAGAGAAAATGGGAACAACGTTAGTCGAACTTCTTCAGCAGAGATGTTCGGGAACACAAAAGTATTGCAAATTTCAATAAAACTTTGGAGGTGGGTGTGCGGATCCTCGCCATGCCTTCCTCCGAATTAACCTGTAGTCTGGATCATCTGTAGCATCACTAGTTTCAATTCGAATCTACTTCCGTTGAGAGCATGCCTCATGATTCCCGGAGAGAAATCATAAAGGTTTAGCGATGCATAGTCCCTAATGGGCTTATTGTGATCGTTTGTCAACAGAATCGAATTCACCATGACATTATTATCATTTGGTGTTCCACCTCCAGGCTGCTCCGCCATTTCTTCTTTATCGAATTGTGGTTGCTGTCGGTGGTCTCATAGTCTCCTTCAAAATGTTCTCTCAATCTCTGGGTCGTAGTTCGCCGGAGATTGAGAGTTCTACAAAGAAATCACAAAAATTACCGTTAACAACTATTAAGTCCCCGGCAACGGCGCCAAAAACTTGATGCGTTATTTTTTGAATGGAAATATGGATGATATGTGTTGATGGATTGTGTTGTACACTCAAGTTTCCCCAGCGGAATTCAAATGTAAATTCCACTGAGTTTCCTGGTAAGTCCAGGGTCGAACACAGGGACTTGTGAAAACAGTTGCGTTGGTAATGTTTATGAAAACTTTGTGGTAACCGAGTAAATAAATAAAGTGTGGGTGTGTTGCTGTGTTGATGAAAAAGAAGTAAATAAAGGTGGTGGATTTGAGAAAGATAGTTGTGTTGATAGATGCAATGAGTATGCGATGAATGGGTTGAGAAGATCTTTAGCTAGCATTACTCGAGAATGCGTCAAACCTTGCGATCATGTTACAACCATGCACAGCAAGTCATTTCCCAATGTAAATGCGATGCTCCTAAGTCTAGGACGCATGTGTTGAATGCAAAATGTCCATAGAGCTTATCCTTAAGTCTCTACTCTTATCCTATGCGTTGATGCAAAATGCATGAAAGCAAGGTGACCGCATACAATCATATCATATTGTTAAGATGCATGTGATGCATTAATAACAAATAGTGCTCATTCCTAAGAGTCTATCTCCCGTTTATGCGTTTTAATCTGTTTCTTCTAAACCTAGATTCTGACCTGACCTTCCTAAGTCTAGATCCTGTCTTTAGACTACCCTCCCGAGTATCTCTAATAGACGAATGAAGCATACATAAACAAGATAATCGCAAAGATGAAGATTCCCTCGTTATGCTAGCTAACTACTTCTCAACCCATTCAACTAATTTAGCTACTCATAAATAACAGAGAGTGAACAGAAATAGAGAAAAACATTCCATTCTTATAACTGAGTTGAGTACAAAATGACAATGGAAAGTAAAGGTAGAGAATCTGGTAGCAATTCCTTGCTGACCGAGGCTTTTTACACTGAATCTCTATTCTGATCTATAAATGTTCCTGCTTCCGCAGGCGTTGTCCCTCTCTCTGTTTTGGAGCTTCCGGTGCTTTCCTAAGCTTCCCGAAACGATCTAACGGCACACCTTCTTCCTCGCGTTCGCCTTAAAAATGGAAGAAAACTATAGACAGAGGCATGAACTTGTAAAGTGATGAAGTAATCGACTTCTTAACCCCTTCTTTGAATAATGCACTTGGTATTTATAGAGTTTCCATGGTGAAAGGCGGCTTCTCTCTCCCGGTTGTACAGATGGGACAGCTTTAATTTCTGACTGATGTGCCGGATAATTGTCACCGATAAAGCTGAATGTACTTTGTGACCATTATCGGCTGTCAACTTAATTTAGATTCGACTGCCGTTAGCTTTCTGTCCCATTGCTCTTAATTGTCCTTTCACCCGGATGCGCCCACCATGTTGCGCTAACCAAGTTGCAGTGATTCTTCTTGGGCGAATTTTTGTGAGCACAATCAACGCAAAGTCTTGTAGTGAAGTTGCGCTCGACCAATGTATTCCTATGATCGCAATCTCTGCATTGCATTAATGCATTTTCTGCGCAAAAATGTAAAGATCAACTACTCTAATGCATTGGACGCATGCGACCGCAATATTATAGAATTTATGCTTAATGGACGTAATTTAACATATTTCATCAACGCAATCCAACATTGTTTAAGAACTTAGTACCATGATAACGTGCATTTCTGCCTATTATCAAACACCTGTCTATAGGCTAACGCATTGCTTGTCTATGAGTGAAGTCAGCAACAATCAACTGTTCGGGAGGGTAGCTGGTTGGACGCATTAAGCAAGGTATGTGTTGTTCACTAGTGATAGTAACAATCTTGCGTCAACCAAGTTCATGTGTTTGTCTTGTCTTATGTTGTGCCTAACACCCTTTTAGAGCTACTCGAGAGAGAGTCTAAAGAAAGAACCTAATGACTTGAGAGAGCTAGGTTAGAATCTAGACTCGAAAGAGCGAGATTAGATCGGCATAAGCAAGAGATAGGGACTTAAAGATAAGCTCCGTTTGTCAACACTGTATCGCATGCACCCTAGGAATAGGAATGATGATATGTGCTCGCCTTGTTTGTGTATCATCGCATAGACAAGAAATAGAGGCTTATGTGTAGGCCCTATAGACACCTCTGCACATACATCGCATGCATTCTAGCATTAGAAGCTGTAGCATTCGCACTAGGAGGTGGTTTACTATTGTATGAGTGTTGCATGATCGCATTAATTTGTGTTGACTAGGGTTGCCCTTGCGGTCACTCTTAAGAGTTGCAAAGAAAACATCTCCGCATTTTATCCATTTTTCCATTCATTTATTTCATGTCAAGGTTTGTCGCATCTCTACCTTTCATGCATATTCTCATCTGATAAATAGGAGAAGGAGTAGGATTAACATAGCAACATCCCCTCCATTCTTTTATTCAAACCGCATGCACATCACCGCAAACATATAGTTACAAGTCCCTTTGTTCAACCTCGAATTACCCGAGAAACTTGCATTCATGTTATACTTGCGTGAATGCAAGAAAACTTGTGGCAGGACGCATGGTCATCGCATACATTCATTAACGCATTATTCACTCCAACGCATGACCATCGATGCATGATTATCAACGCATATATTAGGAACATGCATTGCATACCACGTCCTAGGGAAGTTGGTTGTCGAGTAAAATTGACTTCCAATTTCCCATCATCAGTAACTTTGTGGTTATGTTGAGTTCTGTTCAAGGATCGAGGATCAAGTTGTACTCGCTGGTGATCGAGGATTTTTTCAGTTGCTCATTGTGTTCGTGTTTGTTTGCTAAGTTGCTAAACGATCGAGGAAAATACATGAAGAAAGGGTTTTTCAGAAGTATTGTTTGCTCGATCCTTTGTATGTTTGTTAATAAGCATGTTGTAATTTATCTTAATGCATAATTGTTTGGAATGACTGTAAATGTTTATGTTCTTTCATAATGGAGTTTGGAACGATCTGCGTCCACTCACTGGTCCTCTAGTTTTAGAGTTCCTTTATTGAGAATGATGTAGGTTTTCTGATTGATGTTAAGAAATGGCTAGCAGCCCAATTCCAAATGAAAGATTTGGGAGAGGCACAGTTTGTTCTAGGGATCCAAATTATAAGGGATCGTAAGAACAAAACGTTGGCCTTGTCTTAGGCATCATATATTGACAAGATGCTTGTCAGATATTCAATGTACAATTTCAAGAAGGGTTTATTATCTTTCAGGCATGGAATTGTATTGTCTAAGGAACAGTGTCCTACGACTCCTCAAGAGGTTGAGGAAATGAGACGGATTCCCTATGCATCGACTATTGGTAGCATTATGTATGCAATATCGTGTACTAGATCTGACATTTGCTATGCAGTAGGGATTGTCAGTCGATATCAGTCCAATCCAGGATTAAGTCACTAGACAGCGGTCAAAACGATCCTCAAGTATCTTTAGAGAATGAGGGACTATATGTTGTGTATGGAGATAAGAATTTGATCCTTACAGGATACATAGAGTCTAACTTTCAGACTGATTAGGATTCTAAAAAATTCACACTAGGGTCAGTGTTCACTCTGAATGGAGGAGTTATAGTATGGTGAAGCACCAAGCAAGGATGCATCGCAGACTTCACTATGGAAGCCGAATACATAGCTGCTTGTGAAGATGCTAAAGAGGTTGTTTGGCTTAATAAGTTCCTTACTGATTTGGAAGTTGTTCCAAATATGTCTTTGCCCATCACACTTTATTGTGATAACAGTGGTGCTGTGGAAAATTCTAAAGAACCTTGAAGCCACTGAAGAGGCAAGCACATAGAACAGAAATATCATTTGATACGGGAGATTGTGCATCGTGGTGATGTGATTGTCACGAAGATCGCGTCAGAGCATAACATTACTGATTCGTTTACAAAGGCTCTCATGGCTAAAGTGTTTGAGGGTCATCTAGAAAGTCTGGGTCTACGGGGTATGTGGCACATTGTCTAGGGCAAGTGGGAGATGTTACTATGGTATAGTGTATGCCTTAGTTTATTGTATTTTGTACTTTATTTGTATTGTACATTAGCCTCCCTAAGCTTTAAGACAAGTGGGAGATTGTTGGGAATGATGTCCTAAATCTCCTTGTAATCTCGTAGTTTGTAAACTCTTTATAAACATATTGTTGTTAATAAAATAATTGTAATTTTATAAGCATATACTTAATCCAATAAATGAAGATCCAAAGTTATTTCATGTAATTTAAACAAGTATGTAGAGACATCCAAGTGAATCTTGTTTAAATGATAACCTAAATGGTCTGTAGTAGATGGATAAGGCTAGGTACCTTATCCTGGTGACACTACGGATACAACCCGCTTTGTAGGTGTTACAAGTGTTGTAAAGTGCTACAAATGATTTGATCCTGATCATTCATGTGGAGACATGCGAGCGGGGGTATCCTATACAAAGAGTTTGTATAAGACCGGACCATGAAATAATTAATCTCTTTACATTAATAATAGAGACTTACATTGCTTTAGAATGACCATAGGTGACATGACTTGAATCCTGAGTGAGTTGTTAACTTCTGCTTATGAAGGCGGTCTTTTGATTTGTATGGGTGAAAGAGGCCAGATTGCCAACGCAACAAGCCTACCATTTTGGGGATTCGTCTGACTAGGGAGCTGGGAACTCAGCTACACAAGACGAAATTCACTCCTTCCCTGATGTAGAGGCAAGTAGATAAATTTCTCCCTTAAGAGCTGATTTCGAGACTTGAACATAGTGGTCACACCCTCTCCTGGCCCAAGAGGACTTGGTCATAGTGGGACTATGACTTATTGTTCATTGACGAATCAGTGGTACTTAAGGAGTTAGATGTAACTACAGAAGCAAAACGGTATTTTGGCTCAGCTATACTTATGAGAAATTTATGAAGGGTCATCATACTGTTGATTGGTTATATCCAATGGACAGAGAAATTTATCTGTAGTGCGAAGAGTACAGCTATCAGTCTTTAGTGGAGTAACCAGCAGTTAACGGATGTTGAGTAATTTAATTAAAGAGTTTAATTATTTATCTGAGTATCGTTTGAGCTTCAATCTATAGGTCCATAAGGTTCCCATTGTAGCTCAACAGGAATTTAATCGTTGGATTAATTTGAAGTGTTCAAATTAGTTGAGAGAATTAATTATATATGAGAGAGTTAATTATATATGATATAATTAATTATAATGTATTTGATACATTATATATGAGAGGAATTTGAATATAAATATGATTTATATTGAGAGGAATTAAAATATTTGGATATGATCCAAATATCATTTATATGGATGAGATTCATACACATGGATTTAATATAAATGTGGTTTATATTAAATGTCATGTATAGTTGAGAGAGAATAAAATCTATAATTTATGTTGTATTTGATGCAATATATGACTATAGGCTATATGTTATATTTGGTATAACATATAGTTTATATATGTAATAAAGTAGTTATTATATATATATATATATATATATATATATTATATATATATATATTATAATATATATATATAATTTTATTAATTATTTTTAAATTAATAAAAGGGAAGGAGTTATAACTCCCTCCCCACATTCTCTCAAAGAAAACTAACAAGTGATAAAAGAAGTTGAGAGATCATCTTCTTCAAGCATTCAAATTCACGCAGAGAAAAGTTCTCTGAGAAAACTTCCCTCTCATCCTCTCTTTCTCCTTCCCTCTTCCAAGAATTCAAGCAAAGCCCACAACTCCTGCTTGAATCCTTTAATCCCAAAAGAGAATTTAGAGGGTTCTCGCTTGGTAGTATCAGTGTGTGAAGAAAGAGATCCACGAAGAAAGAGTTCTGTTCATGGCTAGTACGAGAGATTACTTAAAGAAAGGTTCTTCAAAGGTGAGGTTTCTTGAAACCTATTTACTTTGTAAAAGCATGTTGTAATTTAACCTTGAATGCATATCTATTTGTATGTTTGCTATAAATTTTGTATTCGATAATTAATGAAATTTGGATGATCCACTTCCGCTCAAGAATCTCATCATGTCGAGATTTCTTCATAGAGATAACAATTATCTGATGAACGCATACCTGTCATAATAGTCTTGTCATCTGGAGACACCACAAGGCATTTGTCTTGCTAAGTTCACGATTGACTTATGCTTATTAAGTTCACGGTGAATCCTTCAACAAGGAAAACATTTTCTAAAGAAGGAAGACCAAGGTAGAAAAGCTTACCTTTTTCTATAACTTTACCGGTTTCTCCATCCCCAAAGGTAACATGACCAGACCCACAAGGTTGAATATTCTTAATAAAAAATCCTACACCTGTCATATGGCTCGAGCAACCACTATCAAAATAACAGTCTTCTTTAAATGATGCTCAAAGGAAAGTAAAAACAACGTGATATTTGGCATCTGAAGGATCAGGACTCTGTTTAACTCTCCACACTGATTTGGGCTTCTGGAGATACCCCTTGGAGAAGAGATCTCGAAATGACTCCACCAAGGTGAGTAACTCTGACACCTCAATAATTTATAACAGAAAGGTCGAATATGGCCTTCCTTTCAACCGTGGTGATAACTTCACGGATTTTTAACTAACTGATCATGAACACATAAGGGTCCTTTGCTTGACTTAGACGAAGGATTAGACATCAAAGTATCTTTGGATGGAACAAATCTTTTAAAGAGAGAAGATTCTCCTTTGAAGGTCTACTTCATGGAATTTCTAAATCCAATGCCTTGTTTGTTAGTGACCTTTTTCCTTAAGGACAAAATTTTATTCAGATCATCCGTGCTAGAGCTGAGCATACGAACATAGTCTAGGTCACCTGATAACACAAAAAATGTGCTATTTTCCTCTTCTTAATTCTAGGTTGTTACCATGTTTAATGTGTTTATTTAGTGATTTTACAGGCATTGAACATCTTGGAGGTAGAATCAGTCGTTATGAGCTATTCGAGGTTGATTTGGATTGATTAGGAGCTAATTTGAGCAATCGGGCTTCAAAAGGGCGTGAAAGGATGAAAATGCCCTTGGACGAAGCATTGTGCAAAGCTATTAGGTAGAAGCTCCCTTTTGTGCAAAATAAGGCAGCATTGCAATGCTATAGAGTGGAGACAGATGTGCCTGTGAGGCAGGGCAGTGTTGTAATGCTGCTTTGTAGTATATATATTTGTCATCTATTTAGGGCAGAGGATATCACCCATAATCGGTCTCCAGCCAATTTTCCCCTCCCTTCTCTCTTTCACTTGTTCTTTGGATGTTTCTTTAGTAGTTAATCGAGTAATGTCGGATTATAGCTTCTAATCCTCCATGGGAAAGTAAGATTTTGGTTTCTTAGCTTAGGGATTTGGAGGAACTCAATGTTATTTTGTGAGACTTCGATTTTATGATGTATACGAACTTGTTTATGGGTTTTAATCCGAATTTACATTTATAAATTGCATGATTTTATTATTGACGATTGATGATTTTGTTGTTTAATTTAAATGCTTAGAGATAACTTGTAATATGTAACATTTAATTATAGGTCAATCTCAATGGAAGCAATAGGTTAGTTAGGCTTGCAATTCGTTGTCTATAATGAATAGTATTGTTTCCATCAACCTAGAGAGAAACCATAATGAATGTTTAATTAGATGTTGGAAGTTAAATGCTCATCTTAGCGTCAACCCTATAACTTAATGCAATTTGTCAATTTGTATAGAGCGGATTCGTTTTCTGTGCATTTTGATTAATTAGATAATTAGGACCATTGGTTGGGATTCTAATCAATTGAGCTAAGCATAAACAAGAAGATTAAGTCACAAGTCGGTTCAATGATCTAAATTATATTGGGTGAATCTATTCTTCTAAGCTAGAACATCTCGATTAATTGCGTTTCTATCTTCACTTTTCTTTCACTTTATTTTATGCACTTTTCTATTTCATCCACCCACTCCCCCCCATTTACCACTTTAACTGATAATGAGCTTCGATGTACTAATCTTCCGCGCTTCCTTGAGGTTCGACCTCAGACTTGCCGTTTGTACTACCAGTTAATATAAATAGTTTGTTCGATGATTTATAAATATTATGTGTGTAGCAAGGGTTTACAAGCGACGGTAAACTCCAGCTCTACCATCACCTTTGGTGGCATGCAATTCTCTTTTAACCTCTAAAATGGTGCTTAACAGGCGACAGTTGTCATCAATAAGTTTCTCAATTCTTTCTTTTAAACAGCTAAAGCTTTAGAATCTTCAACCCACATCTAATAGATCTCCTCATAGGACAACTTGTCTGGAGTGGTAGAAGTTAAGATATATAAAGGCTTTGAGTTAGGATCATCATAACTGATTGTGGTACTGTCTTCAGAACAGTCAAGGAAGAGGCTCCCTACAAGAGAACGGACTTCTTTATCTGACTCACTACCTGAGTTAGTTTCCTCATCAGAGAAGGTAGCTAATAACCCTTTTTTCTGTCTTCTGAGAAAATTAGGGCATTTTGCCTGAAAATGTCCAAACCCTTCACATTCTCGACATCTGAAGTTTCTTTCACGAATGCCTTGTCCATTACTACCTTGTTTGTCATTCTCATTTTGCTTGTTCATCTAATTTGCCTACCTTGGGACATTATTTATGTTGGTGTTACTCATGTCTTTGACAGGAGAAATATAGATTTTGCAATATTTTCATCATAATCTTTGACCTTACATATTGAGTTGTCATCATCCACAAAGGATTTGAAAGCAATGCCCTTGACCTTATTTTTTGTTTTGTTACCTAAGGTCATTTCAAACGTTCATGGAGAGCCGAACAATTCATCAATTTTCATGGTACTGATATCTTGCGCTTCTTCTATAGTTGTAACTTTCATATCAAACCTTTTGGGGAGAGTGCAAAGAACTTTGCGAACCAGCTTCTCTTTAGACATGTTTTCTCCATAAGAAAAGGATTCATTTTCATTATCAAAGAGACAAACATTAAATTCATACACACTCTCACCATCACGCATTTTAAGAGATTCAAATTTCATTGTCAAAAGTTGCAACCTTGACATCTTTACTTTCAACGTTCCCTCATGAGCCACGGCAAGAATCTTTCATGCTTCTTTGGTAGTAACACGTGTTAATTAACCTGAAAATATTATGATCAAAACCATCGAAGATAGCATTTAAAGCTCGTGAGTTCCCAAGCACTTAGTCTTCTTCTTCAGTCCAATCCTTCTCAGGTTTTTGAATAACAACATCATCGTTGTCAGTCATTGTTGGGTGTGTCAAGCCGTTGAGAACCACATTTCGGGTTTTCTATCTATGGATTTAAGAAAAGAAGTCATACGAGCCTTCCAATAAGAGTAGTTTATCCCATCAAATTGGTGGTCGAGATGTAGATCCACCTTCTTTGATTGACTCCATTGAGAACAAAATAAAAGGCAGTCAACTCGTTCTAATACCTATTGAAATAAAAAGGGTGCATCAAAAAGATGTCACAAGCCAGGAAAGATGTCACAAACAAAGGAAACAGTAGGAGGAGAGATAAGAGAGAAAGAACACAAAGAATTGTTAACCCAATTCAATGTAACTACACTTAGGTTTAGTTCTACAGCATACACTTCAACTAAAATTACATAAAATCAGCTTACACATAACTAAATTACTAGTGAGCAAGTTAGGCTCCCCCTAACACGAATACTACGTTTAAATGAGTCTGAGATTTAGGCTCCCCCTAAATCTATTATCGTAGCAATGAACTCACCTTCTCTTCACCTATCAGATGAATATCCACTCACCTAATGTCTCAAACAATTCTACTAACAAACTGCTTGAACAAAACAAGCTTCACAAATAACAGTCACCCTACTTCACGAAGATAACCTCGCATACAGTCTCACAGTCTTCGTACAAAACCTTATAGAACAAGAACCTCTCATGAGAGGCAAAAGACGGCTTGCCTGAGAAAAACCAAAACCAACCAATAAATACAAACCAATCAATGAAAGGAGACCAACACTGGAAACAAGAATAAAAGAAAAAGATCTCCCCAATAAATCTGCCACCACTAAAGAAAGAATAATTCAACCATATCCAACTAAAATAAAAGAAAATATTATCTGCAAATCTCAGTAATAACATTCTTCTATATCAATGTCTTGAGAAGTGCTAGAACCTTCTGCTCCTTCCTTATTGACACTTTTTGTTACCTTTTTTGTAACAGTATGACCCTTTTTTTTTTTAATATTTCCTCTTTGTTAAGATAATTATCCCACCAATTGTTTTAGTAAACTCTATTGTTATGTAGTTGACTACTAGATGATCTATGTATCCTCTGGCTTTGTAGGCACTAGCCACCATTAACATTTCATTTAGAAAATTGAGGATTAAGTATTATGTCATTCCATCAATATTTCATTCATGAACTGCTTCTCTATCATAAATTGCTCCTCTGGGAAGTTTTTTCTCTTCATATTGAACATCCGCAAATGAAGGTCTTGGGTTACCAATTGAAAGTTTTGTGAAAAATCTTTCTATTAAGCTATTGGACCTCTTCAGGTCTTCCAAGTTCTACAATAGATAAAGTCCTCTGATAAGTTTAGGGCTCTTAGAATTTTATTTGAGGCATCTTAGTTGATAAATTATTGTCCTAATTGATTTGATGCTTGATGATTGGTGCTTGAACTAGAGTAGGGGAAAAATAAATTGAGAGCCATATAAAATCATTTTCAGGTTGTTGGGCTTAATAAGAAGGGTTTTGAACTCACTAATACACGAATAGGTCTTGAATTATTCTTGAAATGTGCATCATTGATTGATTGTAATTGAAAACTATTGCAAATTGCAAGTTTAATCCTAAAAAACTATTAAGATTTGAGTAATAGACCTTTCAATTGAGTGAGCATTATCTTGTATGATTGTATGTTTTATTCTACCTTGCTCAAGAACGAACAAGAATTAAGTTGGGGGGTGTTTGAGAGCAAAAAAAATGTGCAATCTCACTCCTCTTAATCCAAGGTCATTACTTGGTTTTATGTGTTTATTTAGTGATTTTATAGGTATCGGGCATCAAAGAGGTAGAATCAAGCGTTGTGGGTCGTTTAAGTTATTTGGAGCAATTAGGAGCTAAAAAGAGCAACCATGCTTTAAGTAATGAGAAAATTATTGAAATGCCCCTAAGAGTCTTGACGCATCGACGTCGCTAGCCACCACGCATGACGCACGTTCCAGAAAGCACACTATGGGCTAGCGTTACGGTGTTGCCCTATGGTCGGCCGCCGGATTTACCGACACCCGTGAACCCGCACCTACGGAAACAAAATTTGTATGCATTGAACTAACCCCTTATACTAACTAATAGTACAAGTAGAGTTGCCTGAGGTCAAACCACAGAGAGTCGATTTGGATTCCTCAAAAGTTGGAACTTGTAGGAAGTAACCGGGGGGGGAGGGGGGGGGGTTGTGAAAAAATGTGAAATAAAATTGATAAAACAAAAAGTGCGCAATGGAAACGAATGTGTGAATAATCAATTGAAAAAAATACTTAGCTTGGGTATCATTCCTCATCAATTCTATCATACATTGTTCAACAGATGCGTGAGAATATTCGAATTAAAACTTAGCCTACTCAATTAGAATCTTAACCGGTAGTCCAAAAAATCAAGTTAATTAACAGAAAAGTGAGAATCCTCAACCAATCAATCAACAAGCATTGAGATTTAAGGCAAAGCTAAGCCAATTAATCGATTTCCATCGTCTAACCAATTAATTGAGCGAGATTTATCCAAATTAGAAAGTAAATGCTTGCTAAATGGAATCCCAATTTAACATAACAAACTAACTTAACTCATGCTTTTAGGTGAACTACCTAACGATTACAAATTAGGACCAATTCAAATCAATCAATTAAACATACGTAGCTAATTTGTCAGATTATCCCATACATTAAAATTGAAGAATATGCTCAAGATACAATCTCATAAATTCATAATAAACTCACAGAATTACAATACAAGTCTCAAGAATCGAATTGGAATAAAATTAAACTAACTAACCCAAGCTAAGTTCTTACCTTTTAGCCATGAAACATCTTCAAAATCGATACAATTGGCAAAAGGGAAGAAATTTTTACAAAATTTTGGTGCAAAAGGGAGCTAAAACAAGGCTGGAATAGAGTGGTGGTGCTCAAGATCGAGTGTCGGAATGGTTGTCCCCTCGACTAACCCCTAACAATTCCTTTTGTAGAACTACCGTAGCATCGCAACACTAGGGAGAGCGTTGCAATGTTGCGGCACATAATGGTTGAGCGTTAGGCGGGCGTCACAGTGCTCGCCTTGATGCTGTGTTGCACGTGCGCTAAGGTTGATCGTCTGTCCAACTACGTAGCATTGGGAGAGCATTGCAATGCTGCCTATTCTGTCTGAAAGCATTGGAGTTGTAGCATTGAGCAACAGTGCGACGGTGGCGTCGTGAAATCTCTGAAGCATTGCAACGCAATGCTGCCCTGCATCTGAATGTTCTGTCCAATAGCATTGAGCTAGCATTGGACTTAGGTTTAATCATAGCGTTGCGACGCTCGGCAAGGTAGCATCCTTCATTCATTCGTCATTGATCAATTTAGCTCCTAACTTCATCATTTTAGCGTGTTTTTGTCCCAAAGGCTTAATCTAACTGCTTGTACACTCAAGACGTGAGAGAAAGAACCTCTTGGTGGAGTCCCCTCGAGCCGAGGACTGAGTAGAACAACCTGCATTTATATTATAGATGTAGGAAGATCAGTTTGGGAAGTAAGAAGCCCTCTTGATCGACAAGTCTTGGGCGGAAGAAGACCCCGCCTTTTGAAGAAAAGATAGACACAAGGAAACCCAACTATCAACCTAGCCATTCTCGGCAGTGGATTGTGAATCCACCACGTGCGGGTTCAATCCCTACAAAATAATCAATTTAACCAAATTAAGTAGCTAAACAACTCTGAGTTAAGCGAAAGAAAATAGCACATTTCCAGTGGTATCACCCTGTGGTGTCGCAGTGTTGCCTTGCTGATTTGTGCACGAGAAGATCCTCCAGCATCGCAGCACCACCCCAATGTCATGGCATGGCGTTGGAGGCAAAGGGCATTCGAGGGCACAGTGCCGCAATACTACACAATTTTTATAAATATTCTCCTTTGATTAAAGGGTTATATAGGAGAATTTTAGCCGATTTTGAGAGCTCTCAACTCGATTCTTGCCACCCATGAAATTTCTTTTAATTTTGAGTCATAATCAACATGATGGCTTCGTGATTCAAGTTTTGATGAATGACTAAAGCCTCAAACGTCGATTTTGAAGTTTATTAGGCACTTTTCTATGGTTTAATGAGATTTCCATGGATGTTCTTGGGATTTTCAATTTCTTCTTATTTCCTATTCCTTGTTTGAATATTTAGAATGAACATGTTAAGTAGATTAAATTGAAAACTTAGTCATGAATACATGTATGTTCCTTCGCCCACGCTATGCATGTTGTAGTTATCCGTAATTGTAACCATGACATGCTTAATTTAAGTAGCAATAGGTTTTAGTTATAATTATGGTTCGACCATTAATTTTTCTTGGGTCACCTAGTAGTGAAAGATTATGAAACCGAAGGAATGGAAATTGTTATTGTTTAATTAGCATGTAAAATTTCTTTTATTTGGATGTTGGATCTTTTCTAGTTCACTTCAGTTTGGACTATTTGGTTTTGTTTTGGAATATTCCATTTGCTTACCTTTTTGGTATTAATGTTGGTTAACTTGTCTGTCCCTTATTTTTAGAAGTTGTTATAAAAGGAAGTATTAAAATCAGATTAAAGGTAGCTTTTTATGGACAGAAGTTGTATCTTCTTGTGCAGTTGTTGCAAAAAGTGAAATAAGAAATGTTGCTCAGTTTTCAGAAAAAATGTGCGACTCTTGAAAAGAAGCATTGAGTTTAGGGGAAGCCTAAACGTGCAAGATCAAACAAGCTGAAAGCTTCTAACTCAGAAGGGGCCTGAGTTGTGAGAAGATCTTGAGATAGGTGAGATCAAGTTTACAAGGAGTCTAAACAAAATACCTATCTAAGGTTTACTGTATTATATGATAATAGTTCTATCAGATAAGTGTTCTTCTTTGTAAACTTTTTAAATATTATTATCCTTTTTTTTAGTGGGTCTTGAGCCCCCCAGATATAGGTAAAGTTATATCGAACTGGGTTAACATGATGTGTGTTATTTTTCTCTCTATTTATCTTTATGTTGGTCAAATTGTTAGCATCATTGTGTCTATCAACACTCTTTTTATTTTGACTACTTGTACATCCTTTTTTCAATTGGTATCAAAGCAGGTTCCGCCATTATACTATCGTTGTTTAGTTGCAATGGAACCAATCAGAGAAGGTGGATCCACTACCAAACCTCCAGTGTTTTATAAGACTAATTACTCATACTGGAAGGCCAGAATGACCGCGTTTCTAAAATCAATTGACAGTAAGACCTAGAAAGCTGTTGTGAATGGATGAACTCATCGTCAAGTCACTGATGAGGATGGCAAAGTCTCTTACAAACCAGAAAAGGACTGGATAGAAGTAGAAGATGAGGCTTCCTTAGGAAATTCTCGCACACTAAATGCAGTTTTCAATAGGGTTGATAAGAATATTTTTCATCTTCTCAATACGTGCGTTTCAGCCAAAGAAGCTTGGGAAATTTTGGAAGTTGCTCATGATGGTACATCCAAAGTGAAAATGTCTTGGCTGCAGATTCGTACTTCAAAATTTGAATCTCTAAAAATGTTGGAGGATAAAACAATAGCTGACTTCAATGTACGTAATTTGGACATTGCTAACGAATCTTTTTGCCCTTAGTGAGAAAATGTCAGAAGAAAAATTGGTTTGAAAGATCCTTTGCTCTCTATGAAAATGATTTGACATAAAAGTGACCATCATTAAAGAAGCAAATGATATAGCCATCATGAAAGTAGATGAATTGTTTGGGTCTCTACATAACTTTGAGTTGACATTTGATGAAATAATAGACAAGAAAGGTAAAGGGCTAGCCTTGTAATCATCTGTGGCTGAGGATCAAGCTCTAAACAATGGGAAAAACAGTGAAAAGAATCTTGCTGAACACTTTCTCTGTTAACAAAACAATTTAGCAAAGTTTTAAAGCATCTGAACAAGCATCCTTGACAGTACAACCCTCCCAATGTTAGAGATAATGGTGGTAACACCAATTATAATATGAATAAGGATGCTAAACCTTTTTATGGTAAAAAGGACAGTGAACGAGGGTTGAATAGTAATCAAAGTGGCAAGGATTGAAATTTCAAATGCAAAAAATGTGAAGGATTTGGCCACTTCCAAGCTGAATGTCCAAACTATTTGAGAAGACAAAATAAAGGACACTCAACAACATTATCAGATGATGAATCAGACACAAGTAATGAGTCAAAAGATGAAATTCATGCCTTGATTGGTTGTGCAACTATTAATGAATCTAAGATAGTCAATAGTGAAAAAGTGGAAGTAAATGAAACATGTTGTGGAAAGTTATACTGTTCCTCAGTTTAGAAATCTAACCATTGAAGAAGTTATGAAATATGGGATGAGGATTTACTTGCATTAGAACAACAAAATATCGCATTTAAAAGCTAGTTGAAGATAATCATCGGCTCTTAAGCACCATATCTAAATTAAAGAAGGAGTTGAAATCATCTCAGCAACAACTGGATTTAATGTCTAAGTTTGTTCACATATTAAATTATGGTACATATGATCTTAACAAGATTCTCACATCAGGGAAGCGAGCTGCTAATAGAAAGGTGTTGGTTTCAGTAGTCGTGGGAAGTTTGTTTGTCAACATACTTTTCTAAAATTGTTTTTGTTCCTACTCAAAATCCTCACATGTATGGACTAAAATCTAATGACACCGGACTCATGCCTTACTCTGAAATCAGTAGGCCTAAGAAGAAATGAGTGTGTCATTACTTTGAGAAGGTTGTTCACATTCGTCCATTCTGCTTTTACCTTATTGGCAAAAAGGAGTATAAAACATTAAGACATTCCTCATCGAGATCAAGAACTATAAGTCATGAAAATAAAAGAGTCTTTTCAAGAAATTTGAATGGCATACCAAAAGAGATAAATATTAGGAGAGTATGCCCTGCAATGTGGCCTTTACCACTCTACACACCTCAACCAAAGAAGATTGGTCCTTTGACAGTGGGTGCTATAGGCACATGACAGGTGAAAAATCCTTCTTATCTGATCTAAAGATATGTGGTTCTGGGCATATAAACCTTTAGAGATGGAGCAAAAGGAAAGATATTGGGTAAAGAAGACTTGTTAAGATCTGGACTTCTCGCCCTTCGTGATGCCATGCTTGTTAAAGGCCTAATTGCTAATTTAATTTGTATTAGTTAACTATGTGACTAGGGATATCAGGTGAGTTTCTCTAAACACAAGTGTTTAGTAGAAGATGATAAAAACATGTTAGTTATGGCGGGTTCCTGTTCATGTTGGGATTGGTGTCCTAATTCTCCTGGAGTCTCGTTGTTTTGTAAAGATACACATTGTTTAATGAATAAAATAAGTGCTATTTAATTCTGGCATTTACTCATATCCAATAAACAAAGCTCCTTGGTTATCTTATGTGAACTTAAGCATGTATATGTGATATGCAAGTGGATCATGCATTAAGTTATAACCTAAATAAGTCTGTAGTATAAGGATTAAGGTGGGATATCTGATCCTGGTGACACTACGGATACGACCTACTTTGTAGAGGTTTGCAAGTGTTGTAAACTACTACAGATGGTAGATCCTGACCATTCATGTGGAGACGTGCAAGCGGAGGTGTCCTATACAAAGAGTTTGTACAAGACCTGGACCACGAGATGACTAGACTCTGTATATAACGTCATTGATACTAAAGACTTGCATCTCACCTAAATGACCATAGATGACACAACCTCAATTCTGAGTATTTTGGGAACTCCTGCCCTTGAGGGCGGCCCTTTGATTAGTATGGGTGAGAGTGTCTAGATTGCCAACTCGACATGCCTACCTTTTTGGGGACTTGTCTTATCTGGGAGTTGAGAACTCAATCCACAAGATGGAATTCACTCATTTCCTGAAGCAAGAATAAGTAGAGAGATTGCTCCCTTAAAGGCTGATTCTGTGGCTTGAACATAGTGGCCACAACTTCTCTTTGGAAGAGAAGACTCAGTCATAGTAAGACTATGACTTATGTTCATTAGAGGAATCAATGGTACTTAAGGAGACAAATGTAACTACAAAGGCATAACGGTTGTTGGCCCAGCTGTATGTACGAGTGATCTGTGAAGGGTTTTCACACTGTTGATTGGTTAAGATAAACACATAATATATATGTGGTAAGGAGAGTTCAGCTGTCGGTCTTTAGTGGAGTGTCTGGCAGTTCACGGATGGTGGATCCCGTGACTAAAGAGTTTAGTCAATTATTCACATACCGTTGGAGCTTTGAGCTACAGGTCCATGAGGTCCCCTTGGTAGCTCAATGGATTCAGTTCAGGATCAGTTCTTGGTGTTGATTTGAAATGTTCAAATTGACAAGAGGTATCTTGATTATATATGATATAATCGGAATGATGTATGAGATACATCTACTGGAGGATAGATGTAAATGAGATTTACATTAAATACCATGGAATAGAAAAAGAACTATGGTTTATATGTTTCATGAGATGAAATATTAAAACTATAGGTTATAAATTTAGTATGATAAGTTGATTATCATTTATATTTATAATAATATTAATTATTGGATAATTAGTTCTTTTTCTTTAATAACCAATTGAGTGGGTGGTTATTGGATTTTCATGGGAACCGTGAGATAAAAGGAAAATGGTTTTCCTAATTTTAGTAAGATTTACAAACTGTTGAAATTTTTTCATAAAAAGTTTTGGAGATTTCTCTCTCGGCGAAAAAGGATCTCATGGAGTCGTCAAGTAAATATAGATTTACTAAACAACGGCTTGGGCGAGCTAAACGGTCGTGCAGTATTTATCAAACAATTGCATAGCTTTTGCTAGACGATCGCTTGCCCAAAGTAAACGATTGTGTAGTGTCTGTAGGCGATCGATCGAGCTAAATGATGAGTTAAACGATCACATAGCTTTTGCTAGATGATCGCTTAGCTTTAGCTAAACGATTGGGCATCGACCTATACGATAGGTCTCCGCCATCTCCCACTTGCCCAGTCGTGTACACGATCGGTGTTTCCTCCTTCGTCTTCCTCATTCCAAGTCTGAATAGAGCCCACCCTCTAGATTCTCACACCGAGAATACCAAGGTAGCCTTGTTGGTGGTGTCATACTCAACTCGACACTGTCGAAGTGCTATCAAGGCCATTCTTGTTGTTGTTAAAGAGTTCGTGGCTGAGGTGATTGTTGAGGACAAGTGCGAAGAGTTTGTGCTGTGTTTCGGTCGTATAGATCGAGCGTTTGAGGTTGCTATTGTTCGAGTGGTCGTGCGCAACGGAGCGTAGAGACACATCTGCAAATGTTCATAGAGTTTTCCCTTTGTGCATTTGTAGTTATTCATGTTGTAATTTCTCTATTAATTGTATAACCACTTGTTTGAAGTCGACTATAAAAGTGTTGTTCATTCATGATTATGATTTGGAATTATCTTATTTCCACTACTCATGGAAACTTCGGAGTCTGATTTCCTTCAGTTCAATGGACAATTGCTATCACTGGACTCTTGATGTCTCCATTAATGTTTGTCACTCTTTCAAGATGAGTGAGGTTGAAGTGTGGCACAAGCGGCTTGGTCACATAAGTCTATGATCACTAAGAAAAGCCATCAATGTAGAAGCCATTCTTGGGATACCCTCTTTGCACCCAGAATCTAATTCATTTTGTAGAGAATGCCAAATTGGTAAACAAGTCAAAACCTCTCACAAGAAAGTGAAATAATGCAACACTAGAAGAGTTCTGGAGTTACTACATATGGACTTGATGGGTCCTATGCAAGTTGAAAGTTTGGGAGGAAAGCGGTATGTTTTTGTCTATGTGGATGAATTTTTCTCGTTTCACATGGGTGAGATTTAACAGAGAAAAATGCAACACCTTCAAGGTATTCCAGACGTTGTCTTCAGCTTTAACGCGAACAAGAGAAAAACATCATTCATATTAGAAGTGATCATGGGAAGAAATTTGAAAACGGATCAAAATTTTAAAATAAAGTCAGGCTAGTTGCCCAAGGCTATACTCAAATCGAAGGAGTTGATTTTGATGAGACTTTTGCTTCAGTTGCACAGTTGGAAGCTTCTAGGAATCTCATGTTTGCTCAAGTTCAAATTGTTCCAAATGGATGTCAATATTGTGTTCTTGAATGGGTATTTAAATGAAGAAGTATTTGTTGATCAACCCAAAGGGTTTGTTGATCCAACATGTCTTAGACATGTGCATAGACTTCATAAAACACTCTATGGTCTAAAGCAAACACCACGAGCTTGGTATGATAGATTGGTAGTCTACTTAATTAAGAATGGGTATACTCGTGGAGGAATAGACAAGACCTTATTTATAAAAAAGGTCGCTCAGAATTTTATTATTGCTCAAATCTATGTGGATGACAACATTTTTGGGGGAATGACTCCAAGTATTGTAGATACCTTTGTTGATCAAATGAAAGGTGAGTTCGAAATGAGTATGGTGGGAGAGTTGACATACTTCCTTGGTTTACAGATTAAGCAAATGGAAGAGGGGATTTTCCTATCTCAGGAGATGTATGCTAGAAATATGATGAGAAAATTTGGGCTTGATAAGGCTCAACCCAAACGTACTCCAACTGCCACTCGTGCCAAAGTCACTCAAGAATTTGAAGTTGAATGTGTTGATGAGAGCCATTATAGAAGTATGATAGTTAGTTTGCTATATCTAACAGCTAGTCGTCTTGACATTGCTTTTGTCGTGGGTGTCTATGCTCGGTATCAATCCAACCAAGAACCAATCATATGACCAGCATGAAGAGAATCCTAAAATATGTGTATGGTATGATTGACTATGGTCTTTTGTACACTTTTGATACAAATCCTATTCTAGTGGGGTATTGTGATGTTTATTGGGCAGGGTGTACTGAAGATAAAAAAAAAAGTACATCAAGTGGATGCTTCTACTGTATTGCAACAACATGAACACAATAAATATTTCAAAGAATCTGGTGCAACATAGTCGAACAAAGCACATCAACATTAGAGTACATCATTTTATCCACGAACTAGTTGAAAATAAAGTCATCTCTCTTGAACATATTAAAACAAATAAGCAGATTGTAGACATTTTCACCAAACCCCTGGATTCTGTTACATTTGAATCTTTAAGGGCAGCTCTTGGGTTGTAAGCTGCCATTATAGCCATTAATGTTTGTTATGATGTATTGGCAGATATGGACCGACGGTTGGATTTCTACCCTTTGATTGATGTCCCATTTATTGAGGGTATTAAAATGTTTGTGTGTTTCTATTTAAACCACGTAGAGTCTTCACAGGGTCTCATACTTGTCTCTCTCGGCTGCCTTCTTCCTTGTGATTTTGGGTCTTCTCCTTTGAATTCTAGGTGTAGTTATCTTGTATTGGGCTTTCAGGTTCTCTATGTCTTCATCATGGTGGATACAAGAAGTCGTGCTCATAATACTCGCACGTCTATAGTAAACCCTCACAAGTCGATAAAGTATCCTTGCAATGTTAAATCTAATAATTTGACTTTAAGGGTTAATGCTTTTGGGATCCGAATGAAAGGTTCTACTTCCTCTTCCTCTAAATGGAGTCGTTCAAGTCCTCTCCATTCTCCTACTTCAGTGGACTTGCATGCTGATCAAGGTAATGCTTCAGCTATACGTACTGAGATTCCCATGCATGTATTTGATCCTATCGAAATTGATGAAATTGACCCTCTTTGTATTGTGTCTTATGTTGGTTGTCTTGATTCTACTCTTTCTAATGGTGTTAATGGTTTTTTAAATGTGAAACTATTGCCATCTGATTTTCCTAAGCATTGTCTTGTCTCCTCTACTTGCATGTGTTGTCTAGGCCTTATATTGTCTCTGAGGATCCTGGTATGCCTTCTTTTGCTACTATTGACTCGTGTGTGAATATCTCTCCGGATACTTATACTTCTGGTAAGGATGAATAAAGTATTGCTCAGGATATTGTTGGTGTTTCTTTCGCCATCGGTAGCTTTTCTGCTTTGATCTCTCAGCCTGTTCAAGATTCGAAAGTAAGTGCAACAGATGACTCTGTTCCTACTGATAAAAATGTTGGCATAATGATCTTGTCCCTATTGATAATGTTATTGGTGGTCCCTCTCTTCCAGAGAAATTGCTTCTTAAAACCCTAACGTTGATGCTGGTCAACATGTGTTTGACAAAGAGATTTCCTTTGATTCTTCTGATGATCATGTTGTGCTTGCTGAACTGGGCAAGCGTAAAAAGAAGAAAAATGTCATATTGTCATAGAATCCTGGTCCCTCATTCAGAACTCGCACGAGACTTCCTCCCTCATTAGAGAAACCTTCTGATTATGTGTCTAGTGCTCACTCACATTCATCTTCTGATAAAGTAGATGTTATTGGCCCCTAAAAGAGTCACTATAAGAACTGGTCGAAGAAAGATTCCTCTGAATATCCTTTCGGTTCCCATGTATTGAGTTTCCTTCCACTGTGAAGAGAATGTTCAAAAATGGAAGTATGTTGTTCGAAAAAGAATTGTTGATGAACAGACTGTCTTTGACAAGACTCAGTCTTGTGTGGCCGTTGCAAAAAGTGAAAGAAAGAAACGTTGCTGAATTTTCAGAAAAATTGTGTGATTCTTGAAAAGAAGCATTGAGTTTAGGAGGAGCCTAAACATACAAGATTGAACAAGCTGAAAGCTTCTGACTTAGGAGAAGCCTGAGTTGTGAGAAGATCTTGAGATACGTGACATCAATTTTAGGGGGAGTCTAAACAAAATACCTATCTAAGGCTTACTGTATTACATGATAGTAGTTATATAAGATAAGTGGTCTTCCTCATAAACCTTTTGAATATTATTATCTTCTTTTCAATTGGGTTCTGAGCCCCCCATATGTAGGTAAAGTTATATCGAACTGGGTTAACATATTTTCTGTTAATCTCTCTCTGTTTATCTTTGTGTTGGTCAAATTGTTAGCATCATTGTGTCCATCAATGCTCTTTTTTATTTTTACTGCTTTTACATCCTTTTTTCAATATGTTAGGTTAGATTTGGCCAATTTAATTTAATTTTTTAATCAATCCAAGAGCTTACTGTGATTACCTAAGTAAATAGGCTTGCATGACAATACTTAGTTAATTTAAGAATTGAGATCCGCATTTGTTTCCTTAATGGATTCTGTCTAGCTTTTCTAGATAGTCGACTAGACTAGAAAAACAATTAACCCTTGAACCCAAGTTACATGATAACTCAATGAATTAATCTATAGATAACCCAATAATCTCTTAATCGGCGAAGGAAATCTCATGCATCATTTTCTCTCTCTCAATCTATCTTACTTTCTACACTTTAATTTTTTGCATTGAGTTTTTTTGTCAACCCAAACTCAACCCCCTCCCCCTCCCCCTCCCCTCCAATTTTCACTGTTTTCTAAAGATCAACTTAGCGTAAAGAGATTTTATCTTAGGCTCTCTGTGGTTCGACCCGGTCTTGCAACTAAGACTACTTGTTAGTTGAAGTTACAAATTATTGTTCTATAAATGTTATTTGATAGATAGAAGGCATCGAAAACCTTCTGTTCATCAACTGTCACCTTGAGTACTCCATTTTCTGGACATAATCCTTCACCTTTGATGTCTATACATAGACTTTTGTGGATATGTGGATCTTTAGAGACACTACATGATTCGGATAGCAGTTGAAGTAAACTGGATCTTCTGCCAAATTTGATTGAATAATTCCTAGTAGGGAATTTGAGAAGTCGAGATGACTTCTATCTTTAAAGGCTGTTATAATAGAGGTATTAAGTCCCATTATGAACATTGGCTTTAGAGCTACTTGTATAGCTTTTATATTAAGATAGTTGAATTCTTCTCTTTGTTTGAGGATATCAACTCTTGGAAATAGGTAGACAAAATCTACTTTCTTATAACTAGGATATTTTGTTAGATGTATTTAAATAATAATATGTTTAATTAAAGTATAGGTAATGGATTAATAATTTATCACATTGGATTATTTTATTAGATTGGGTGACTAATTAAGATCCTAGATTCCTAATTGAGTATGGACTTAATGGGTAGAAGCTCATTCCTAGTTAATTAGGGTTTAATGGAACCCTAATTGAACTAGTATATAAAGAGGGCTATGGTCCCCTATATACCAAAACAATAAACATCCAGTCTTTCTTGAATCCCATTTAGAGAAAGATCTCACTTTAAGGCATTTGGAGTTTTGGTTGAGGAAGATAATAGTCGTCTTATAATTGTCATTAATTTTGCAATGGAATCTAGTGTGTTATTCTTGACAGTTTAGCCTGAATGATCCTAGGGTTATATCTATCCAATATAGATCTAAAGTATTTATGTTAACAAATGGTATTAGAGCATGAATTTTATGTTGGATTAGTGGTTTATATTTTTTTTTCCATTGTTATTGTGATTTAATTTTGTTTTCGGTAAAGATGATTAAGAAAACCCTCCTCCTTCCGTCATGGTTCCGACGTTAATAAAATCCATGGATGGTTTTTTTTTTCTCGTCACCAGAAATTATATATATATGTGTGTGTGTGTATCGGTAAAGATTCCTCTAATCTACTTGGACCCATTCACTGTATTTGAGATTGCGTTTTCACTGCTATTCAGACTTTGGAAGGAGGTTTCGGTGTTGTTTTGGCTTTTAATATAGCTTGAATTCGATGGTTTTTTAACCTTTTCTTAAGTTGATGAATTCGATGAAATTAAGTGCAATGTAGAAGTTTGTGTGGGTTTTGATTTAATGAATTTTGTGAATTTAAATGGTTTTTATTGATGATTTGTTGGTGGTTTTTTTTATCTTGATAGTCGATAATTGAGTAAATTTAACTCTAGTTTTTAAATTAATCATTTGTGAATTTTATGTTTAAATTTAATTGATCACAAATTTAAATTTAAACTTGATTAATGATATTTGGTGATATTCACATATTTATGCTGCTTTAATTATATTATGTGTATGCAATTATTGGGTGAATTTTGATAAAGAGACTATTTGATGTTTTCTTCTCATGGTTTTTTGTACAATAATGTTGTTATATTATTGTGTCTTATATTTTAGATTGGATTGGTCCAAATAATATGTTACCAAAGTAGCTTATCTTATCTAGATTAATTTAATTATAAAATATAAAATGTGCATATTCATGAATTTATGCAGATAATTATCAACTCAAAGGGAGATAATTATTTGGTCAAATTGTGGGTACACATGTGTTAATAAGTATGTGACAATTATAAGGATTGCTCATGTGAAAAAATAGCCGATCCAAAGAAAGGCTATTTTCTTACAGAGTTTATTGTCAGAAGGAACAGTCAATTCACATGTGTCTGATGATCATTAGACATTCCATTCTGGAGTCTTTTCGGGGCTCTATCACAAAAAGTGAAAATTTCAATAAGTTCCTTGCTCAAATTGAGAAATATTTTGCTAAAAATGAAAAAAGAGGAACAAGTAGTTTTTTTTACTTCTTTAACTTCTATGAGGTATAAGGGCAATGGAAACACAAGGGAGTACATTATGGAAATGTCCAATCTCGCAGGTTAATTAAAGCTACTTGATATCGAGATAAATGAAAATTTACTCGTGCATCTGGTACTTATCTCTCTTCTTGCACAATTCACTCAGTTTAAGATAAACTATAATACTCAGAAGGATAAATAGAGTATTAATGAGCTTATCTCACAATGTGTGCAAGAAGAAGATAGGATTAAGAAAAAAAGGATAGAAAATGCTCATTTGGCAATTGACTCTCGTGATAAGAAGAAAAGGAAATTTGTGGATGTTATAGACGGGACATCTCAACATAATAAAAACAAGAAACAAGCTACTGAAAATCCTTTTTTTTTCTACAAAAAGGAAGGTCACTTCAAGAAAGATTGTCCTGAGAGCGAGATCAACGAGATCGTTTGTTGAACGATTGAGCTAGATGATGGGCGTTGGGCACTAGATGATACGAGGGATCTCGCTAAACGATAGAACTATACGTTGGACGATAGCGTTAAGCGATGAGGCATTGGCACTGCACGATCGGCATCAGCGCTAAACGATAAGCTGCACGACATGCGTTAGACGATAGACGTTGAATGCTAGACGATAGGCGCTAGGCGTTAGACGATGGAGTATGCGATGCACGCTAAATTTATATTATGAGGTGAAGGCCTAACATGGGTTATGAAGGAAGGGAAGGAAAAATAAATTAATTGAAGAAACTCACTAATGGGAATTGGCCGGAAGCACTGAGTGCTGGATGAGGTGGCAGTTTAACCCTTGAACAGGGGAGGCGAAAGGAAGTATAAAAGAGAGAGAAACTTTAGAAGCTTGGTTTTGGAAAATGACTTGAGCAAATTAAGTGAGATAAGTGTCGTTCGAAAGCTGGGAGAATCTAGTTTTTGAGGTTTTTTTGTCGAGAAAGATCTCACACGGATAATAGCAAAAAGTGAAGAATTTGCAGAAGGGGCAGATTCTCGGATTAATCAGAGGCCAGAGTGAAGATTGGAAGTTTTAAGACAAACTACAAGGAATTTTTTACTGATATTTTTAATGTAAGAAACTTAACTCAATTCTAAACAAGTTTGTAGAAGGAAGTTCCTTAAAAAAAGTTATGGATTTTGAGTTATGAATTTTTGAAGTTAGAATAGGGAATCGGTGCGTAAGCAGGTAGCTGCTTGGGAAGAATAAGCAAGCAGCTCACCATAGTGAGCGAGAGTGAGGGAGAGATAAGAAAATAAGAGAGAGTAAAAGCAAGATAAGAAAATGAGCGAGAGCGAGAGTGGGTTAAGGAAGAGAAAGATCTCGCTAAGATGAAGATCTCGCTGGTCTGGCACTGAATCTTGCTAGAAGTCACAAATCTCGTTGGAAAGTCACAAATCTCGCTGAAAAGTCACAAATCTCGCTGGAAGTGGAAAGTCTCGCTGATGAGGATGATCTCGCTCATGATGATCATCTTACCAGTAATGTTGTTTTGTTGGTGAAAGTTTCATTAGTAAGCGAGCTACCTGAAGCATTTTGCTGAGAATTCTAAGGAATCTAATCGGGGATTATGTCCTTTTAGGCCAATAAGAGCTAGAAGAGGCATATAAACCGTTTAAGAGCCCCGACGAGCTGTGAGTGACTAATGTTTCTAAATGATAAAGTTTATGCTTTGCAAAGTTATTCTTATGCTAAGTTTTATGTGATTGCAAGCAACTTATTTCTATGATTGAAAGCATGACCAACGCATGATGTTTACTAATGTATGAGTTTTCTAAGTATGTTTTCCATGTCTAACGCATGCTAATGGTTTTACAAGCTAGTTCGACATGATTTAAGCCAACTTATTTTACAAAGTATGAAGCATGTGTTAGGATTATAACTAAGGTTGAATGAAGCTTAATGTACTATGTTTTAAATACCTAAGGTTGTCAAAGTATATGCGTTGGTATTACTAAACACAATGAAAAAGGATACTGAAGGTAGGGAAGGTATCCTAAAGAGATTTCTATGCTATATTTGAAAACTATTCTTTTTAATGCTCTTCGAGAACTTGATAGCTTAAGTGAGCCGGATATTGAAGGTAAGGAAGGTATCTGAGTAAATGTACCTAAGGTGTTGACGGTACTTAGAAAACTTCATGTGCACGTAGGTAGTTCAATAAAGAGATTGACGTAGGGGTCTCTCCTAGCCATAGTTCTGAATGAGAAGCCGAAGTATGGGTCTCCTAGGCCATATACCAACAAAGGGAGGCTGAAGTATGGGTCTCTTGGTCGGTAATACACATTGGGAGCTAGAGCGATGTATGCTCGTTCTCAACTAAGGAATAAGGATGTTTAATGGTGTTTAAGAGTAGTTATCAATGTTTATGTTTAGAGGAAGTTGCTTGAGATGCCCATCAGTATATTGAAAGAGATCGAAGTAGGGGTCTCATCTAGCCATGGCTTGGCATTGGGAATTAGAGTGATGGTTGTTCATTCTCAACTAAGATTCAAGTTTCAGATACAATAGTTTTAAAAGTTTAATGTACACGTTTGCTAAGCATATTTTAGTTCTAGTATTATGTTTTCAAGCTTTCAGTTTAAGCACGAGATTTATGTTTTATTAAGTCACTCACTGGGCTTCTAGCTCATGTTTTCAAATGTTTTCCTTTCAGGTAGTGGTCAGTTCCCAAAAGACTTTTCTGTTTTTGCTCTACCACTCAAAGAAACAGGTTGAAGGAAGCGTAATTGAAGACCTATAATAGTTAGTACACATGTGTCTGTTTAGTGACTAGTATTCTAGATGGGCTCACTAAGTTGTAATATTCATGTATGAACAATGCTGCGAAATCCTGTAATGTAAATGTGTTAAGTTCTGAGTTAATATGTTCGTATATTAATGATATGTACATATTCAGGGTTTGAGCAAAATTTAACAGTTTAAATAGGCAGTAAGTGCCAGCAAAAGGGTTGGTAACTGTTGCAGTCACCTTTCTATCCAGGTTAAGAGGGTAATCTGGAGCGGGATGTGATATTGCTAACTCAACATGCCACCTTTTTGGGGACTTGTCTGATCTGGGAGCTGGGAACTCAATCCACAAGATGGAATTCACTCCTTTCCCAAAATAGGGATAAGTAGAGAGATTGCTCCCTTAAGGGCTGATTTCAAGGTTTGAACATAGTGGCCATAACTTCTCTTTGGAAGAGAAGACTCAGTCATAGTAAGACTATGACTTATGTTCATTAGAGGGATCAGTGGTACTTAAGAAGACAGATGTAACTACAGGGGCATAATGATTATTGGCCCAGCTGTACCTACGGAAAAAAGCGGGGGGATAATCCCTGTTTTGGGTGAAGGGGGTTTTTTTTTTTTTGTTTTCCCACAAACCTGCCCTGAATTGGATTTAAAAGAAAAAATGGACCACTTAATAATATATCCTGTAGTGAGGAGAGTTTAGCTGTCGGTTTTTAGTGGAGTGCCTGGCAGTTAACGGATGGTGGATCCCGTGACTAAATAGTTTAGTAAGTTATTCACGTACCATTGGAGCTTTGGATCTACAGGTTCATGAGATCACCTTGATAGCTTAGATTCTGTCGAGGGTCAGTTCTTGGTGTTGATTTGAAATATTCAAATTGACAAGAGGTATATTTGATTATATATGATATTATCGGTATGATGTATAAGATACATCTAGTAGAGGATTGATGTAAATGAGATTTACATTAAGTACCATGGAATAGAAAAAGAACTATGGTTTATATGTTTCACAAGATGAAATATTAAAACTATAGGTTATAAATATAGTATTATAATAATATTAATTATTAGATAATTAATACTTTTTCTTTTAAATAACCAAAGTAGTAGGTGGTTATTAGATCATGGTAACCGTGAGTTTAAAAGAAAAGTGGTTTTCTATTTTGAAAAGAATTTTTTTACAAAAGTTTAAAAGAATTTTTTAGTTTTCTCTCCGCGAAAAGAAACTCACGTAAGTCGTCAAGTAAATACAGATTTACTAAACTACGGCTGGACGAGCTAAATAATCATGCAGGTGCGAGCTAAACGATCGTGCAGTGTTTACTAAACGATCGCATAACTTTGCTAGACGATCGCTGGCCCAAGGTAAACGATCGTTTAGAGTCTGTAGGCAATAGACCGAGCTAAATGATAGAGCTAAACGATCGCATAGCTTTTGCTAGACGATCGCATAGTTTTATCTAAATTATTGGGCATCGACCTATGAGATAGGTCTCCGACTTCTCCCACTTGCCCAGTCATGTACTCGATCGTTGTTTCTTCCTTCGTCTGCCTCACACCAAGTATGAACAGAGCCCACCCTCTAAATTCTCACATCGAGAATACCAAGGTCGCCTTGTTGGTGGTGTCAGACTCAACTTGACATCGTCGAGGTTTTCTGGAGGCTGTTCGTGTCGCTGAGGATGAGCGCGGTGTTCGTTCGTGTTGCAGAGGAGTTCGTGACCGAGGAGATCGTTGAGGACGAGCGCGAAGTGTTCGTGCAGTGTTACGGTCGTGTAGATCGAGCGCTCGTGGTTGCTGTTGTTCGATCAAAGTCACGCAACGGATCGTGGAGACGCTTCTGCCATTGTTTGTACAGTTTTCCCTTTGTACTTTTGAGACGTTCATGCTGTCATTTCTCTGTATAATCGCATAACCATTTGCTTTGAAGTTGACTATAAATATATGTTGATTCATGATTGTAATGTGGAATAGTCTTGCTTCCGCTACTCACGAAAATCTCGAGTGTCAATTTCCTTCAGAATTGTCCCGTAATACACTATACTAGGCAAACCTAGCATGAATGGTGTAGTAGAAAGGCGAAATAGAACACTTAAGGTTATGGTAAGAAATATGATTAGTCATTCTTCTCTACCAGAATCCCTATGGGGTGAGACACTAAAGACTGCAACATATATCATTAATAGGGTACCTAGTAAAGTAGTAGTTAAAACCCCTTATGAGTTGTGGACAAGAAAGAAGCCTAGTATTAGGTATCTTCACATCTTGGGTTGTCCAGCTGAAGCTAGGTCTTACAGGCCTAATGAAAGAAAATTGGACTCAAGAATTATTAGCTGCTATTTTGTTGTGTATTCTGAGTGCTTCGAGATTTCAAGTTTTATGATCCCACTTCTAGATCATTGTTTGAGACTGGAAATGCTAGATTCCTTGAGGATGTTGAGCTTGGGGTGAAGATAACATAAGGAAAGTTGTCTTTGAAGAGAAATTAGTTCTTTTCCTAATGTGGTTATAAATGATGTTCAGGCTCCAATTTCTGACTTCACTATTGAACCAGTTATAGAACAAGACAACATTGAAGTCCCCGTTGTTGAACCTAAAGTTCAAACTCAACAACTTCAAGAAGTGCCACTAAGGAGATCCACTAAAGAAAGAAGAAGTACAATTCCAGATTATTATATTGTATTTCTTCAAGAACATTAGGAGGATATGGGCGTAATGGAAGATGATCCAATCAACTTCCAACAAGCTCTGTTCTAACTCTCAAAAGTGGATAAATGCTATGGAAGAGGAAATAAAATCCATGAAAGACACGTTTGCGCACTTATCGAATTTCCATCAGGGGTGAAACCTATAGGTTATAAATGGGTATTTAAAACCAAAAGGGATTCACATAGCAATATCAAAAGATATAAGGCTCATCTTATTGTAAAGGGTTTCCTCAAAAGGAAGGCATTAATTATGAAGAGACTTTCTCTCCGGTTTCATCGAAAGACTCTTTTAGGATAATCACGATATTGGTAGCTCACTTTGATTTAGAGCTACACCAGATGGATGTAAAAACTGCGTTTCTCAATGGGAACATTGATGGGATGATTTATATGGTGCAACCAGAAAACTTTGTGTCTAGTAATTCAAAGTCTATGGTGTGTAAATTGAAGAAATCCATCTACGGTCTAAAGTAAGCTTCTCATCAATGGTATCACAAATTCCATGAAGTGATAACCTCCTTTGATTTTGAGGTGAATATAGTGGAAGATTGTGTATATCACAAGTTTAGTGAGAGTAAATCAATCTTTCTTGTGTTATATATCGATGACATACTCATAGCAAGTAATGATGTAGGTTTATTGCATGACACTAAGAAATTTTTTAAAAAGAATTTTGAGATGAAGGATCTTGGTGATGCTTCTTCAGTATTAGGAATTAAAATACTACGAGATCGTTCTCAAGATATCTTGAGATTGTCACAAAATAACTATATTGAAAAGATTTTGAATAGATTTGACATGAAAGATTGTGCATCAGGAGATACCCCAGTTGCTAAAAGTGAAAAGTTTCATTTAGGTCAATGCCCCAAGACCACACTCGAGACTAAGGAGATGTCAATGGTTCCCTATGCATCGGTTGTTGAAAATCTAATGTATGCTCAAGTATGTACGCATCCAGATATTGCGTTCATAGTTGGAGTGTTAGGCAGATATTTGAGGAACCTGGGGATAGATCATTGGAAATCAGTCAAACGAGTTATGAGGTATTTACAAAGAACAAAAGATTATATGCTCACTTTTCGAAGATCAGTGGGTATTCTGATTATGATTATGCTAGATGCCAAGACACTTTGCGATCCACTTCAGGCTATATCTTCATATTGGTTGGAGGAGCTATATCCTGGAAAAGTGTTAAACAAACACTTATGACTTCTTCTACCATGGCTGCAGAGTTTATAGCATATTATGAGGCGTCCAATCATGAAATATGGTTGAAAAATTTTGTCACTAGGCTGTGAATAGTGGTTGGCATAGAAAGACCAATAAAATTATGTTGTGACAATAAGTCAGTAGTGATGTATTCTAACAACAACAGAAGTAATACGAAGTCAAAACATGTAGACGCGAAGTTTCTGGTTATTAAAGAAATGGTTAGAATGGTCAAATTTCGATAGAACACATAGGAACAAATTCTATAGTGGTAGATCCATTGATGAAAGGTTTACCACCTAAAGATTTTCATGAGCATGTTGCTCACATGGGCGTTAGTCACTTTTCTAATTCCATGGTTTAGTGGGAGTTTGTTATTGAGAATGTTCTTTGACCTTATTTTGTTTATTTTTTATATATAATAAAGTTGATGATTTATGTTTTATTATCTAAACTTGTTTATCATGCATGCAGTTTGGCATAAAAGTTTTTAAGAATGATCTCACAAAGGAATTTAGACCAGTTGAAAACAGACATGATCTAGATCACTTTGCATGTAGTTTCCATGCTATACATCCATACTTGATCGATATCATTGAATGTACTAGAATTGGTGATCAAGGAAAGTTTAGTTACAAGGTAGTGACGAAAGCTGCCTTGATTCTATGATAGCACAGAAGATGGATCAGATTGAACTAAAGGGGAAATTTATTATTGGAATAACCTGTTTTATGTGCGCTTAAGGTTTATGTAATTTTAACTATATCAGGTACACGACATAGTCCAAGTGGGAGAATGTTAAACGTATTTAAGTAATAATATGTTTAATTAAAGTATGAGCTATGTACGTAGATTAATAATTTATCACATTGGGTTATTTTATTAGATTGGACTCTATTGATCTAATTAATTAAGGTCCTAGATTCCTAAATGAGTATGGACTTAATGGGTAGAAGCCTATTCCAAGTTAATTAGGATTTAGTGAGAACCCTAATTGAACTAGTATATAAAGAGACCTTAGGGCCATGGTCCCCTATATATCAAAACAATAAGATCTCGACCTTTCTTGAATCCCATCTAGAGAAAGATCTCACTTAGAGTCTTTGGAATTTTGGTTGAGGAAGACAATAGTCATCTTATAATTGTCGTTAATTTTGCGATGGATTTCGTTGTGTTATTCTTGGCAATTTAGTATGAATGATCCTAGGGTTATATCTATTCAATATAAATCTAAAGTATTTATGCTAACATATTTCTCCCTACGATTTTGATGCAGATATTTTGAGTAAAGTTGAAAGTATTGTGTTGGTATATTAACTTTGGATTAATTACAGGAAGATCTTAGCTTTGAAGATATCTTTTCATCTTTGCAATCTTGATTGCCTCATTAATATGTTTTGTATGTGGCTACTGACGGTGATCTATGTTAATCATTTATTTGTTCTCTTTCTTTGAGATTAATTTTTTCAAAAGTCTTGATATTATTGAAATACTAAAAATTTCATTTAGAATAAAAGCTCAAATTTTCAAATAATTTCTTTGATTCAATAAAATTACAATTCCAAGAGACTTTCTTCAAGCACTCGTTTGATTTGGTCGGATTGCAACTAACCCAACGATCCTGGACCATCAATCAAACTGGTCGAACGAGCAGATGTAAGGATAGTGAAGAAGTTGTGATCTCAACGGCTATTTTATCAAATTTATAACAGTCTCTAAACAAACTTGTAACAGATCTACTACATATATAAGTAGCTCTTTTCGAACATTTATAGATACAAGTTAAAAAATTTGTAAAAGGAGAGTTAAAAAACCTATCTTGAAAGAATTAATAAAAGTTCTTCTTCCCTTCCCTACATAGGCATTTTCAGGCTGAACCACGTACATGAGAGGTTCATCTTCTTCTTCTCCTTCTTCATCATCAATTTCATGCTAAAGAACTTCAACTTTTACCTTACAAATCTCATAATAAACGAAAGAGAGTCAGAGAGAGTAGAGTCGTAGAGAGAGAAGAGTTTTGGCCACAATAACTTTTTTGTAGTTTGATTAATTCCACACAGTAGAAGAGAAAAAGAAATCAGCGCACGTGTCCTTCATTCAAGACCTCATCGTGGTCTCTTCTCCATCAAGCATTTTACCTACCTCTCTTAATAAACTGGATCAATTTCTTCAAGTAATTGGGCCTAAAGCCCAACAGATAGATCTCTTTTGAAATATGATTTTAATAAACAAGAGAAATAATTTTAGAAAAAAACTTTAATTCTAATTGAAGCTTAAAGTATTACCTTAATGGAAATCAAAGTTCAAAATACGTAAGAAAATAAACAACAATTAACTTCAAAATAAGTATGAAAACAATAAAAACAATATAAATTTGTTTTTTTAACAAGAAATGACACTTTTCTTTCATACTAAAGGGAATGCTTAAAGATGGGCTATATCAATTAAAAGATGCAAAAGTTGGTTCAAGTAAAAAGGCTATAGAGAATAGAGTTCCATTGTAGTCAGTGCACAAAAATAACAATATGTCTGCACTTGCTATATCTAATAGAAATATGGTATCTAAGACAGTTTGGCATAGACGATTTTTGGTCACCCATCATTAAGAATATTAGACTTTGTTGTTAAGAACTGTAATCTCCCTATAATAGTTAATGAAGATCTTCAATTTTGTGACTCATGTAGATATGGCAAGACATACTCTCTAGCTTTTCCTAATTCTAACTCAAGAGCCTCTACACTATTTGACCTCATACATACTAACTTATGGGGTCCAACCCCTTTATTACCTACTGATGGCTATAAATACTATGTGATATTTGTGGATGATCATAGCAAGTACACCTAGATTTATCCTTTGTGATTGAAAAGTGATACCCTAGTTGCCTTTCATTACTATGATAAAAACTCAGTTCAATGCCACAATCAAGTCATTGCAGTCTGACAATGGTGGAGAATATGTAAAGGTACATCAAGCTTGTCATCAACAGGGTATCTATTCACAATACGTATGTCCCTATACTTCTGCCTAAAATGGGAAGGCTGAACGAAAACATAGGCACATTGTGGACACTGGCCTCACCATGCTAGCACAAGCATCCCTTCTATTGTGTTACTAGTGAGATTCCTTCATGTACTCCACATTTCTTATCAACGGCCTACCCACACCATTACTATAAGGTAAGTCACCTACTGAATTGATGTTCAAGAAGAAACTTGAGTTTGAGAATCTGAGAATTTTTTGTTGTGCTTATTTCCCTTGTTTGAGACCATATAACCCCCATAAATTGAGCTATCGTACTGAAAAGTGTGCTTATTTAGGGCCTAGTATGAATCATAAAGGATATAGATGCTTGAGTTCAACTCGTAGGGTGTTTCTTTCTCGACATGTTGTGTTTAATAAAGAAGAATTCTCGTTTAAGACTTCCTTTGCAGAAAATAGGGTAAGCATGTCACATATGCCTTCTTCACCAACGAGTCCCATCAGTTGGCTTCCCTCAATCTCACATATACCACCTCTACCTTAGTACCATGCTCATCCATACTATCTCCCTCTCCCACTGCCATTGAAAGTCACCCCTACAACTAGCACACAACAGTTCGAATCCTCCAACTGCATTAGCCTCACCTTTCATGAGTTGTTCAGACCCAGCCAACATGTCACCTATTCACAGGTCACCTCAATGTCAACAATCACAACCTTCATCACCCACCTCACCACAATTCACTCCTGACCACCACGAATAATGCCCCTCCCCCCCTCCTACCCACAGTAGTGCCCATCCCAGACCCACGACCTACACTATAACTACCTACTCACCCAATGGTCACTCGAGAAAAGGCAGACATATTTCAAGCCTAAAGTTTTGGCTTCTCGTGAATCAAAAGATTAGTCTATTACTGAACCTACAAGAGTAAATGATGCCTTGAAGACTACTCAGTGGAAATAGGCAATGTCGAATACATGGCCCTCATGAAAAACAACACATGGACATTAGTTCCTCCATCACCATCTCTGAATATTATTGGAAATAAGTGGATCTTCAAAATCAAAAGGAATCCAAATGGCTCTGTCCAATGTTATAAGGTGCAGCTCGTGGCTAAAGGCTTTCATCAAAGTCATGGTATCAATTTTTTTGAGACATTTAGCCCAGTAGTCAAAGCATCCACTATTCGTGTTGTAAGCAGCTTAACAGTTTCAAAAGGATGGGAACTACGTCAATTGGATTTTAATAACGCCTTCTTGAATGGAATCCTTGATGAAGAGGTCTATATGCGTCAACCACAAGGCTTTGTTGATCCTAACCTTCCACACTATGTCTACAAACTAAATAAGGCAATTTATGGCCTTAAACAAGCTCCAAGGGCTTTGAACAATACACTTAAGAAAGCCTTAACAAATTAGGATTTCAAAATGCAAAGTCTGATACCTCTCTTTTTATCTATCGAGATGAAGCAGCCTTGATTTTAATACTGGTATACGTTGATGATGTTATCATCACAAGCAATGACAAGCTATTAATAATTAAAATAATCAGTGTGTTGGACTCCAAATTTGCCCTTAAGGACTTGGGCATCTTAAGCTACTTCCTAGGTGTGCAACTTCACTATCTAGAAAATGGGGTAATACTCAATCAGGAGTGGTTGATTTACTCAACAAACTTGAACTTCATGATCTCAAACGAGCCCCTTCCCCAAGTGTTTTGAATAAACATTTGTCCATTACGGAAGGCACACCTCTCAAAGATACCTTCATTTATCGAAGCACAATAGGAGCCCTACAATATCTAACAATAACACAACCTGACATTACATATGTGATAAATCATCTCAGTCAATTCTTGAAGCAACCAACAGATGCTCACTAGCAAGCAGTCAAAAGAGAGCTTCGCTACATAAGTGGTACAAAACATTGTGGCATTTATATTCAACCTGGGCCAGATCTGACTATCTCTGCCTTCTCAGATTGCAAGTCCGTCACGGTTTATTGCATATTTGTTGGAGAAAATCTTGTCTCATGGTCATTGAAGAAACAGTCAGTTGTAGCAAGATCAAGCATGGAGTTTGAGTATAGAGCTTTAACTCATGCCTCAACTGAAATAATTTGGATCCAACAACTCTTCGGAGAAATTGGAATGCGAACAGAGTCTATCCCAATCCTGTGGTGTAATAACTTAAGTGTTGGGGCACTAGCTGTCAATCTGGTATTCCATGCTTGAACGAAACATATTGAAATCGACATCCACTTTGTCTGTGATCAAGTTTTGAAGGGACACCTTGATATAAGATATGTACCATCCTCAGATCAAGTCGCTGACTGTCTTATAAAAACATTAACATGCACTCAGTTCTTCAATCTACGATCCAAACTCGAAGTTGTTGCATTCCCCTCTCATTTCCGGGGGATATTAAGGAAGACCAAGTAGATTGCCAAGTCACCAAGTCAAATATAGTCAATAGAGACATGTCATCAACATTCTAGAATAATCATATAACAAAAGGGAATCTTATTTGTTAGAGCTAGACCAATCCTATCCCACCATATGTATTTGTAAATGTGTTATTTTATTATTTTATTATTTCTAAATCAATCATATTTTATTATTTGTAAATGTATTGTCTTTGTTAGAGCTGCAAAATACCATTCTTGTGTGCATTATCTTTCTTCTTCAATGAGAAACATTCAACCTTCCATGAGGAATTCTCCAACACTAGCAGCAATATAACCCTAAACCCAAGAATGGTATTTTGCACTTTGTTTTTTTTTTTTTTTTAGAATTCTAACCGTTTTGCAAATAATAAATAAACAATATTTTATATTCAAGCCTGATTGATATTATGAGTTTATAATTAAATTTGGTTAGATGGATTGAGAACTTATTATTAAGAAAGATATACATACTTAGAAAGGTTTTTCTAACATCCTCAACCTTAGGTGATTAAAAATGTGAACGAAAGGCGGGAAGAAATCAAAACTATATATATATATTCAATAACAATCATAACTACGTTCACGATTTACATAATACTAACGACAATCATGATTACGTCCATGACATTAACAAACAAAAGAAAAAGAATGACAACTTTATTTCATACTTCAACATCCGAATCATCAATCCATGCACAAAGTTTGAGTTTGAACAAACAACACATTGGGAAATAAATCCTCTATATGAAGTCATGCCAAGACAAAAGAATATATAATAGAGAAAACAAAATTGTAATTTGCATAAAAAATGATGAATGTTATTTGAGTCTAACTTAGAAATATCCATATTTATAGCGTGAGAAAATGAAAAGTCTATGTAGCTTGAAGAAGATCAAACATTTAGAGAGAGAGGAACAATTACGAATAGATATAGATTAAGGGTGTGCAACAAGTTAGGCTGATTTGGCCGAATAGATATCGATTATTATGCACTATAATTTGAGTTATTTAGAGTGTCTGAAAATAGACTCTGACATCCTTTAGGTAGACTTAGAGTTAATTATTTTAAAAGTATTGAGCTTTATTTTCATTTAACTTTGATGTTTAGAGCCATAAGATAATTTGAACTCATTGATAACAAATTTGATCTTTGGATTTAAATGGAGGAAAGATTTGGGATTTATATAGATATTAAAGTGAAGTTAAATATAAATAAATAATAATTAAGCTCGATTTCACGATTTACAACGCGTGAATCCCACTCTCTCAATTCGTGATTCTCCTCTCTCGCAAACCCTCCACGCTCAGTAGCAGCCGCCAGCCCCTCACGAAAATCTCCCTCCCTCCCTCGTTCTGTAGCTCCAATCGCCGCCGTCTCCACCACACGCTAGCAACAACCGCCAGACGCCCTTCGTCGCACAAGCACCGCCTTCCTCCGTTCACTCGCTGACCCTCGCGCCTCCGCTGGAAGTCCTTTCTTTTCTCTCTCTCCAGCCCGTGTTTGCTAGACCCACAGTGTTGGTGCCCCTTGGCTTCCACTAGTCAGCTCTTGCCGCCGCCGTTCGCTGCCAGTTTCCGCCGTCGGAGTCCATCGTACCTGTACACCATCCTTTAAGGCCGGATTTTTGTGGCTAAGTTTCCTTTGTATGAGAAGTTTTTGGGTTTTTTTTTAAGTTTTTGGAATATCCAATGAGTTTGGACTATGTTATTGGCCTACCCATAATGAATGGATGTTTAGGTGGGCGGATGCTTACCAAATTGTTTTGATAATGTCTATGATATGTATGTTCATTAAGCAGGACTTTTTATTACGATGGAATATGTCAATTTTGATTGAAAAGCCCGTACACAAAAAATAATGAGTTATTTGTCCACAGTGGGCACGAATTTTTTTTTTAATGAAATGAAATGGGAAACGTTAAAGGTCTCACATTGCATATGTTACATGTCTATTTGTGTGTGCATGATTTCATGTCTGACCCTATTAGAGGGGCTACTTATAATATTCAATCTTTTCTAAAATCTTTTTTTCAGGAACGTTTAGGGCACATGGCAAGATGGTTTGTTGATGGTGCTATAGGCTAGTGATGTTATGTTCCACATATGGTTGTTAATTGTGATGTTATGTTTCACATATGGTTGTTAATTATCTTGTAAAATTATTTTAGCACTTTGTGGTGTTTTTGTACTGAAGTTTTTTTATTTAAGTAGTGTGAAGAACTTGATTTTGTTTTTACGTATGGTATGGGATCCCAAAATAAAAGTATTTGTTTCTTTTTAAAGTGAAGAGTTTTATGTGTGATTCTCTTATTTACCACTATATAAAGCTAAAGTATTTTAGAGGTGTTCTATTTTAGTTGTCATGCATGAAGTAGTGACCCTAGTTGGGGGTCTTAGAAAGTCAGTTTGTTACGATTTAGGCCATCTATGTTGTCTACTTTTCCAATCCAAAACCATGTAATGATTCTTTGGGGTTCCAAACAGGGGGTTCGCGCCATTTATCAATACCTAAGGAAATAGAAGTGCCGGAAGAGATAGTTGCATTAGGCTGTGTGTTGGGATTTGGCGATGGGGAAGAACGACAAGATGGGGCTAGGTCGGGCTCTTGTGAAGCAACATAACCAAATGATCCAGCAATCTAAGGAGAAGGGTAGATTCTACAAATCTCAGCAAAAAAAGGTTTTGGAGTCAGTCACAGAGGTCAGTGACATTGATGCTGTTATCCAACAAGCAGATGAGGCGGAGCGCCTCTTCTCCATCGATAACCCTGCTCCGAACTTTCTTATCAACTTGTAAGTTCCTCTAGCTTCTGGTACCTTTGAGGTTATGGATTTACAGTATTTGATTGAAAGTGTTGATCCCCGAGCTGTAAAGTTTGATTGGATTTCAAACATAGAAAGTGGCAATAGTTTGTTTGAGTTAGATGTATTTCATGGACGGATTAGAAGGGTATTTATTATGAATGAAGTTTTGCTAATGGATTTTGTTATTGGGTTTATGCTTTGTTTGCTATTAGGGATGGAAGTTCAAGCAGAAGTGAAATGACTCCTGTGGAAAGGAGAGAGCAGCAGAAGATAGAGGAGGCTTTGCATGCCAGTAGTCTACGAGTTCCACGTAGGTTTGTCTATTATCCTTACCAAATTTATGCAAGTTTTTCTTTGGAAACTTGGTTGGGCAGCTAGTTAATCTCTCTCTTGTTTTAGGCCTCCCTGGAGTGTTAGGATGTCTGCAGAGGAGCTTGATGATAATGAGCGACAATCTTTCTTAATATGGCGTCGGAGCCTTGCAAGGTTTGCTCTGACTGAGATGTTCTTGTTTCTTTTTGATTCTTCTGGTCTTAGCACATAAACTCATATATTTAAATTGTTCTCAAGTATTCTTGTTCATTGATAGCATTCTTATGTGTTTAAGCTTACTTGTTTTAGACTTGAGGAGAATGAAAATCTTGTTCTTACGCCATTTGAGAAAAACCTAGATATATGGAGACAGCTTTGGCGGGTTGTTGAACGATGTGATTTGGTAAGGTGATGTTTACCTTTTGATGATGACTGATATAATTTTCAATTTTCATTCAAACCATGCTTCTTAAACTAAACATAATTTGTTGTTACCATTATTGTTCCTCCATACAAAAAGAATAAAGGCATTTTCTATGATCAACAATCACAAATCATACAGAGGGTTAGATAATTTACACTTTATCACATGGGCATCTGCTAGAGTTTGGGAGATTCCTTTGGTGGTTGGGTTCTCCAGAGGAGGGCTTGTTATTTTTTTCTTCTCTTATTCAAGTCGAGTAATTTGCCCATTTCTGGAGTTGATATGTTAAATCTATAGGCTTCGTTTCTTCTTTATCTTGTAAGAATTGTTTTTAGTAATTTATTATTTTCTTTTTTGTTTGAGAGTGGCTCATCCTTTTCCCTATCTGAGTGTGGTAAGTTTAGAGTAACAAATCAATGTATCAGTGTAAAGTTTACCATCTGAAAGTTTCTTAGTTTGAACTTACAATAAATAAAAAAACTACCTTGAGTTCCAGTGTGGCAGTGCAGCAATTTTTGTCCTAAATTATTATTTCATTACCATGCATATTGATATAACTCGATATGAAACTTTAGTATGACATTATTCATATAACTGTTGGAGTGTATTCTACTTTTCTTATAAAAAAGCATTTTATTTATTATTTATTTTACAAAGGAAATGATGCTCTTTATTGAAATAATGAAAAGAGACTAATGCTCAAAATATAAAGAAACATCCAAACAAACAAAAAACTAAACTACAAAACATAAAACATCATAACTACGCTGGAAAAACAAATGCATTCCAATTTAAGCTCAAGTTCTGAATGGAGAAATTGGCAAAGAGCTAAGAGAAGGTTAGAAAGAGAACATGAAGTGGAGGCATTAATTCAAGAGGCTTCAAAATGATCTAAGAGACCTTTTTTTGAAAAACTCTCTGATTTCTCTCAAACCATATTTTGGCAAGTAAGCCTTTTACTGCATTTAACCATAACAACTGATATTTAGGCTTCAAATAAGGCCCAACAAAAAGCTGAACAACATTTATGAAATTTATTAACTGGCGTTGTAGTTTCCGTTTTAATAACATCTAATGTACATGGAAACTAGGAAGTGAATATGAGCTAGCTACTATATATGTTTCTTAAAAAAAGTTCCTCAAGTTTTACAGAAAGCAATAATTGATTCCAATAACCAGCTAGCTCTTAAATCTTCCCTTTTCAATAATTGTTTTAGTACCTCCCTTTTTGATTGGCATGTACAATCATGTTAACTGTTAGTTCATCCTCCATCACGATATTATTTTATTTGTTGTAATGCTGATTTCTTGTTCCTTTACAGCTTGTGATGGTCGTTGATGCTCGAGACCCTTTATTCTACCGCTGCCCTGACCTGGAGGTGAATTGTATTCTTTATTTCTTTTTCTACTATAATGTTCTATTTTTCTATTTATATTCTGATTGAGTTTTATGCTGGAGAATGTTTAACTCATTTATATGGAGTAAGGTTTATATTTTATACCAGAAGAGAAAAAATGTCAATTGAAAGTTCGATTCTTCACAAAAAAGACTTAGAAAAGAATGAATGAATGAGCTGTGAACTAGCTAATATATTGTTTTTGTTTCCTTTTTTGTTTCTTTTTTTTTATAAATATTTTATTGCCAAAATAAATGAATGTTTGTGTTGCACGCACATGTCTGACTAAATTTTAGTATCTGAAATATGAGTACCCCTTTGATACCATGACTCTGTAACACATGCTGTACGTCTAAGTACTCCAACAGAAGTTATACACTTGGTGTGAAGATCTTATGTAATTTTTGTTAGTTCTGAAAAAGAATATGAAGTACTTGAATGAGAAATATTTAACTCTTTTTTGTTATATATTCTTCCTTTTCTTCCAATCATATGATAGTCCCTTGTGAGGTTTTAAGTTTCTCTGTAGGCGTCCGTGATGAAATCTTTTTGTAATTATTTTTTTAGGTCTTGTTCTTCATTGGAGTCCTTTTCTTTAGACAGAGGCAGGTTTCCTTTTGTGGTTTTGGTTTTTTGATGCCCTTGCATTTTTCATTTCTTCTCGATGAAAGTTCAATCTACTATTGAAAAATTATATGATAGTATATTATGTTTCAGTTGAAATATTTTATATTTATTGGACTGTTAATCATTTACTTGATTTTTAATCTCTTTATAACATTTTGTATTTCTCTACTTCGCAACATTTATCTGGCATGTTATGTTCATTAAGTTGTTTTTTTACCTTTGAATATTTGAATAAAAATGGCTACTAACAAGGATGAGTGCTGACTTAAACATCTTGTCCTCTTTATGATTCTAATGCTTGTCTTAGTTTGCAACATATCTCCTTTGTCTGTTCATGGTCTGATTTTGTTGTTACGTCAGGCATATGCAAGAGAGGTTGATCATCACAAAAGGACAATGCTTCTTGTGAACAAGGCAGATCTGCTGCCCTACTCTGTCAGGTTAGTGATCACTAGTGGCATTTTTGTCTTTGTTTTAGTGCAGTCTTTTAACATATAAACATTCCATGTTAATTCTTATGAACAGGAAGAAATGGGCAGAATTTTTCAGTCAGCATGAGATATTATATCTGTTTTGGTCTGCTAAAGCTGCTTCTGCCGCTCTGGAAGGGAAAAAACTTAGCAGCCGGTGGAACACAAATGAATCCCAGAATGGTGGTGTGGATGATCCTGATACGAAAATATATGCTCGGGACGAACTTCTGGCTCGTTTACAGTATGAGGCTGAACAGATTGTTGAGAGGAGGACAACATCAATCACTAATTCTACAAGCCGGTCAGACAATCTTTCTGTAGGAGGAAATATGAATGAAAAATCGACAGGTAGTGTCATGGTGGGATTTGTTGGGTATCCAAATGTTGGAAAGAGCTCAACAATTAATGCTTTAGTTGGCCAAAAACGAGCAGGAGTTACCTCTACTCCTGGGAAGACAAAGCACTTCCAAACATTGATCATTTCTGACAAGCTTACGCTATGTGACTGCCCTGGCTTAGTGTTTCCTTCATTTTCAAGCTCGAGATACGAAATGATTGCTTATGGAGTATTGCCTATTGATCGAATGACAGAGCATAGAGAGGCTATTCAGGTTGTTGCCGATCGAGTCCCAAGGCATGTGATTGAGGATGTGTACAAAATCAAATTGCCAAAACCAAAACCTTATGAGCCACAATCTCGACCACCCCTAGCATCAGAACTTTTGAAAGCGTATTGCATCTCTCGTGGTTATGTTGCATCTAGTGGGCTGCCAGATGAAACTAGAGCTTCCCGCCAAATTTTGAAGGATTACGTTGATGGAAAGATTCCCCACTTTGAATTGCCCCCAGGAATGTCCAATGAGGATCATATTCAGGTAGAAGATGCTGGAACTCTCGAGCTCTCCTATACACATGATTCAGACTCAGATGATGTTGAAGATTCAAACGTGGATGATGAAAATGCCCCTGGTTTTGAACAAGTGGTTGATTATCTTGATTCATTTGACCTGGCTAATGGACTTGCCAAACCAAATATCAATGAAAAGAAGCCTAAGGCATCTCATAAACACCACAAGAAGCCACAGAGAAAGAAGGATAGATCATGGCGGATCGGAAATGATGGTGGCGATGGTATGCCTGCAGTGAGAGTCTTGCAGAAGCCAATAAACTCAGGCCCCCTGAAAGTAGTTCCATGAGGTTAGTTGATGTATCTATATGAACTTTCGAGGCTGAGTTTTGCATCTTATTAATTTAGAAACATTCAAGGGAAAGAGAAACAAGTCAACAAAAATGGAAATCACATAAACAAGGATTTGTATTTTTCTTAAGTTCAACCGTGTGTATATTATTACATCTTTCACGGGTTGTGAAATTTATTATAGGTCATACGAAGTTTATTTTTTTATTTTATTTTTTTTCTTTTTTGAATGTTACACTTTTAATAGGTTTTTTGTGATCTCTAGCAATTTTCTGGATGAAGAAAGAGCTCTCGCTCTCTCTACTTTGAAGGAAGGAAAAACATTCCCACTTTTTGGAGGGGATTCTGAGGATGATGAGTTTTCAAATTTTTATTATCTATTTGAATGTTTGTTTAATCAAAAGTAGTTTGGAAAAAATATGTTAAACGTTTGTGTTAAGAAATTTTGGTCGATTATTAATTGTCATATCATGGCAGTTTCATTATTAATTCTGAATCACTTGAATATGTAAAAAATAAGGTAAATTTAGATAATTCTGAGTTGACATTATGACTTTGATTTCACAATCTTAGATTGGTCAAATTGAGTCATATAGCAATAGGACGCTCATTATAAGATCCTCACAAGTTTCATTTGAGGTTTTATTTTTTATTTTTTATTTTTATTAGACTGGCATTTTCATATTTATGAGTTTATTGTTACCAGATGAATCGATGTTTTCATTATATATAAAGAAAAACAATTGGGTATGAAAAAAAATATCAACATAATATCTTTTATGATTTTTTATATTCAAGATTTGTTTCAATATCCATCGACATCAATATTTTATCAATATTTCGACATTTTTAGCAAATAGTGGGTCACCTTAAAATCCTACTTTCATAAATGTTCCAAGTTTTTCTTAAAAATGTATTAGATTTTGATATATATTTTCTTACACTCTCCATGTCAAATACCTTGATTCACTCCATTTCTCTCCTATATTATATTTAATTTCTGGAGATTTTTGAAACATTCGGCTAAAGAGGTCCATAGAAAACCATGATTTCAAAAATGCCCCAAACCTGGAACTTCTACATATGGGTAAGGGCAAATATATCAATCCGTCTTAAATTTTTTGGTGTTAGATGACACTAAGAAAAATTGTAAATATAACAATTTAAATTCAGCTCTTGAAGTCTAGTAATGTAGGTAATATCACTAATAGGAATCTATCATTAACACGAATCTATCAAGATTTTGTTATATATATAATTCCTTAAAGAATGTTGATATACATTTAGTTATTATCTCTAAAATTGTTATCGGTGTAATTACCCTAATATATAATATATAGTATTATTTATTTTTTGAAAATGTGAATTTATATAATATTTGATATTACAACAACCAGTTTAAACTAGGCAAATCACCATTTTCTTGCATCTTCTGATATTAACTATCAATTGATTTTGTAAACTCTTTCCTTTTTACAAGTGGAGCATTTATGGTGTTTTGATGGTAAGTAATAAAATCCGAAAATGCCTTAAAAGAATTTGATATTCCAATGGTCTGTTTTTGGGTAGAATGCCCGATTGTAGGTATCCTCCTTTTCTTCTTCTCTGGGTTGATTGGGGCACCAATCAATTTTTAATTATAACTAAGTTATTATTATAATGAATAATATAATAATAATTATAATTAGTGATTTTTTTTATTATTTTGATTCTAAAATTTCTAATTCTATAATGTATATATTCTATAGAATATTTACATTCTATTATTTTGTTCTAGATTCTAGCTATGTGATGATCATCTTAGGGGGACCTTTAATATTAATATTATTGTTTTCAAAACTTATTAGAGAAATATTGTTGTTTTGAAACTTATTAGAGAAATATTGTTGTTTTGGGATTTCGAGGCTAGAAGTCGAGGGTTGAGGATTCGACTAATGTAGAGGTCGAACGTTGAGAATTAGACAAACAGAGAAAAACATGGAAACAATATGTAAATTAGGGTCGACTTCAACCCTCGACAAGGAAAAGAAAATCTCGCTAATTTTGTGATGAGGATCTCGCTCTAGATGGGAATCTCGAAGGAATCTCGCTTGTCGAAGGTTGAAGTTTTGGCATACATAAGTCGAAACTTCAACCCTTAACAAGGAAGATAAGTGGGTGAAGCGGATTGTAAGAGAAGGAGATTGTAGGAGAGAGCGAGATGGAAAGCGAGATTGTAGGAGAGAGCGAGATTGTGAGCGAGAGCGAGATTGAGTTTGGCCACATGGATTAAACGACCAACCAGTCAGCTGACGTGGTCTGCCACATGAAAATCGGTCTTCACTTTCTTTACTTTCATAAGTCTGAAAAAGTGCATATATATCACCAAGCTGCCCCTACTCTCAATTCCCCTGCACGATTCCCTGCATGCATTGACGTTATCCGATTCCCTGCTCCGATTCCATGCATTCATTGACGCATTCATGCCCCTCTGCCATAGCCTTAATGCTTTTCAACCACCCTAAACCCGTGGGTCGAGTGTTCAACACTCGACCTACATCCTTTTAAACCACCATCCTCTTCATTTTCCTCAATCACTCCCCGATTAATTTTTTGAAGACTCACTGCCTTGATTTTGCTCACTCTCTCCCCTTGATTTGCTCACATGCCCCTTCATAGCTCACTACCCCCTCACTACCTTCGAAAATAAGCCTTCGAAATCATATTCCTCTCCTCCCATTTCCATTCCATTCTCTTTCTTTGTATTTTGTTTAATACAAATTATTCTCACCACAAACTATACTGGTTCTTTACTCTACTAAAATTTATATTTTTTAAGAATAATTATAAATTTTTATTTTTGTCTTATTTATTATTTTATTTTTTTATTTAATTTTTTTGTAATTGTTGTCATTATAACAAATAACAGGAAAAAGGAGCGAACGTTGTCACTTTGAAGGAAAAAGAGAATTACCGTCGAATCTGTGAGTGAACTTATGATATTTGAAAAGTTTGGTTTATTCTTATGATATTTGATTTATTTAGTATTAACTTTTGATGTTTATAGTTGTTAAATGTTTAGTTTATTGTTATGTTAAGAAGTTGATATTTATAGTTTAATACAAAATTATTGTTGATAGTTAAGAAGTTTAGTATTATTTCAAAAGTTTAATATAGTTTGAAATTAGTTTATTCATATATGATATTTGATTTCTTTAGTATTAACTTTGATGTTTATAGTGTTAAAATTGTTTAGTTTATTGTTATGTTTAAGAAGTTGATATTTATTAGTTAATACAAAATTATTGTGATAGTTAACAAGTTTAGTATAGTTTCAAAAGTTTAAATAGTTTGAAATTTTAGTTTATCATATGAAAATTATTGTTGTTTATGTTTATTGAGATAAGTTGATATTTTCTAGTATTAACTTTGAAAATATAGTTTAAAATAGTTGAAAAGTTAATTTAATTTTAATTTTTTATTTTGTATTAAATTTGAAAAAAATAGTTTAAAAAGTTTACCTTATTTTTAATTTGAAAAGTTTAATTTTTTGTTATTTTAAAAAAATAGTTATAAAAAGTTTAATTTATTGCTTATGTTTAAAATAGTTATAAAAAGTTTAATTTATTTGTTATGTTTAAAAAGTTGATGTTCATTCAAACTTAAAAAGTTTATGTTTATAAACTAAAAAATTTAAATATTTTTTAATATACTTCTTATAAAAAATATAATACAAAAAATTGATGTTTGTCTTTTTTCTTTTTTTTTTTAGAAAATGGCAGGGCAAATGCTTGGGACTTTTGTTGTTTACAAATGGTAATATGATTGATGGTATTGATGGAGTTGAGTATGACCAACCACCAAGTGGGAGTTTTACCATAAATGTGAACAGTGGAATTGTATTTAAACAATTCATTCAAATGATTGGGACGTTACTTAGTATAGATATGGGAGCAAATCAGATAGAAATAATATATAGACATCCCAATCTAGAACCACTAGGATCAATAAGATATATGCCATTCTCTATTTCGAATGCACAAGCTATGAACTTGATGTTCTCAATGGCAATACCAGTGCCAAATGTAGTGCATTTGTATGTAAATGTAAATATGATAGGGGTGAATCCCGATACATCATTTAACCAGTTTGAAGATCCAACTCAATGTATCGATCCTGATCCGAAGTCAATTGCATCGCCATGTGATAATGAAGATATGGTGGCTAACAACCTGTACAGAGACTTCAGAACTGAAACGGATGACGAATTTGAAGAGTTGGATTTCGATGGTCATGAACATGAGATGCTTTCAGATACATTCAATGATTTGGATATGAATGTATTGGATAGCATTCGAGAACATGACCCAATTGTAGCTCCTGTGGACGGTTGACAATATGCAATTGTATAAAGGAATGATTTGTCAAGACAAGGAAATGCTACAACACGCGGTCAAATATTTTGCTATAAAGTGTCACGCACCATACGAGGTTGTTGAATCTACACCGATGATTTGGACAATTCGGTGTAAGAAGTGGGAGGAAGGTTACAAGTGGAGACTTCGTGCAATAAAGAAAAAATCGCATGGCTTGTTCGAGATCACTAAGTATGATGAGCAATATACATATTTTTATTCAGAACTAAGTCAAAGTCATGTGTAATTGGATTCATCAATGATTGCACTGGAGTGTTATGACGCCGTAAGAGAAAAACCATCTATCAGCACAACTGCACTCCGACATCAAATCAAAGTTTGGATGTCATGTTCTTTACCATAGGGTATGGGAGGGAAAAAGAAAAGCATTGACTAAAGTGTTCGGTGATTGGGATAAGTCTTACAAATTGTTGCCTAGGTGGTTATATATGGTTAAGCAGACCAATCCCGGAACATGAGTAGAGTGGAGAGTTAAAGAAACGCTTACTGAAGGTCATGTTATCCGTAATTCTGTATTTTGGGCATTGGTCCTGTATAGAAGCTTTTAAGAATTCGGCTCGATCATTAGATGATGCGTCCACTTTGTACGCAATGTAGAGGGAAAACTGTTGATTCTTACATCAGTTGACTCAATGACGACCATCTACTTCCACTTGGTTTGCCGTTGCTAATGAAAGTCCACAGACTCATGGGGGTTCCTGAACACCTGCAGAGAAATTGTAACACACGAAGAGGTTGTTTTAATTTCAGATCTACATGCTGCGTTATAATTGCAGAGTGAACAAATCCCAGCCAAAAGTTTGACGGTGACTGAAATGTCACCATTCGTTTCTGGCTTACACTTCGGTCAGCAATTTCAATAAAAAGTTAAATCTTATTCATTTCGGAAAATTATGTTTAATCTCCGGGTGTCAATTTCCAAATCAAGTTCAACAAAGCAATGAAGATTCAAAAATATCGGAGCTTGTCTGAATTTTTTTGACAAATTAGTTAGAGCAATGGACTCAAGCAATGTTGGGAGGATTCAGATATGGGTGGATATGAAAGAATCTATCAGAGTGCATAATATGAGTCCTCAAAGGAGCTCGAAGTTGCTATAAATGGCTCCTTGCCTCAGATAACATTCTCAAATGTGTGAAACTATTTCAAGAAAAGAAGAGAAGAAATTAAGGGATGCATTGGAGCGTCAAGTAAATACACCGTAATATTATTATTATTATTATTTTTTTTATTATTATTAATTGATTTATATATATATATTTATAATGTTATTTAAACATATTTATAATTTACTAAGTTGGAGTCAAAATCACAGTTATACACACGACAAATAAATTAAATGGGCTGCACGATCTAGTAAACATGAAGTACAATCATTACGATATTGGGTATGAAGTGTGTTCATGTGAAGACGGAGTCATAGTCTCATTACCAAAAAGAAACTTTCAAATATTGAGGCTAAACAGGTCCGACCGGTACTGTTCATGTAACAAGTGGCAAGCATTCGACATTTCTATGCTCGCAATTTTATGGCCGGTTGCTCACATTTTTACATGAACTACGAAGTTTTTATTGAGGACTACTACAAATTGTCAACGTTGCTGAATGTTACTCTCCTCAATTTCAACCTCTATACCGCATGAAGATTTGCGATCACGCACCAATATGCATTCTTACATCCTGATCCATCGTTGTTGAGAAACCTGGTAGACCGAAAAGTTCACGTTCTCACAACGAGATGGATTGGACAGAACCAACCACTTGACAACGATGTGATTTTGTAAACCAGTAGAACATAATCGAAGGAAGTGTCCTTCGTTACTAAGACGGGCTCTAGATATGTAGGGATTAAAAAATAAATAATTTTGTTTTATATATTCATTAGTGTATATTCAATTTTTTATTATAATTTATTGTATATTCAATTTTTTTATAATAATCTATTGTATATTCAATTTTTTTTTTTATTGTAATCAATAAAGTTTTACATATTCTTTTACCCTCACACTTTTCTCTACTATTAAATTATAGTTAATTTTAATATATATATTTTTTCAGATCATGGCTTTAAACCCAGGGACCTGTTGATCCGATGTTGTGACCAGTCCATTCATCGATCATATGTTGTATGGCGAGATCGTACTATAGAGAAATATCTTGCAGACATCGAGAGACAGTTCTCCAGCGCACTATGGCTAATTTTTGTAAGAATGGTCAAAACTATGGCGATCAATGAGTTCATTACTATGTTTCACATTGGTGAGGTGGCATCTTCCTGACAGGGTAGAGACAAATGCGGTTTTTAGTAGGATATCCCATCGCCTTATAATACTGAACCCGTTACTGCATGATATTTGACCTAAGGACTGGAGAGTGTCCGAAAAAGTTGCACATTTGGTATTGCGTAGGCAACTATCGTGCAAGGTTTATTACAGTGGGGGTTTCTTGAACAACACAATGTCACACAGAATATATTCATTGGTATAATAATATCACAAGGCGCTTACGTCACTCGTCCGGAGCGCAGCTGTGGGTCATCTGGTAAGATATGAATATTATCTAATTTTTTTTAATTTAAATTTATTTTAAATATTGTCTAATTATTTTATAATTCATAGAAGTCGAACAACATAGACTCCGTGAGGTCGCGGTTATCCGATCATGTTCTTGCTATATGTAGTGACAACTAAGCTATATGAAGGAAATTCATTATATGTACAATATAACCTATTGTTCCTCCACCAGCTCCTAGACGTAGAGGACCTGTTCGGGAAGAGGATGAGTTTGATGAGGTTGCACATAATGTGGAAGAGTTGCCCCTTATGATGCAGACGCAGAGTCAAACTGATTATGTTAGTCTGATGATGATGATGCCAGCATTTGGTTCAGGACATTATGAATCAAAGGCTGGTCCTTCGTCTTCATACATGCATGGACATGGTCGGGGTCGTGGAGAGCATAATGAATATTTATATTATGAAGCGCCTGTAGAGATACTAGAGCAACATCAAGAAGAACACGAGCAACCTCAAGTTCGAAGTCGACAACGACAACCAGCTCGAAATCGACGACGTCCGCCTTGTGGGACGCATTGATTTTTGTAATAATTTTTATATAAATGAGATATTTAATTTATATTTTTTTATTTTTATGAGTTATTATTTTTAAATATATTCTTTTTAAAGTTTAAATAAAATAATAAATATTTTTAGAATTTTTTTTATAAAATAGAAAATTAAAAAAAAAAGAAAAAAAGAAAAAAAAGAAAGGATTAGAAAGAAGAAGGTGGAATGTGTAATAATTAAAAAGGAAAAAAAGGGAAAAATTTGTACGGTATTCTCACTCTCTATCAAAATCTCGCTTTCTCAAAATCTCGCTGTCTCTCTTAATCTCGCTCTCGAATTTGATTGGGAAGTTCAGTGGCAAAAACAAGGAGATTCATTAGCTCGTAGTCAGACTTGCTAAGATAAAAGAATCCGTAAAAATTATTCAACAAGCTTTGGAAGGAATACTTAATAATAATGTTAGGAAGGGCAAGGTCGAGGGTTCAAAGTTCGACGTACAAATGAAAGGAAGGTCGAGGGTTCAAAATTCGACCTATCTAGGTCAAATTTTCAACCCTCAACTTATTTTTTAAAAAAAAACAATATTTTTACAAATAGTTTGAAAACAACAATATTTTCCTAAATAGTTTCTAAAAGGACAATATCCTTTTAATTTTCCCCATCTTAGGGTGATCCTTTTGTCGACGAATGCTCCTATTACACTCGTAGTCTTTGAAGAATAAGAACCAACTATGTAACATCTACATCGAGAATTCAAGTATTGTATACGTCATTAGTCCGATCCTTTGTAGGAACTACCTGTAACAGCGAACTTGCAAAATGAATATGTTTATCATAAAGAGATTTGTTGTTCCTAATCTTGTTTCACCTTAATTTGTATTTGAACAAGTAAAAAGTTACCGAAGATATATTTTCAGATACCGCTATACAATTACAACCCGTCTTTGATCAATGGATACAAAATACCCATGCTTTAGCACTTAGTATAATGGCCCCCGGTGCAACAATAGGCACTAGGTTAACCTGGGGGGTGGTGATCTAGTGGTAGTGGGTGGCAAAGTTCCTTTGTTACCTATTCCGTTAGGAACCACAAATTTTTTGTTACATCATATTTATGCATTAATGATTCATGTAACGGTATTGATACTCCTAAAATGTGTCTATTTTCTTGTAGCTTGCGTCTGATACCAGATAAAGCAAATCTTGGTTTTCATTTCCCTTGTGATGGACCCGGAAGAGGGGGTACTTGTCAAGTATCCACTTGGGATCATGTCTTCTTAGGGCTATTTTGGATGTACAATTCAATTTTGGTAGTAATATTCCACTTCAATTGGAAAATGTAGTAAGATGTTTAGGGTAGTATAAGTGATCAAGGGGTAGTAACTCATATTACGAGAGGAAACTTTCGCAGAGTATAATAGTTCACTTAACATTTGAGACATGTGTTAAGGTTAAGGATTATTTTAGCCTATCCTTTTGCTACGATACCATTATTTACAACTCTGTGGTTAAAATAACTAACTCTCCCTCCTATTAATGTTTCCAATGACTTCACTACTTGCCTTTCAAAGTGGATTTTGACTACACATAAATAACCTAAGGATTAAGGAAATCGATGGTGAGTTATTGAAGTGTCCAATAGTTCACCTGCAACTCGTCGCAACAATCTAGTTCCTTTCTTACTCTACGATCGTTTAGCATTTACTTAAGTATCGTTTACACGACTGTGCAGTTCCTATTGCATCGTGTACACGATCGTTTAGCTCCGCATCCAATCATCTAGCTCTTTAGCTTTCGTCTATACGATCGTTTAGTTCTAATCAACTGTCGTCTACACGATCATCTAGCGGTTTGTTCTATTGTTTATATAATTGAACTATCTGTAGGAATGTATCAACAACAGTGGAAGCAACAAGGATCATCTAAACACTCTAATTCATTAATTTTGGCAAAATATAAAGCATGCTCTTGTAGAAAACAAATAAGTTTCATGACATACCTTTGTAAAACCTCTTCAAAGCTTGTTCTCTAGCTGCAATCTTCTCCGGATCTTGTTGCAGACCACCTCAAGATCTTCCCCACTATACTCTTGGTGTTCTAGATTGAGTTTTGCGACTCAAAACAAGCTTGAATTAAGGGATGATAGAGAATTGCTCACAACAGCAATCTTGTTGAAGAACACTTTCTTTAGCACGAAATTTCTCTAAAATTCTCTCTTGATTTCATCACCAAAATTCACTCCAAACGCTTCAATATATTGTAGATCATCATGCAAAGAAGAGAGTTGCATGAGTTGCAGCTCATGCTTGGAGTTATTGAAGAAGTGGAAATGGAAAATATGTGAGCATGAAGAAGATGGATAATGAAAAAACTTGTTTTTCCACTTGTGTTTTGTTTTTCCAATATTCCAATTTTATCTCAAATTCAAAACTTGATTTTTTAAAATCCATTTTGATTTTAGAACCGAAAAATTTAATTTTATAAAATTAATTTTTAAAATAAAACTTAAGTAATTTAATATCAAATATTAAATTAATTTTTACACATATCCATCTTTATATATTTAAATTATATTTAAATATAAATTCTCCTATTTCGTTTAATTCTCAAATTAAACACGTAATTATATCTAATATAATTACTAATTCCCTTAATTTTAATTTGAACGTTTCGAATTAACTTATCACGCAATTCTAGAGCTAGTCCAATACGAGCCAGTAGGGGGACCTCGTGGACCTACAGATCATGGGCTCCAACGATCCGAGATTAATTGACTAAACTCATTAGACCAGATTAATCCCCATTCATTAACTAATAGGTCACTCCATTAAAGCCCATAGTTGCACTCCTCTCACTGTACATATATTATGTCCACATGATTTTACCATAATCAGCAAGTCGACCCTTCACAGGTTTTTCGTAATAACGGCTAGTTTAAATATCTGTTTTACCCCCGAGATTACGCCTTATTCCTCAAGTTCTTACTGATCCTTTAATGAACAACTAGTTTGTGATTCAATCACTAAACCAAACTCTCTCAGCCCAGTGAGGGGGTGGGGCCCCTTGTTCAAGACCTGGATTCAGTACTTGAGAGAATAACCTTTCTCCTATCCCTAAATCGAGTAGGCGTGAACTCTATCTTGCACCCTATGTGCCTAGCTATTTATTAGGTCTTACCCCTAAATGGGAGGCTTATTGAGTCAGCGCTATTGAGCCAACCCTCACATATACAAATCTAAGGATAATCCCAAATAAATAGGAGTTCATAGTTAGCTCAGGATTAAGATTGAGTTACCTAGGTCATCTAGGTGAAATAGTCAGTCTTATACAGTAAACAACGTTATAAAGTAAAAGTGACTATTTTCTTGGTCTGATCTTATGCAAACTCATTGCATAGGACGCCCCACTCCTCATGTCATAATATGTACGAATTAGGATCACATCGTATGTAGCACTTTATAACTCTTTATAACAACTACAGAGTAGGCCGCATCGAATAATGTTACCAGAATAAGGTACCCTACTTTATTCATGTACTATAGATCATTTTGACTATTTATTCGAACTTGGTCCACTCTTATGTCTCCACATAAAGTCCAAGTACTCATGTAATAGTCATGGGTCTTAGTTTATTGGATTTAGACTTTCATACAATTTATAAAATTGATAATAAGTTTATTGATTATAGAAAATATATCATTTTATAAACTACGAGTTGTAGGACATAAAACCCAACAATACTCCCACTTGGATTAAAAACTAAAACTCTAGTGGATCAATATATACAATGTTGAGTTTACATGGAGAGAATAAAATGTATAAATACAATAAACTAGGGCATTACAATACCAAAAAGTTCTCCCACTAGCCCTAGTGATACAAAACTCGTAGACCTAGTCCTACTAGGTGACTCTTGAACACTTTAGTTGAGAGGACCTTTATAAATAGATCAGCTAAGTTGTCTGGTGAAACAATCTGGGTGATGATTACGTCTTCTCTGTGTACAATCTCCTTGATGAGATGGTACTTTCGTTCGACATGCTTTCCTTTTTTATGGTTTCGTGGTTCCTTTGAATTTGCAACTGCTCTATTGTTGTCATAATAGAGAATGGCAGGCAGGTGCATATTTGGAACTACTCCCAGATCTGTCAGGAACTTTCTGAGTCATACTGCTTCTTTCACTGCTTCACTTGCAACTACATACTCAGCTTCCATCGTGGAGTCAACAATACAACTCTGCTTGATGCTTCTCCACACAACTGCTCCTCTATTTAGAGTGAATACTGACTCCGAAGATGATTTCCTAGAATCAATATCAGTTTGAAAGTCAGAATCAGTGTATCCAGTAAGGATCAGATCCTTAGCACCATACACGAGCATATATCTCTCGTTCTCTGAAGATACTTGAGAATGTTCTTAACAATAGTCCAATGATCATATCCAGGATTGGACAAAAATCTGCTGACTATTCCTATGGCATAACATATATCGGGACGAGTACACAACATTGCATACATTAAATTCCCTACTACTGATGCATATGGAATTCGATTCATCTCCTCGGCCTGTTGAGGTGTCTTAGGACTGTGTTCCTTAGACAGGTGAATTCCATGTCTGAAAGGTAAAAATCCTTTCTTGGAATTTTGCATTTTATACCTAGACAACATCTTGTTTATATAAGATACTTGAGATAATACTAATGTTCTGTTCTTGCGACTCCAAACTATTTGGATTCCAAGAGCATATTGTGCTTCTCCCAAATCTTTCATTTGGAATTACGAAGCCAGCCATCTCTTAACGTCAGTTAAATATTCTACCTCATTCCCAATTAGTAGAATATCATCAACATACAACACCAGAAAAGCGACTGCTTTGTTAACAATCTTCTTGTATACACAGGGTTCGTCAACATTTTGTTCAAAGCCATAAGATTTGATCGCAGTGTCAAATCTCATATTCAAGGATCTAGAAGTTTGTTTCAATCCATAAATGGATCGATTAAGTTTGCAAACCTTTTGCTCTTGACCCTGCTGTATAAACCCTTCTGGTTGAGACATATAGATACTCTCTTCAAGATAGTCATTCAAAAAGCTGTCTTGACATCCATTTGCCATATTTCATAATCATAAAATGTGGCTATGGACAAGAGTATTCTAATAGACTTTATCATGGCAACTGGAGAGAAGGTTTCTTCATAATCTACCCCCTCTCTTTGGGTAAACCCTTTTGCCACAAGTCTAGCTTTGTAGGTCTGTACCTTACTAGCTTGGTCTCGTTTTCTCTTGTAGATTCATTTACAACTGATGGGTTTTACCCCTTCAGGTTGATCTACAAGATCTCAGATAGAACTGAAATACGTAGATTCCATTTCAAGGTTCATGGCTTTAATCCATTTGTCTTTGTCCACATCATTCATTGCTTGGTTAAAAGACAAGGGATCCTCTAAACCATCATCTGGTATGATGACTTCAGCTTCAGTTAAACCCATGTACCGATCAGGCTGTTGCACAACCTTCCCACTACGACGAGGCATTCTCAACTTTTGAGAAATATGTGAAGTCCCAGTTCCACAACAACTCTTGTTGATGGACCTACTCTATCAACAACTCTTGATGAAGGACCTGCTTTATCAACAACTCTTGTTGATACATTTTTCGCTTCTCTGGACATTTCTTCTATTACTAGCTTACTGCAAGGTTGATGATTTTTTACATAGTCTTCCTCCATGAAGGTTGCATTTGTCGATACAAATACCTTATCTTTCTGAGGATCATAAAAGAAACCACCTTTTGATTTTTTTAGGTAGCCTACAAATAGGCATACTTTTAAACGATGTTCCAACTTTTTAGGATTATGCACCAACATATGTGTTGGATAACCCCAAATCCTGAAGTGACGTAAATTTTCTTTACGTCCTCTCCAAAGCCCGTAAGGTGTTTCAGAAACACCTTTCGAGGGAACCATATTCAAAATATATACCGCGGTCTCAACTGCGTATCCTTAGAAAGAATTTGGTAACTGAGCATAACTCATCATGGAACGAACCATGTCCAATAAGGTTCTGTTTCTTCTTTCTGCCACACCGTTTTGCTGAGGTATGCCAGGGACTGTGATTGAGACTTGAATTCCATATTCTATCAAATAGTTCTGGAATTCTAAGTCCATATACTCACCACCTCGATCTGATCGAAGCGTTTTAATCTTTTTACCTAATTGGTTTTCAACCTCAGCCTTATACTCTTTGAACTTTTCAAAAGTTTCAGACTTTTGGTGCATTAGGTAAATATGCCCATACCTGGAATAATCATCTATAAAACTGATGAAATATTCATACCCTCCTCTTGCTCTAACATTTAGAGGCCCACAATGGTCTGAGTGAATCAGCTCTAAAGGTTTTTTTGCTCTAAGATCTTTTCTAGAAAAAGATTTTTTTGTCATTTTACCCTCGAGATAGGTTTCACATAGTGGTAATGAACTGTCTTCTAACTTATTTAGATCATCGTTCTTAACCAATCTCTCAATTCTATTAAGATTTATGTGACCCAGCCTCAAGTTCCAAAGATAGGCATTTGGAGAAATCTTCCTTTTCTTATGAGTCCCAGGAGTTTTAAACATCTCTATGTTCATTACAGCTTTGACCTCAGTTGGTTTAACATATATAAGTTATTTTCTAATTTTGCAGAGCAAATCTGTTTACTTCCTATATTGATGAACACTTCATCATTTTCGAAATAAACTTTATAATTTTGTTCTAGCAAACAAGAGATAGATATTAGATTCCTTTTCATAGAAGGAATATAATATACATTTTTCAAATAAATGTAGTTATCTCCTCTAAATAACTTCATATCTCCCACTGCTTTAGCTGAAAAAATCTCTCCGGTCCTTACCTTAAAGATTGTTTCACCTTCTATCAACTGTCTCTGAGAACTTGTTTCCTGTGAGATAGTACAAACATGCTTAGCGGCACCTGAATCAATTATCCAAATTTTATCGTTTTCTACTAAACATGCTTTGGTAACAAGTAAATCATATTTAACTTGTTGTTCGAATTCTGCATTCTCATCTACATAATTCAAAATTTTAGATGAGTTGGGAGATAAAGGACAATCTGCTGTTAGAACTCTTTTGGTGTAATCAACCGCTAGTAATTTGTTTATTGATTTGATTTTACTGTTATTTAAATTGGAAGTGAGTATTCTAGAAGAATTTGACATGCTGATAAAATTCAAACAAATTCTAATTAGCAATTTGTAACTAAATTCAAAATCAAGTTTCAGCAAAAAGTAATAATGTACCTATAATCAAAATATGTGCTACCGAGGGGCAGTCAGATACTCCTTCACTAAAGCAAACAATTTTGACTAAACACTATATATGGAATAACTCTTATTCCTATTGTCTCCGGAATAACTCTTATTCCTATAGTCGTTTAGTTATCGTTTTCGGTCAAGATCTTTACTAACAATTTAGTAATTCTTGTAAGTGTGATCGGCCATTTCTAGATCTTATAGGACAGTATGAATATGCCTCCGAAATAGAAGACAATATCCAAGATGAAACTATAAGACCCTATTCATTTTACTGAAGCATGGGTTGTTTCGAATCCTATGTTACAACATTCCGTGGGGATAGCCGTTGCTAAACGACTAGCAAAGGGCCGCTTAAAGCTAACCAGCAGGCGTAACATAGGAATCTCACGTTTAGACTAATGGAGAAGACTGTAGGATATATTGACACATATCCTTCACCCACTTACTATGAACTACTTCCTCCATTTACCTTGTTATTGACTTATACAAAACACTTCCGAATAGAGGCCACTTCTAGGGTGACACGAAGCGTCATATGAATCTCACGATGTAAATTATGTGGAGATGTGGCAGTTGAAATCTATATATCGAATAATAGACTTATGTTTGAACAACTTCCCTTATTCACCGTAATCTAGATTTAAGCTAAAAAAAAAAAAAAAAAAACTTTTCAAATAGAGGTCACTCCAGGGTGACACAAAATACCACTTAAATTTGGATTGTGAACTCTTAGAGACGTGAGAGCTAAAAATAACGTATCGTATATGTTATTAACCTCTCATTGAAGTTTTCTAATAATTCTATCATATAGAAGTTATTAAACTGCCACTGAAGTGTTCTATTGGGTAGATTTATACTTAGGTTCTTTTCGGCTAATAAAACAACCCTAAGTTTATGTGGTTTATCCAAGTATAACTCTTATAATTGGATTTTAACCTACGATGTCTAGGTGATAAACTATTTTATTACCTCACACACGTATGCTCATAAAACCAGTTATCAACGCTCAATTCGGCCATAATCCCAGGTAGAAGGTGTTCCATAAACCGTCAACTTAAGTACCCCTAGCCTTAAACAGGATTATATACCAGTTGAGCTTGTAACCTGGGTTTTATAAGTTTTAACTATTAAAATAGGTGGTCAATCTACGTGAGCATGCAATTGTTGTTTATGGATTTTAAACGTCTAACCCAATTTATAACAACTTATAAAAACTTTAGACATGCTAAACATCCATAACATACATAAAGGAATTCAATATTTAATAGAACACTTATATTACATACAAGAAACCCTAACATGCATACTATATATTATAACAGATTATAACATACTTTTAATGCATGTAACATGCTTCCTATGGTGGGATTTTGAATCTAAATGACATACTCTATGCACATACAAGATTTATTTAATTATAATACATGTCAAATGCATAAATAATTAAAAACAGACTGATATGGTTTAAGTTTTGGCATAAACAAGCAAACAGGAGCCTAATTATTACAAACAGCTTCAAAATCGTCTTTGAATCGCTCGAATCGCTCCAAACCGAACCCAAGCATCTTGAACTGGACTAGATGAGTCTGAACCGGACCAACCAAAACCACTTTGAGGCTGAATTAGATTGGACCTTGAGAAAACCGATCGAACCGGCTGCTCTCGTCCAACCTCAAAGTCTTGCTAAGGCCGATTGTGTAGCGCTGAAGGCAATCGTCTAACACCATCGCCTTGTGTTGAGAAGAGGTACACGATCACTTAGTGTCATCTGTCTAACGCATAGAGCAATTGTTTAGCTCTCGAGTAGAACTAAACGATCGCTTAACACCATCGCCTAGTGCTTCAAGTCATCGTTTAGTGTCCGCCGCAACTAAATGATCGTTTAGCTCTATTGTATAGAACATCATCGCGTCGTTCAGCATCGTAGCTAAACGATCGTTTAGTTCCATTGAATAGAAATTTTAACGCATCGCTTAGCACCGCATCTAGACGATCGCTCAGCTCTATTGCATAGCACTTCATCGCTTCACTTAGCACATGCCACAACCACACGATCGTGTAGTGCCATCGTATAGAAAATCCAACGTATTGTTTAGTTCCCACGCAAAAGCTAAACGATCGCGTAATGCTATCGTATAGCATTTGTGAACATAGTTGAGCTCCTGTAGGTACACGATCGTTTAGCGTTCAACATCACAACGAATAATGCCCATTGCTATACAATCGTCTAGCTTTTCTTCACATCGTGTAACACCTGGAACTAGACGATCACTTAGCAACTGAACCTCAACAATGATTTTGAGCAGAAGCTGAAAACTAGAATAGCAGCCTGACCTCCTTCACTTGTTTCTTCAATTACATCTTAATTTCAACTCTAATGACTCCAAATAAATTACAGACTCTTGCTAACACATAAAAGCTCATCAAACAAAAGCCAATTACAAATTTAAATGAGAAATTAAAGAGAATTAAAATGCAAAACTCAAAAAACCATATCAGTGCATCAGTTTCATATAACCACCCACCACACCAAAATTAAACTGAATTGAATGCTTATATGATGCTCCGATACCAATTGTAGGAATGTATCAGCAACAACAGAAACAACAAGGATCATCTAAGCACTCTAATTTATTAATTTTGACAAAATATAAAAACAAGTAAGTTTCATGACATACCTTTGTAGAACCTCTTCAAAGCTTGTTCTCCAGCTGTAATCTTCTACGAATCTTGTTGCAGACCACCTCAAGATCTTCCCCATTATTCTCTTGGTGCTCTAGATTGAGTTGTGGGATTAAAAACAAGCTTGAATCAAGAGATGATAGATAATTGCTCACAGCAGCAATCTTGTTGAAGAACACTTTCTTTAACACAAATTTTCTCTAAAATTCTCTTTTGATTGCATCACCGAAATTCATTCCAAACTCTTCAATATATTGTAGATCATAATGCAAGGAATAGAGTTGCATGAGTTTCAACTCATGCCTGGAGTTAATGAAGAAGAGGAAATGGAAAATGTGTGAGCATGAAGAAGATGGATAATGAAAAAACGTGTTTTTCCATTTGTGTTTCGTTTTTCCAATTTTCCAATTTTATCTTAAACTCAAAACTTGATTTTTTAAAATCCATTTTGATTTTAAAACCGAAAAATTTAATTTTATAAAATTAATTTTTAAAATAAATTTAATTAATGTAATATCAAATATTAAATTAATTTTTACACATATCCATCTTTATATATTTAAATCATATTTAAATATAAATTCTCCTATTCCATTTAATTCTCAAATTAAACACATAATTATATCTAATATAATTACTAATTTCCTTAATTCTAATTTGAACATTTCAAATTAACTTATCACGCTATTCTAGAGCTAGTCCAATACGAGCTAGTAGGGGGACCTCGCGGACCTACAGATCATGGGCTCCAACGATCCGAGATTAATTGGCTAAACTCATTAGACCAGATTAATCTCCATTCGTTAACTAATGAGTCACTCCACTAAAGCCCATAGTTGCACTCCCCTCACTGTAGATATATTATGTCCACATGATTTTACCATAATCAGCAAGTCGATCCTTCACAAGTTTTTTGTAATAACGGCTGGGTCAAATATCTGTTTTACCCCCGAGATTATGTCTTATTCCTCAAGTTCCTACTGATTCTTTAATGAACAACTGGTTTGTGATCCAATCACTAAACCAAACTCTCTCAGCCCAATGAGAGGGTGGGGCCCCTTGTTCAAGACCTGGATTTAGTACTTGAAAGAATAACTTTTCTCCTATCCCTAAATCGAGTAGACGTGAACTCCGTCTTACATCCTATGTCCCCAGCTATCTATTAGGTTTTACCCCCGAAATGGGAGGCTTATTGAGCCCGCGCTATTGAGCCAACCCTCACCTATGCAAATCTAAGAATAATCCCAAATAAACAGGAGTTCATAGTTAGCTGAGGATTACGATCGAGTTACCAAGGTCATCTAGATGAAATAGTCAGCTTATACAGTAAAAAGCGTTATAAAGTAAGAGTGACTTATTTCTTGGTTCGATCTTATGCAAACTCATTGCATAGGACGCCCCTACTCCTCATGTCATAACATCTATGAATTAGGATCACATCGTATGTAGCACTTTACAACTCTTTGTAACAACTACAGAGTAGACCGCATCCAATAGTGTTACCAGAATACGGTACCCAACCTTATTCATGTACTATAGATCAGCTTGACTATTTAGTTGAACATGATCCACTCTTATGTCTCCGCATAAAGTTCAAGTACTCATGTAATAGTCATGGGTCTTAGTTTATTGGATTTATACTTTCATATAGTTTATAAACTCAATAATAAGTTTATTGATTATAGAAAATGTTTATCATTTTACAAACTGTGAGTTTTAGGACATAAAACTCAACACTATCGTCTAGTTCTTGGAGCTTTGTCTACGTAATTAAACTGCCATCAGGTAAACGACAAAAGAGTTTTGAAGCCTCAAGCATATAGCCTCCCCTGACTCTTGAATTGTTCTTGACCGTTAATTCTGAGTAATTTGTGATTGCAAACGAGAAGATCATTGTTATCTAAGACAACAAGTAGTATTAGAGATCAAAGAATAGTTCAAGACAGATCCAAGATTTGAATTCTTGCATACTTCAAATCAGATAAGTCAATCTTGAAGATCAAGAATGACAACAACCAGATATGAAATTGAGAAGTTCGATAATAAGACAAACTTTAAACTATGGAAAGCAAAGATTAAGGCAGTCTTGGGACAGTAGAAGGCACTACTGGCTATTACAGACCTTGCAAAATATCCTGAAGCACTCACTGATGCAGAGAAAGAGACAATCGAGGTAAACACTTATGGAACCATTATCTTAAATGTTACAGACAATGTTTTAAGGCAGATTGTTGACCAGCCTACTGTTTATGCCCTCTGGAACAAATTGAATGAGATTTATCTCAACAATACCTAACAAAGCTTTCTTGAGGGAAATATTTTTCACATACAAGATGGATGCTACAAAGTCTCTCATTGATAATTTGAACGAGTTCAAGAGACTGTCTTCTGAATACAGATCAATAGGCGACAATATTGGGGAAGAAAATGAGGCTTTCATATTGCTTAACTCTCTACCAGAATTATTCAAAGATGGAAAGACAGCCATGAAGTACGGTAGAGAAAGAATCATCACAGAAGCAATCATATCAGCAATAAGAGTCAGAGAATTAGAGTTACAAATGAGTAAGAAAGATCAATAAGGAGGTGAAGGCTTATTTTCAAAGGGGAAAACAAAGAACAACGGGAAGAGGAAACAGAATGGTGGTGACGAGTCCAAGATTAAGTGCCATTTTTGCCATAAATGGGACACATGAAGAAGGACTGCTATGCTTTGAAGAGGAAGTTGAACCAACAGAACAAGGGTGGAAAACAGGTCGAGGCTGCTGTGGGGGAGAATTCCCTTGTGTATTCAGATGCATTGGTTGTAATTGAAGAAGGTGGAGAGAATAATACTATGGAGACTCAGGACTAGATGATAGATTATGCCTGTTCAGTCCATATGACACCATCTAAAGGACGGTTTTGCACCTATAAGAAGTGGGATGGAGGGCTGATCTACATGAGAAATAACAACACCTACAAAGCTGTTGGAATAGGATATGTATCTTTGAAAATGCAAGATGGTTCAGTGAAGTTGATTAGGAATGTGATGCATGTTCCTACATTGAAGAGAAATCTCCTATCTTTGGGGATGTTTGATGCTATTAACTATGAGTATAGAGGTGTTGGAGGCACCTTTGAAATAATTAAAGATTCAAAAGTAGTATTGGTGGCAACCAAGGTGAATGGCTTGTATGTCATCAAAGATTTGCAAATGGCACATTCGGCCTTGATGACAACTGATGAAGAACCCACAGAAGATGAGTTATGGCACAAAAGACTTTCTCATATCAATGTGAGAAGGCTGCAAGTACTCTCAAAACAGGCTTTCCCACAACATTTCATGCACAATCCATGAAATGTCGTGGAAAAAATGCACGACTAGCATTGTTGATAGAAACCATCCGATCAAACACAAACACCAGATTATCGAGTTCTCCGATACTGCATTTCAAGTTCAATATAAACTATTTTCATGATCGATCGGTTTCATTGTCTACTATTGCATATGCTAGTGGGTATAATTGATTGTTCTCGTCTATAGAAACTACAACCAACATGGTCCTTTTGTACTTTCCTTTCAAGTGCGACCCATCAACAATTATCATAGGCCAACAACTTATGAAACCTCTAATACAAGGCTCTAATGCCATAAACATACACTTGAAATGCACATCATCTTCAAGTTCGTTAGGATCTAAAGGCAACACTAGGGGGGTGAATAGGGTTGACTACCATTTTTAAAAATAATTTTATCTTCAAACAATGCTCAATAAAGTTAACCCACTAATTTGATTAAAGAAAATTTATGCAAGACAAAACTTAAATCATGCAAGCTATGATAACTTCAAATTTAAAGACAATTTAATCAAGGATAAATTTAAATAACACACTAAAAATTAAATCATGCAATTAAGAAAGATTAAAAAATAACCAAGACAAGAAGCAAAAAATTGAAAACCAGAAATAAAAGAGAGAGAGGAAGAGAAAACACCGAGAATTATAGTGGTTCGGAAAATTGCCTACTCCACTCTCCAAGACTTCTTCTTGGGTATTTCACTAAGTTATCCTCTTGCAGATGAGGACCAAACCGACACACGACCCTCTTTTTCTTAGGCTAAAGAGAAACCCAAGATACTTTTTACTAGTTTAGGATCAAACCAATTTCTTTTTCTCACAACCCAATGTGTACCCACACCTTAATACAATTCCCAAAAATTAAAAGAAAACCTCACAATATTACCTCTTGAAGGCTAAATACACAAGTTGAGCACTAAAAAAAACTCACAAAAATAACTCTAGGCTAATTTAGGAGCAAGGAGGACAAGAATTTGAGAGTAGAGAGAATTGGGAGCTTAAGACTTGATAGCTTTTTGGTGTGTCAATGAAGAGTAAAATCAAGTTGAATTTATAGGCGAGGGGGATAAATTTTGGCCATTGGATATGTTTGCAAATGAAGGGTGGAGATTGAATAAAAATAGAAAAGGAAAGGATTTGTAATTAAGAGAGGAATTGAAAAGGAAAGGATTTGTAATTAAGATAGGAATTGAAAAATTGGAATTATTGAGATTTGGAGAATAAAAAAGGATTTGAAGGATGACAATTTAGGAAGGAAATCAAATTTGAAAAGGCTGAAAAATCTTAAACCGCGTCACGTGTTGCCATACTATTGATCCGCAGTCAATTAACGATTTCTCCTCCTTTTCCTTTTTTTTTAAATATTAGCTGCCACTTGTCATTATCTTATTCGTCCACAGTCGCCACGTCACTGCCACATCATGTGCCACGACATCAAAAAGTGATCGATTGGAGCGTCACGTCATCTGCTACGTCATCAAAATTGACCGTTTGTGTGCCACGTCAGTCGCCACGTTGGATGTCATGTCAGCAAGGTGCCACGTGTCACTGCCACGTTAGATTTTCTCTCCAATTTTTTTTTCTTATAACTTTCTCGTTTGAACTCCTGCGTTGGAATCATCTTTCCGAGCTCTACAAGATAGTAACTCTGAAATACTAAAAATGTTAGTACAAAAACTTTGAGTTTGTTATCATCAAAATACTTGGTTTGATTGAAGCCCTAAAGCTAACAGTTCGATCTCAAGCACTGTACCCAGATTCTCTATTTTTAACGCTTCCTTATAAGCATGTAGTATGGAGTAAGAATATTTTGGAGTACCTCTAGTGAGATCATATGTGGTTTCCTTTGCACGCCACGCTTTATTATGTTCACGCCATAATCTCTCCTCATATCTTCAAAGATATGACAAGGTTTGTAAATACGTCCTATGTCTGTAAACTTATCTTTAATCAACTGACCAACAACCGTAGTAGTTGCTTGTCTATGGTCGTGATTCAGAATTTCGATGGAACATGCGTGCGAACTACAGTACTTTGTGATCTTGAATATATCAGATCCTTCCATTTTCACTGCACGAAGGCTTCACTTACAAGTCTCCCCAATACTTTGACAGTGAATAAAGATTTGGTTGACTTCCTGACCCTAAATTCAAAATTTTTATTGATGGACAAAATAGATAATCGCATTTTCAAGTCCTTTTTACTCAAAAATAGTTGACCAACTTCAACGTCTATCCCGGATGAAGAGGTACCAGGCATAATCAACTCTCCCCTATGACTTGAAGACACAGATGGTGGAACCACTGAAGCTACTGTAGAACAACGTACATCTCTATGATCACGATCTATTTCATTCAATCCTATTGGTTGCTCATTAACATCCACTGAAGGACCACAACGTTTCTCTGGATGACCACAATCTATATAATCAAATCTAGATGATCTCACATTACCAATAACTGAAGTACAACCTCATTCTATATCACCATAATTCATTGAATTCAATCAAGCTAGATTAGTGCGGTCGTTGTCTAGTAATAATGTTGATGGTACAGTGTTGTTAGACAATGGAATATCATCTTCTTCCCGACGAAACTCATATGATTCCTCGTATTGTCTATCCACAGTCGTATCATCATAACTCACATTTCCAAACCTCATTCTAATATTTTCGTTCTGATTTGATTTTAGCGTTACAAATAACTAAAGTCTAATAAGCTCTTCTCGGAAAAGAATGAAACAAACATCATCATCATTTCTTATGTATTGGGGAGGGGCTTCATATTCAAGCTTATATTTAACTCTCATTATAGGATCAAACTCTGAAGAACTGAAATTTGTAACCCTGTAAATGTGAGATTTAAGTTCTTCATACTTTAATGTAACAGGCACAATGATTCTTGTCAACTCTCCCCCAATATACGAACTTTCATTCTCATCTCAATCACCTCCATACCAAATAAGTAGACACTTTTTTGTCATCCTACAAAGCAAGAGAATATTTTTCATTAAGTTGTACAAGCAATTGAAGTGTACTCTCGCTTTCTCTTAATCTCGCTCTCTCTCTTAATCTCGTTTTTTCTTAATCTCGCTCTCTCTGAAGTGTACTCTCGCTTTCTCTTAATCTCGCTCTCTCTCTTAATCTCGTTTTTTCTTAATCTCGCTCTCTCTCTCTTAATCTCACTCTCTCTTAATATTGCTCTCTCCCAAACTCTTGCTCTCTCTCACACTCTCGTTCTATCTCTCGCTCTTTCTCTCCCAATACAAAATTTTGTAATGCTCAATTTCTACCTTTCCAGAAATAACACAACAAAATTAATGAAACAAACTCAAAATAATGAAACACCGTTCTAAAAAATCTATTCCATTTTAAAAAAGCCTCATCTTAGAAATCCCCGTTCGAAAAAACTCCGTTCAAGAAAACACCATCGAAAACTAGAGAAGTAATCACCATTGGAATGGAGTTTAGAGTTTAAAGACACCATTGTATTGTATTTAAGTATTATTGATTTGAGACTTTAGTCGTGAAAGTTGTCCAATCATTCGTACACTGACGAGCAATCACATCAAACTAGGGAGTTTAAAGTGAAAGCGAGAGTGTTTAACCAAACGACAGCGAGACTTATAACGTGAGGCACTTATGAAGGCAATTCACATAATTTGGTATGTTAATGATGTCAGCAAAGGATCAATTAACATTATATTTTAAGAATGAGTCAATTGACATTTTGGACTCAAAAAATGGATAATCCGTACAAATTCCCCTTAATTGAAGATAGGTGACATGTATTTTTTTTTTAATTTATTTTTTTCAATAAGAGATAGGTCATGTTATCAGGAGTCCAAACTTTTCGAGTCATTTCCAACAAAGAGCATACTTAACTTGCATCCAATTATATTATTACAATACATTAATCCAAACACTTTTTGTTAACAATTTTACTATGATTGGAGAATTTCAAAAGATAATGAAATGATAAAGATATCGTCTTTACGTAAAAAAAACAAAAAACAAAAAAAAAACAAAAACAAAAAACGAAAAAAAAAAACAATAAATAAATAAATATGCACAGCCATTTTAGTTGAACATGATGATAAAGCATGCGTATAAAATGTTTCTTCCATTGGTTGTACCTAGACTATAACTATATGGATATACCAAAATTAACGTTTTGTTTTTCCCTATGGTTCACTTCATTGGATTTTCACACTACAAAACATTGGAAAAAAAGGAGTTGTACAAAATTATTCAATATTTTTCTTTGTATATCAAAAGAGAGAGAGAGAGAGAGAGAAACTCAGAAGGAACCCCAATCCAACCCAATAATACCTAAAATAATGCACATTTACATGCCATGAGAGCTGCTACTCAATATATCTCTTGTGCCATTGCATTTCTTCTTCCATCTGCTTTATTTCATATGCTATGAATGCCTCAAACAACACTGAAAGCTGATTGTAATGTAGAGGAGAACTGAGAAGCAATGGTCTGAGTGGCAAATTGCTGAAACTGCTTCTTGGCATCTGAATATAGTACAAAAGTTGCAATAATTTTAGTCAAAATCGGAATATCTTCTCCATGCGTAATAAGTCTTTTAGAAGTAAAATGTAAGGAAGAAAGGTGAAAGGTAGTAGTAAACTGTATAAGAACTCAAAATTTGAGTCAACATAGAATAACTAACTGTACATGGGAATATCTTCTCCAACCCTAATCAGTCTTAGAAGGTAATGTTTATTTCCTTGAAAATGTAATCCATCAATGGTAATCTAAAAAGTTGACCCCATTTGATTACATTTGTTGTTGTCTACCCGTGTTCTGTAATCGTAATGAAAAGTGTGGCCCATAGCCAAATATGTAATCAATAAACACAATCCAATTGCAGAGCTAAGGATAATCAATCTAATTGCATTTGAAAATTACATGAGATCTACTAGTTTTTTAGATACTTTTGAACGATTTTCCAATTTTTTCCCTTCGTTACTATTACCGTTTTAGATACGATTACTATTATAGTATTAAAATTATGAATATATCACAGTTATTCTTACCATTACCAGTTGACTCTAAACGGTATTGGTCACGGTAACGATAAGAATACAATGATACCAATCAAAGCAAAGTAAACAACCTCAACCATAATCAAATTATATTTGTAAAATGCCCAAGTAAACTTCATCAAAAGCAATCCAATTACATTTGCAATTGATGCCTATCACAATTGATCCATCAATGGAATCCCATTATGATTACACTAATTTTGAATATAGATTGGTAATCATGGCCTAAAATATAAAGAAGAAAGGGGAGGGTAAAGTAATATAATGCATTAGTACAAAAATTTGAGTCAACATAGAAAGTTTATATAATGACTACTGTTGGTAACACCATGAGCCCTATGGCTCCAAATCATGGTGATGATTAGTGTAAGAAAATACCCTATGAACTTCCCGATGCCAATAACCCCGTTTGAAAGTTGTTTCACATCAATGCACAGGCACATATTTTCCCCAGTGTAATATGAACAAAAGTATGAATGAAAGAGTTAATCGTGGGATGGAGGTCTTTTGGCATTTTCTTTAACTTCAAGCTGCTTGAAGCTGCCATGCCCAGAAGCGTGGAGCTGCTGTTCATCTTTTGGTTGGTCTTCCTCTTATGTTCAAGGATTAAAAAGTTCTATGGCTACATCGGATTTAAATTATTTTTGGGGAAGTGTCTGGATTTGGAGATCCTTTTGGGGATTTATAGGATTTTATTATTTGTGGATTCCTCATAAGATTCCTTGTCTTAATTTCTTTGTAATCATCAGATTATTGTCCTTTAATCACACACTTTTAACTCAATGCGATTTTACCTCATTTTAAATGTTTCATACTGTCCAGGCAACTCGTTATGCTTCCTTATAGAAAATATAATTGTTGAGGGGTTCATTGAAGAAGTCGATGCATTGGAGATATTAGGCTCTAACCATATATATATTAGTTTTTTTGTATCAACATGTATATCTATGTGTCTAAGGGCCACACTACAAGTTACTATGGCCCACAAGCAGCATAAAGGTCAAAATGACAAACAAAACAGCGATACCTATCAACTCATATCCTCACATGCTGGTATACAAAGACTACAGTAAGTATCCTTTCCATGACGAAGATTAAAGCATCAAGTAACTCAATATATTCTAACAACCATCAAAATATAAAAACACTGAACAAATTAACAAACAGCAGGCAGGGTTTCACAATGGTCTATCTATGATTCTATCTCTTGAAGTTTAAAAACAAATTTCTAAGGCCCGTTTGGTAACCATTTTTTATTTTTTGTTTTTGGTTTTTGTTTTTGAAAATTAAGCCTATAGACACTACTTCCACCTCCAAATTTCTTCATTTGTTATCTACCTTTTACCAATGATTTAAAAAATCAAGCCAAAATTTGAAAACTAAAAAAAATAGCTTTTAAAAACTTGTTTTTTTTGGGAACTTGGCTAACAATTCAACAATTGTAGTTAAGAAAGATTCAAATCGTTGTAAGAAATGGAGAGGAAATAGGCATAATTTTTAAAAACCAAAAACAAAAAAAGACGAAATGGTTACCAAATGAGGCCTAAAAGCTTCAAAATATGTCAGAAGCTTTTTCTTAGAAAAGAATTCAGAAACTATTACCGACAGAGAGAAAACGACAATAAATCAGGTTTTTCAGTGCTTGTACAACAAACACTATAGGATTTTCATAGCTCAAGGAACTTATTACTTACCTTTACGACATTTTGTAAAGCCAATGATGTTTGCAACGCTCAAAGTCAAACAAACTCCTACGACAAGGAGATAATCAGCTTGAAACTTTATCAACGAGAATATGCCCAGCAGAGTCCATGCAACTGCCTGTTATTTATAGGTTCAGAAGTATGAGGTACGCATGAATATTGAAGATCATAAGAGAATGATGGAACTACGAAAAGGACAATTTAATCCACTGATGAGCCAAAAAATAATAATAATAATAATGGAACCAAAACACCGATCTTTGTCGGTGAAGATGTGGTAGTTCCTCTCTAACCATAGTGACCAAAGGAAAGCCCATTTAGATTAGCCATAAAACCATAATGAGCAAAGCACAGTCCATCCTTGATTTTCTTTCTTTCTTTCTTTCTCTTTGCTTTTCCCTTTTTCCTTTCTTTTATCTTTTGGTTTTCCATATATTACTTTAATATGGAAATGTAAATACCTCTTGCATGGCATAAAACATATACGCTTTTGAGACTTACGGTGATGACCCTACAACATTTATTCAAATCTATCAGTTCTAAGGTAAGTGACTAAATTTTTCTATATTTGCTTCTTGGAATAAAAGTAAATTCCAAAACACAATTATTTTCTAAATAACAAAATTCTTTTACAAGTTATTATCGAGAAAGAAATGGCTCAAAATATTAAATCTTTTGAATCCAACTATTTTCCTTCGTTTTGTTTTATTTTCTTTTTCTTTTTAAGCCCATTGTTCATGTTTAGCAAGGAATGGCATTTCTTCAGTGCAAAATAAATAAAATCCACAACATACTTTGAGGGAAAACCAAAACAAAAAAATTGGTTTTTCTCGAAAACACTCAAATAATCAGGAGTAAGTAATTACTTTAATTCCCCCACCCTGCCACCAACAAAAGATAACATAAAATTAAAGTGACTGGCCTGCCTCAAGATTTACTAAGCTTTAGACATGTATGTTAACTCTTAACTGCAATGAATAAATCATTATTCTCTTTCAGGAATCATGCCTGCTGACATTCATTCGTGTCTGTAGGATAGAGTATATTTCTCAAAATCATCTATAGCTTGTTTGATAAATTCTTGCAAACACATAATCAAATCATCACAATATTTGGGATCATAATACTTTCTTACCGTGAGGTACAAGGTCCACCAGAACAGCCAGGAATCTTTTTTGTTCATCCGAGACAATGACTAAAAAATAACAAGGGATCCATGTTCATTAGAAGCGAGAAATAAGCATTTAAATGTTTCCTGGTACATAAATGAGAAGCAAATTCTGAAAACGTCAGAACTAAACACTGACCTCTTGATCAAGGCTTTCAAATTTCCACACACTCTCACCCAGATCATTTATTTCATTCCACCACCTTAAACCAACCAATATTCGCCCACTTACATTCTTCACGACCCAAAAGTCGAGAGCAGCAAGAAAAACAGTCACCACAAAAATGATAACAAAACTATTGAAAAAGAGAGAGGAAAGAATGTAGAAAGCCAATGCTCCAGCCTGAAAAAGAAGAAGCACGATCACATAAATCCCAGAGATCATTCAAGAATGAAGTCTATTAATATCATAGTAACATAACCTTACCTTAAAAAGAACATGAAAGAAACAAGTCCTCGGGTTAGCATAATTTTCCACAGGTGACTGCAAAAGAGGGATCACATGAGTCAAACAATAGCAATAACTCTGTTATAGACCTTCCCAATCTAGAAGCCCAACGGAACCCCAATTCATAACTCATGCATCACAAACTAATACCCAATAATGCGCTCAATCCTATGCTTCAAGATAAAATGTGGGGAGGTTCTAATTTCATTCAGCGAAAATCTAAACCAGTTGAAATTCAACCATTGCTAATTTGAAAATCCTCCATAATCTGCTTATCGTCAGCTCAGATCTTACATTAATCACGAATTTTGTTCGTTCAACAGATGTGAACATTACCCCCAGCCGGAAGTTTCCGATTGGATCTAGCACTGAACAAGGGTAAGGAAGCGAGAAAATGCCTTACCCAGAAGATTAACAACATTTCTAAGCCAGAAAAGATGAAAATTAAAGAAATTGAAGATGGGGAAGGTCTAAAAATGCTGAAATTAGTGAAATGAACCTGGTTCGGATCCATGATCGGGAAATTGGGGAGAATTTGCACGAAGGAATTTGCGGGTAAGTGTAGAATTTGGCTGATTTGTTGCAGAAATAAAGCGAAAACGCCACCCCCTCCGTCGCTATGCGCTCGCCGAGGGAAATTGTACCACCACCAGAATCAAGAAAATATTTCACACCTTCGTTTAATTTGATTCGATTTCGACTCCATTTTCCGTGAAAATTTTATTTTATTATTGTTATTACTATTATTTTAATTTCTTAGTCAATTTAATTTCTCTAAGCACAAATGAAAATAGTAAAACATCTAGTCAATTTTTATCTCCTAAAAAAATATAGAAAATTACTAAAATATATATATATATATATATATATATATATATATTCAAATATAACAAAATTTTACCATCAGTTTGTGATAGATACTGATAGAGTATCAACCACTGATATATGTTTATTAGCGTTTATCACAGTCTATCACAGACGGTGACATTTTGTTATATTTGAAAATATTTTCAGTCATTTTATCATTTACAACAATCAACTAACTTTAAATTTTATTAAATTAGAAATCAAAACCTAAAACGTTTGAGTTTTCGATTTTTTAATTAAAAAAAACTGATTTTTCTAATCTCTATTCTAGTTTTTTCAACATTTATTTTGAGGGCTCACATGTGATGTCACAAAAATACTCCCGAGAAAAGCAAAGAAAAAAAATCTTGGATTGTTTTTGTAACGACCGATTTTTCGAGATCTCTAAGTGGGTTATTACCAGTTTCAAAACCAAAGCTAGGTCACTATTTCACCTTAAAATAAAAATTTTCTAAATCAACAATAACTTTAACAAAACCATTTTAATAAAACCTAAAACCAATATTTAGTTCTGGATCCCTAAACTTTTATTTAAAATGAAACGTTTAAATCGAAAACTACTTAACACAATAATTTTAATTTAAACATTCAAAATATGTTGAAAACACGACTCTAACAAAAGCATTGTCTCTATTCCCATGACATAGTCAGCAGATCTCCTCATTAAGTGCCTCGGATATGTTCTTGCCTTTATCTGAAAAAAAATATTTTAAGAAGAGGTGAGTATTTAAAATACTCATTAGGTAATTCTATTACTAGGGCTAGACAATGCAATCACATGCAACTGAATATTTGCAATTAGCCAAACCTAATCGATGTACTAAAGTTGAACATGGATGGTCATCTAAGTAAACAATTGAACTCATTCTACCATAGGTGAGATGTACTCACACAATCTAGTGAACTCGAAGGAGCACAAACCTCTATCGGGTGACCCTGAAAGAACACAAACATTTAGTGAATCTGAAGGATCACAAACTTTTAGTGAACCTAAAGGAACACAAACCTCTAGTGAACTTGAAGGAACACAAACCTTTATCTCGTATACACAATAATAGTCACTAAATGAACTAACATTTGTCATGCATAAGGGTCCCACAATAGAAAATCATAGCATAATACCTCAAAATAATTCATAGCATGCTTTACAAAACTTGTTCAATCATGAAAATGAATATCATATGACTATCTTAAAATTGTTTGGCAAAATTAAAAATATTTATTTATTTTTTCTACCATATTAGCGTTCTAGTAGTAGAGTTACTTACCTCAAAATTAAGACTAAATATTATTAACTAAGTACATCAACCTTCTTTTGATTTAGAGAAACCTTGAATCAAATCATAAACATGAGCCAAATCAACCTTTAATCTTTAGGCCCAACTCCAAACTTAAATTCATTACAAAAGTTTCTAAATAACTTACCCAACATATAGCTTGCTCCAATGGGTTCCAACTTCACTAACAAAATTGAACTTGTGCATTACCACAATGAAGGGTTATAAACCCAATTTAGAGTATCATTAACCAATCTAAAAGGAGTTTGAAACCTTAATACACTAGAATAATTGTCAAAACAATCCTAATTTCGTTAGACAACAACACGAAACCTTAAAAAACTTCAATCTAGCATCCAAATTTCATTGATAAATTAAATTTAGGCCAAATTCTTAATTGGTAATACAATAACCTCCAAGAAAAACCCATAAATCACTCAATCTTATCCCAAAAACCAAGTATTTGGGTTGTTGAGCTATGGGTAAAAGTGAGTGTGGTGCGGTGTGGTGACTTGGAGGCTACTAATGGAGATGAGTTGTGGGTCTAAATTGCATAGCACAACTTGTAGTGTGTATGAGAGAGAGAGACCCATCAACAACTGGGTGACATGAGCTGAGGAAAATACTGCTTCGAGAGAGAGCGGTACAGAAAGTGATAGTAATAAGAATAAATAAGAAAGAGAAGAGCTAAGATTGAGGAAAGGAAGTTGTTTCAGTCAAACTGGGCTACTCAAACTCTTGAACAAGCGGGGCATCTCCACATCGTCTTGCTCCGATAGAGTATGGTTTTGGACTGATCGACCTCTAGCTATCACGCTCTTTTGGACCTGAAGAAGGGACGTCGAGTAGGGCTTGTGCCCATAAGTCTGGCAGAAGACCCTATTAGGACACCGATTGGAAAGGCGTGGTATGCTTAATCTACACTCATCTTCTTTATTGAATAGATCTACTTATACTTAGCTTCGGTATCGTACTCAAGAGAATCGGAAACAGAAAAAGTACCTGGACCTGGATCGACGTTTAGTAGTGGTGTGGATGAAAGTGACGAGTGGTGGTGACAGAATGAGAGGCGGTTAACGGTGGAGGTTTTGCTGGCAATGGACAGCGTGAGGTGAGAGAGATAAGTCAAGGGGAGGAGAGTTTGTGCTATTAGAACTTCAAAATTGAGGCCTTGTTTTATTAGTTTTCTCTTTTTTCTTTAAAACACATGTGTATGCATGCAAGGATGTTATAACTTCACTCATAATTTCAACAATCCCTCATTTCTTCTCATAAGCCGCTTTCTTGAAAACTTCATTTCATTCATCTATAAAAAAAAAAAAAAAAAAAAAAAGTCTATCGCTTTCCTCTCCTTGAATCCATTTGCTTTCAATTAGAATTTCAATCAACATAACTTCGACTTCTACAAAGGTATTTCGCTTAGATTTAGGGTTTTTTTTTTAAAGTCTTTTACATTTGATAACGAAATGCTTGCCTTTTCTACCTTCAATTATATAAAGGGTTTTTTGTATGATTTCTGGTAGAACCATGGGGAAAATTTTGTTTTCAAGTGGATTTGAAATGGAAGGAACACTTTTTGAAATTCACCTAAAAATCTTGTCAGGATTCGACTTCAAATGAGAAAGCTCTTTTAAACAAATGAGGCTAAAATTTGGTAAATTTCTTAAAGAAGTAGGAGACAAAAATTTGGGGAAGCATCATGGTTTCCAAAATATTGCAGGAAGTGCTTGTTGAATAACTAATGATGTGAAAGTGCACACATATAGTTTAAAACGGTCTTGGCCCAATATCATCCTCAGGGATTTAATTTGATTAATCTTTTAGCTACTTAAAGACTATTCCAATGTTATTTAAGGAATCGACTGAAAAGAACTGAAGAGTGGGTGTTGCAAACCTCTCTCCGTCAATCAAATAATATTTATAAATCACTGAGCAAACTACTTATACTAATTAATAGTACAAGCAGCAAGTCTGAGGTCGAACCACAGAGAAACGTGGAATATTAGTTCATCAAAGCTCATTTTTAGTTAAAGTGGTAAAATGAAAGGGATTTGGTATGGATTGGATAAGTCGAAATGCATAAAAAAATAAAGTACAAGTAAAGTAAAAGATAGAAATGCAATTAATAGAAATGACCTAGCATAATGAAATTGGAATTCCTCAATGTAATCTTGAGCGTCGAATTGCTTAATGTAATTTTAGTTTCTTAACTATGCCTAGCCCAATTGATTGGACATCCAACCAACGGTTCTAATTACCTAATTAGCTAAACATGCTCAAATGAATCCATATTAAATAGGATTAACTAACCGCATTAAGTTCTAGAGCTTACGGTAGGATGAATGTTTAATTTCCATCATCTAATTAAACACTTACTATGGTTTTCTCTAGGTTGATAGGAACAAGATGATTCATTTTAGACAATGAATTGCAAGCCTAACTAACTCATGGCTTCTTATGGACTCACTTGTCACATATTGCTAGATAATCCTAAGCATTTAACCGCAAATCCTCAAGTAGTTTGTCAGACAATCAAGAGAAAATGCAAGAGATTAAGCAAGATAAACAAAGGTAAATGTATAGCCAAGATATGAAAATTATAATTAAACAAAACTCCCAAAATTACATTGTTCCAAAATCCCTAAACTAGAGAAAACCCTAAAACTTACCTTAACATGGGATGAAGAAGACAAATTTGAACTCCATCTCAACTAATTACATGATAAGAAAGAAGAAATTAGAGAAAAATACAAATGGAAGAGGTGAAAGATGAAGAAATCGGTTGGAGGTCGATTGGGGGGGTTGATCCTTTGCCCTAAAACCGAAGAACTGCTTATAAAGCAATCGCAGTGGTGCCGCGACGCTAGGGACAGTGCCCCGACGCTAAAACGCACGCGCGTCCATCAAAATATGTAGCGTCGTAGCACTGTACCAAATTCAGGTGCTTCTAGAAAAAGTGTCATGATCTGGGGTAAGTAACTCTACTACTAATTGCTCCAAATTAACCTCGAACAACTCGTAATGACCGATTTTACCTCTTAGGCACGCGAAACCTACAAAAACACTGAATAAACACATTAAAATACAGTAACAACCTAGAATTAAGAAGAGGAAGATAACACATTTTCAGTGCTATCAAACACCCCCAACTTAATTCTTGATCATTCTCGAGCAAGGTAGAATCACACATTCACACAAAAATATGCTTGCTTAATCAAAAGGGTCGTTACTCTAGTCTCAACAGACTCCCAAGATAAGATTTGCAATCAAATATGAAACCCGATTACAATCAATCAATGAAGCATGTTTAAAAATAATTCTAAACCTTCCGTGCATGGATGAGTCCAAAGCTCTACTAGCTAAGCCCACACAACCCTTAACGGTTTTATAAGGCTCTCAATTCGCTCTCCCCCTACTCTGACTCGAAGGCTCAAGAGTTAAGCTTCCTAGATTCAATGATGCAATGACACACTTAAGGGAACCAAACTTCTATTCTACTTTTGTCTTTTTCTCATTTTCTTATTTTTACATAAAAGAGGAAACCTTCTCTAGACACGTCACATTTGTTTTGGCTTGCCCACATAAGTTATGTAAAAGACATTCAACTACGAGTAACCTCTCCTAATAAGGTGTCAAAGTTTACTCATTCCTCGAGGTAATTTAGCTCAGAGGGAAACTATGGGTGCCATAGCCGCCCCAGGTTAATTATAACCCCAAGAAAGAGGACTAATCCCCTTCAAAAATAACATACAAACTTGCTTTTACTCTACAACATAGTTTTCCTTTTACAAACTTTCTTTTACTGTACAATGATGCGTTTTAATTATGCGATGAAATGAGTGCTATTAAAGTCTTATTAGTGCATTTTTTTTTACCTAATTAAACTCAAATATAAGCTCAACTAGAGTCCTGATGAGTCCTGGGTCAAACTCAGGAATTGCGTTTTATATATGCATTGACAAATATTGTTTCAATCTTGACGTAAGTTGTTACTAGACATGCAATGATTTTTTTCTAATCTAGTACTAAAAAATAAGTGACGTATGCGATAGAAATTACACCCTTGAACGAAATAGTCTATGCGAGCAGTGTGAAATTTGAATGAATAAGAGTAGGGTTGAGAAAATTATTCACTAACATTCCTAAGTAAATGCATAAATCATGTGTTCAAGCAACTTACTCAAATTATAACCTACACTTTTCAGTGTATTTCGCCATAATATCCTATCTCTAGGATGCATGCGATGAGTATTTGATGCAAAAGATATTTATTTCTAAAGATGCTCTCTTCTTGTTTTATGAGGTCTAAATATTTGTCATTTTCAAACCTAGTTTTCATACTTAGAATAATCTCTCAACTCATTCACGTGGTTTATAAAGCATGCATAAAAGAAATTGAACACATAAGTAAGCTTTACTAAGTTCATGTTAGCTGCAATGTTTCTTATCCCAAAAAGAAATTAGTTGCTCATGATAAAAGTTGAAGAATGGATAAAAGATAAACTGAAGATGTATTCGTATTGAGAAAAAGAAGTCTTTCAACGTCTATATAATATAGATGCAACTATGGAAGAAAAGAGATAGAGATAAAGAATCAAGTCGTGGTATGTAATTCCTTGCTCCTTCCAGCTCTATAGATGATTGTTTCAAAAAGAGTATTGGAGGTGAAGTTCCCTTTTTGCTTCCAGAGAGAAATCTTATGTTTTCACTTAATATTTCACAAGGGCTCGAAGAGGAAACACTTTTTGAAGTAAGAATTTAGATAGAGTTTTTCCCCAATGTCTTTGTTCTTTTTTGCATAGAAGTCTTGTAGGGTATTTATAGGCATCAAAGGGAAGCTTTTCTTCTCTTACTAATGATTATGCTGATACAGTGCATTAAATTCCATACTCTGGTGCACCGCCTGCTCCGCGTCAGAAGTTCATTGGCTCTGCCGTGAAGCTTTCTTGTCAACCACTAACTTGGTCTTTGATTTGACTTTCACTACCCATGTGTCATGTCATTCCCCATCGCAAGATGCTACCAACTATGCGATTTCTATATTGGCATTGAGAATTTCTTGCGATCGCATAGAAGATTTCCTACACCCAAAAAGCACGATCTTTATGTCTTTGTAAATAAAGACACTTTATGCATGTGTGATTGCATGATATAATTATTTTCATGAATTTCTCGTCAAGCTATCACATTTTCAAAACTTTTTCCTAATTGTTTCAGATAAAAAAGGTAAAATAACTTGTATTTCTACAAGTTGTCATACAACATGCTTGGTTTTTACAATACAAAATAAGAATTTGGCAAAAACTTAGGCATGCATTACTAGGTTGAGCTTTCAGTCACTTAACACCTATCACTTAGGCCTTTCGGGGTGACAATAAAAATATAAGCCAAATAATACAATTTTAAGCATGCAAAACCAAATTTCGTTAGACAAAGGACTTAGGTGTGCATGCGAGATAAGATTTTTTTAAAAAAAATGGGCTAAAAATCATGATCACGCTGTAATTTCATGCAAACCTAATCACAAAAAGGGTGTGTCATCAACTATTCATCATAACAAACCAAGCAAAAGAGCAATAATTCAAGCACACAACATTGTCCGAGCACAATGCTCAAGGACCCCAAGCTATCACAACATACCCCACCCCCAATTTAAAATGATACATTATCCCCAATTTATCTCTAATCTAAGCCCAAAAATAAAAAGAATCAAGGGACCAGAAAACCTCCCTTAATGACTTTTGCATGAACAGGATGGTGGTATGAGGGCTCATGCATGAATTGATCTTTTTCTTCTTTTAAGGCAAAGGAAGAGAACCTACAAAAGAAAAAAGAAAAAGCTAAGCTAGGAAAACAGGAAAGGAAAGCAGTAAAAATTTTCACCTAACTTCCTCCGAGAAGGACAAATTTTTAACGTCGATTGCTCAACGTGACCTGTTCCCTATCAAGACACAAAGAAATTCTCATATTTCTCTGGTTTATTCTTAGATGAGTCAATATAGCCCGATAAGGCTATAAGGCTCTTCATCTTTTGAAGAGAGCTAGACAGGTCAAATTTGTATTTTTTTTTTTTTTTTAATAAGGCAAAAAAGAGAAAAAGAAAGAATCGAAAGAATGACCCAAAAGAGTTGTAACAAAGAAAAGTCTCAACAGACTCATGAGGACTAGGGGAGGAAAACTCAAATATATACAAAATACCGGGAGTTAAAATAGGGTGAGGACTTTCGACCTCTAACTCTATCACCTGGATGTCGTCGGGTTTTGGCTTGGGATCCTCTTTAGCCTTACAAACTGGGAAGCACGGCGTAATGTCCTTATCATCACTAGAGAGGTAGCACTCTACAAGAAACTCTACCTCCGAAGTATAGATGATGGGTTGCTCTGGCTGGCTATCCAATCTCTACACGACCTTTGTCAACTAAGAAATATGGTCGATCATGCTTTGTAGCTGAGATTTTAGCAAGTTCAGACATTAAAAACTCTAAAGTCGTACTTGGGAACAAACCTCTAGAAAGTGGTTCCTCCTCCTCTACCATGTCAACATGGACTACCTCATACTTCTGAGCCTCTGAAAAGTCAAGGGAATGGCCTGGCAACGGCTCGTTCAGCCTCCCAGAAGTTGCAAACTGAGCAACATGGTCACTCAGGCTTTGCAAGTCAGTTCTAGCCTCTACCTTGAGGCAAAGACTCTTCTGTTGGAAGCGCAAGAATTCCTGCTGCCTATGGAAATTGTCCTGCTGAAGCTCAAAAGTGCAGTCAGCAAGCTCTAAAACCAAAGCCTCTAAAGACTTACCTGACCTTAAAAACTGAGCATGAGTCGACTAGTGGGATGTTGTGAAATCTTGACTGTCCAAGCTCTACTGACTTCTTGAGTATCCATGGTCAAAAGACTCCTCCCACCAAGAATAGTGAGCTTCGTAGACCAAATGACCATAATACTCCTCCTCGGGATTGACCATGTGGTACTGGACTCCATTACAACCTCGAGCCTATTGTCTCTACTTGCTATGAACTCCACTCTATCATGTGGCCAACCAAGGCGGTCAACTTGGTAATGTGGCGGTCAAGGCCACTTACCTCGTCGTCAAGACCTGCAACTTGGATTTCGGATGTCCAAGATTGATTTGAAAATCCTTTCATGCTCAACTAACACAAAATTAAAAAAAAAAAAAAAATCAAAGCAAAAGAAACTTTAACTAAAAACTAGCTAAGAAGAACTAATTGACTTCCCCGGCACCAATGCCAATTTGAAAGGGACCGAAGAGTGGGTGTCGCAAACTGTGACATTTCTTTTTATATGATTTTAAAATTCAGTTACTTTTTAATAATTGAGAATTATTTTGGATGTTGAAGGAAGAATTGGATTATTATGAAGAGATAATTCAATTTTAAATTTTTTTTGCTTTAGTGAAGGATTTTGGAACTTAAAAGATTTTTAGGAGAATTTGGGATTTACTTCAATTTTAATTTGATTTGGAGAAATTGAATTAAAATTAAGAGGGGAGTTTTAGTTTTGATTGGAGAAGGAAATAAATTTAAATAAATTTAATAATATAATTGATTTAAATTGTTGGGATTAAAGGATTTAGAAATTTTAAAAAGATATTTAGAATTTGAGAGGGAGAAAAAAATATGTATGTATACATATATTTAGTTGAAATCCAATTGGGAAATGGATTTAAAGATTTTATATATGTATATATAGATAATAGTTGGGTTAAAGAAAAAAAAATCATTCTTTCCCCCTTAGTATTCCGCAAACCCCACCACCCACCCCCAATTTTCTTTTCTTGCGTGTGAAGCCCCTCCGCCTCTATTTCTTCTTCACGCGAAACCCTAGCCTACTGTCGTTTAATCCTTATGCCGCCATCCTTCTGTCTCTCCTAATCGCCTGCAAGTCCCAGCCTAACCGTGTCGCCTCTCAGTTTTCTTCCAACCATACAAATCTTCTTCTTCATCACTTCAGCCATAGCCGTTGGAGATTTCTCCCTCTCAGTCGAGCGTCCGGTTGTCTAGCCACTACCCACGTCAACGATCTGAGAGCTCTGATCATCGTCGATCGTAAATGTTAACATATTCTATTTATCAATAAAAGTATTATTGAGTATTTCATTCAATAAATTGTTATTAATATTAAATTCTATTATAAAAATCCAATAAATGAATCCATGGCTTAATATGAATATCAGAATGGTCTATAAGTATATGGATGAGATTGGGTACCTTGGTGACACTATTGGATGTGGCCCACTTTGTATACTGATACAAATGATGTGATCCTAAAGATATGCAAGTGGAGGCATTCTATGCAATGAGTTTTCATAAGACCGGACATCGAAATAGTCACTTTTCTTTATAACGATCGTTTACTGTTAAAATTGACTATTTCAAATTCGATGACCTAGGGTAACTCGATCTTAATCCTAAGCTAACTATGAACTCCTGTTTATTCCAGATTATCTTTTGATATGCATAAGTGAGAATAGTCCAACAACACTGCTTAATAAGCCTCCCATTTTAGGTATAAGACCGGATAGATAGCTGGGAACATAGTTCTGCAAGATGAAATTCACTCCTACCCGACTTAGGGTTAGCAGATAGGTTGTTCACTTAAGTACTGATTCCTGGTTTTGAACAAAAGGCCCCGCCCTCTCATGATTGAGAGGGTCATGGTTTATTAGTTGGACTATAAACTAAATTGTTCAATAGAGGATCAATGAGATCTCAAGGAGCAAGATATATTTACAGAGGTAAAATGTTAATTTTGACCTAGCTGTAAATACGAACAACCAGTGAAGGATTGACTTACTGATTATTGTTAAAGTGGATAAAAATATATCTATAGTGAGGAGAGTGCAACTATCGAGCTATAGTGTCGTGTCTCGGTAGTTAATGAATATTGATTAATTTGGTTTAAAGAGTTTAGCCAATTAATCTCAAATTGTTGGAGCTCATGATCCGATCTGTAGGTTCATAAGGTCTTTCTACTAGCTTGTTAATTATATCTTGGATTAGTGAATTAAGCAGATTTGAAATGTTCAAACTTGAAATTAGGGTTTTGATTAACTGTATTTGATACAATTAAAACGTTTAATTTTGTTGAAATTAAACGAAATTGGAAAGTTCAAAAATATTTAAATAATGATTTAAATATTTAATGAGGTAAAATATAATATTTGATATTTGATATTAAATTAAATTAATTAAATTACTTTAGTTAATTATCCAATTTATTGAAATTCAATTTTGAAATTTGTGTTCAAAATTGGCAATTGATTAATTGAAATTTTAGTTTTTTTTAAAAAAAATTCAAAATTATAAAACTCAATTTAAAAATTGAATTTGAAAAATCAATTTTAGTTAAGTTTTATTTAAATCAAATTTTATCTTAAAAATTGGATTAAAATTAGAAAGTGAAAAAGTCCAATTTTTGGATTTTCTCACTCACTAATCCACCTCATGAAAGTGAAGTGACATCAGCTTGCATCCTGAGATGCATGGTCCTGCATAATAAATTGAAGTAATGGACTTCAATTTGACCTCCATGCAAGTTGAAAGTCTGCTAAAACTTTGTTGTGTTTTTTTTCTCTCTCTCCAAACCCTCTTCCTTCTCAACGCAATTGCCCTTAATTCAATGTTTCCACTATACAATCCAAGGCCGAGGATAGTAAAGAAGATTCTCTTGGTGGTCTACGGAAAGATTGAAGGACAAATTCGTGGAATTCAACTGGAATTTGAAGGGTTTTCTTCAAAGGTAATGTACTCTTAAACCCTATTTTGAAAATTGTTTTAATGCATACTTTTGAACTCAAATTAAATGTAATTAGAGTGTTTGTTGATTCTGATTTCTTCCGTTGTATGTTAGTTTACTCGATCAGATGGTATCATAGCATGATTTAAGCACTCAACTAACATTAATATTGTTGGTTTACAGAAACATGCAGCGGAAGAAAACAGGATCATTAAGCATTCTAATTTCTTAATTTTGACATCAAAAAGAGCATGTTCATATGGTATTAAGTGGGCTTCATTACATATCTTTGAAGATCCTTTTCAAACTGGAAATACAACTGTAATCGTAGGACTCAAAACAAGTTTGAATTTAGGGAATTGGAGGGGAGATTTTCTGGCTTTTCAGCTTGTTAAAGAACAACTTCTTCAACCTTCAAAAACTCAATAATTCAACAATTGCATCTATTTTTTCACTCAATCAAGAGTGGTTTTATACATGACTCTCATACAAACTGATCACTTCAAGTGATTTCAGCTATACTTTGAATTTGGTGGTGGAATTGTGTGTAAGAAGGTGACTAACCTTCTTGCTTGAAAGTGAGAAAATCTCACATTGGGATTTTTCCCAATTTTCAATTTCACTTTTTGATTTTGAAATTGATTTTCAAAATCAAAATCTTTCTCCAATTTTAATTCTTTAATTAAAATTAATGTTATTAATTTTACAAAAAATAATTCAATAATCAATTTTTCTAATAAAATTAATAATTAATAATTAATTAAACAATTTAATTAATTTTATTAATTTAATATCAAATATTAAATTAATTTGTCACAAATTCCATTACCATGAATCTGATCCATGAAATTAATATTTAAATTATATTTATATATTAATCAACTTTCCATTTACGTTTAATTCCAAAATTAAACGTGTAATTATATCACATATAATTACTAAGTCTTTTAATTCGAATTTGAACGTTTTAAATCAACTTATCACGCTGTTCTAAGGCTAATCCATTTGTAAGTTAGTAAGGGAAGCTAATGGACCTATAGATCATGGGCTCCAACGATCCGAGATCATGTGGCTAAACTCTTTACACTGAATTAACCCCTATTTGTTAACTACCGGGTCACTCTACTAAAGCACAATAGTTGCACTATCCTCACTGTAGATATATTGTGTCGACTCGATATAACCATAATTAGTAAGTTAATCCTTCACAGGTTGTTCGCAATAACGGTTGGGTAAAAGGTTGTTTTACCCCTGTGATTACCTCTTGTTCTTTAAGCCCCACTGATCCTCTAATGAACATTTAATTTGTGATTCGATCATCGAACCTAGTCTCTCTTGGGCCAATGAGAGGGTGGGGTCTCTTGTTCAAGACTCGAAGTAAGCACTTAAGGGAACAACCTCTCTACTATCCCTAAAAACGGGTAGGAGTGAATTCCATCTTGCACCCTATGTCTCTAGCTATCTACTCGGTCTTACCCTTGAAATGGGAGGCTTATTGAGCCGACGCTGTTAAACCAACCCTCACCTATGAAAATCTAAGGATAATCCCAAATAAACAGGAGTTTATAGTTAGCTTAGGATTAAGGTTAAGTTACCTAGGTCATCGTTTTGAAATAGTCAGTTTTAAACAATAAAGAACGTTATAAAGTAAGAGTGACTTATTTCTTGGTCTGGTCTTATACAAACTCATTGCACAGGACACCCCTACTCCTCATGTCACCACATGAACAAATCAAGAACCTTTCGTTTGTGAAGGAACTCTTATACAAGAGTACTTATGAGCAGAAGCGGATATTTCCAATTCATTGTGACATAATTTACACATATATATTCAAACAAACAGATATGCATTGATTACACTAAATTACTGGCATGCTTAAAGGATAAAAAACAAAAGACCGAGAGAACATACCAGTTGAAGACTTTCTTCACAAAACTCGGTCTCACCGTGAACGAACTCCTCTTACTCTTTCTCGTCTAGCAAGCAATCGCCCAACAACACCACGGTTGTTTACACGAATAGCAATGCACGAACAACAGGCAATGAGGACGACACCACCACTCGGAGTCCTCAGTATTCTCGAAGTGAGAATCCAAAGGGTGGACTTTGATGAAATTGGTAGTGGGGAGGAAGAAAGACTATCGTGTACTACGATCTAGCAAGTGGAAGAATGAGAAGGCTATTGTATAGTCAGATGCTTGATTGTTTAGTGCGGGGTACATGATCGTATAGTAAAAGCTAAGTGATCATCTATATGATTGTTTAGTTCAACTTAAGCATGTCTATAAAAAGGTAAGCAATTGTTTAGGAAATCGCGGGCGATCATTTAGGAAAGCACGGGTGTGCAATCGTTTAATAAGCAGGCACTATCGTATAGGCTCTCAACACTAAGCCATAGAAGACTAATATAACGTGAGTGATTATCCGTCTCTCTCTTGCAAAATGAAAACCATTTTCATTTTATTCTTCAATTACTAAAACTGAATAGAACTTCCCACTATCGCATGAATTCGGAGAAAACTTCAGCCAATTATCTCATAACTGCCTAATTACTAAAATAATAAATATAATCATATTATATTCATAACCTACAGTTTGATATCATATATCAACTATAGTTTTTTTTCCTCTACATATATAAATCATATTTATATCCAATTTCCTCCAAAATAATGTATCTTATACATTTAGTCAATCTTATCATATATAATTAATTAGTTCAATTATATCATATATAATCGAACTCCCTCTTGTCAATTTGAACATTTCAAACTAACCCAAAAACTAATTCCCAACTTTTATCCAGGTTAGCAAGGGGACCTTATGGACCTATGGCTCGAAGCTCCAACGGTACGTGAATAGCTGACTAAACTCTTTAGCCACGAGATTCACCATCCATTAACTGCCAGACATTCTACTAAAGACCGACAGCTGAACTCTTCTCACCACAGATATATTTCTGTGTCCATCTGATACTGTCTCTTATACACATCTAGATGTGTATAAGAGACAGGTCCAACTATGTGTGAACACCTTTTGGGCCATGAGAAGGTGTGTGGCGCCACATCGTTCAAGCCCTGGAATCATCCCTTAAAGGAGTTATCTATCTACCTACCCTACTTGGGGGAAGGATCGAATTTCATCTTGTGTAGCTGAGTTCCCAGCTCCTAAATCAAACAAATCCTCAAAGTGGTAAGTTTGAGTCGGCGGCCTGGCCACTCGCACCTATGCAAATCAAAGAACCGCCCCCAATGGTAGGAGTTCCCAACTCACTCAAGATTGAGGTCATGTTACCTATGGTCATCTTAGTGAAGTGAAGTCTTAGTCATGAACGGTGTTATATAACCAGACGTTAACACTTCGTGGTCAGGTCTTATACAAACTCTTTGTATAGGACGCTCCCGCTCGCATGTCCTTTACACGATTGATCAGGATCAAACCATCTGTGACAAGTCACAACATTTGTAACTATTCCACAAAGCGGGCCACATCCATAACGTTACCAGGATAAGGTTTCCCTCCTATATCCATATACTATAGACCATTTTGGTTATCTCTTAAGACATGATCCACTTGTATGTCATCACATACATGCTTAAGTTACATAAAGACAACCAGATATTTTAATTTATTGGTTTGTGGTAAAGAAAATGAAACATCAGATAAGCAAAATCAAGAAGTGAAGTAAATATCATATATTATATATCACAAGCGTTCGTACAAACTGTTTACAAACTACAGGATACGAGACTTTAGGGCATCAATCCCAACAGTTTGTAGTACTTTACGACTCCTTGTAACAACTACAGAGTGTGCCGCATCCAATAGTGTTACCAGAATAAGGCACCCGACCTTATTTGTATACTATAGATCATTTTGATTATTTACTCGAACTTGATCCACTCTTATGTCTTTACATAAAGTTCAAGTATTCATGTAATAGTCATGGATCTTTTAATTTATTGGATTTATTTCTAAAATGAAATAAGCAATTCAGTATATTCAATAACAACTTTATCGATTTATAGAATGAGTTTATTGTTTACAAACCTTGAGTTTTAGGACATAAAACCCAATAAATTTGAGTTTAGTGGGTGAATTTCTAAGATTGCATGTTTGGTTGAAATTCAACTTTGGCATTAGATTTCTCTTTAATTATGAAGTTTAAATTGTAATTGGCTCTTGATTGATGAACTTATATGTGTACTCTAGAGTCTGTAATTTTATTAGAGTCAATAGAATTGAAATTGAGTATGTTAAATTCTAGAATTTTTTATGTTAAACTTTCAAGTTCTTAAATGTTTTCTAGTTTTAAACTTATGTTTTGAGGGTGATCCCGAACAAATGTTTCGAGTTGTTTTAGTGAAATTTTATTAACTTCATTTGACATACGAAATCATTTTATTTATTTTTTTTTATTTTAACAAAGAGTTAAAATTTTTATTTAAGGTCGATGCATGCATATAGTAATGTTCTGTTAGTAAATGTGGAAAAGTCGGGTCGTTACAGCTGTTTTCAAATATAGAAAAATGAACAAAAATATTTACAAAATATAATAAAGTTTTAAAATCTATGATAGACATGGATAGACTTCTATCCATGTCTATCAGTGACATTGATAGACACTGATAGAAGTCTATCAATATCAATCTGTATCTATCATTATTAGATTATGAAATTTTATATATTTTGTAAATATTTTCAAAATTAAATTAAGTTTGGACTCATTTTGAACGTGGAATGTGGGCTAATAGAGTCGTCTTTGGCAATTTTCTCTCTTACGTTTTGTAAAGTGAGATTAATCTCCTCCACGTGGTGCTGATGACTTGAGTGGTACTCGGCATACCGTTGCCAATGGCTTAAACAAGAAGTTAAAGTAGCTCTTCCAATTTTATTTCTTTTTTAGTTTTTTGGTTTTAAATTTGAAAATTTTGAAAGTGAGAACTGAGAAGGGATTGAATGAGAGGTGGAGGCAAATCACTGTCTTATCCTCAAAACATTAGAATGAAATCCAGCCAGAGAAACAGAAGCCATGCCCTTAGAAGAACAATCCTTCAAATCCATTGCCCTTTTAATCCCACCACCAAACAAGAACACAGAGGGTTTCTAACTGGGAATCATGGCAAACGCAATGGCTGCGCACCACCAAAAATTGCCTTCATTCTCTGTTCTTCCTTCTTCTCTTTCCGACTTCAATGGCGCCAGACTCCACGCCCAAGTTCAGGTCCTCTCCTCTTTTCCCTATATGTATATTTCTGTTTTGGGTTTTTTCTTAACTCTTAAATTTTGATTCAAACTGGAAATTATTTGAGGGGTTACTATTGTTAAGGTCTCAAAATCAGTGAAAACTGAACTGGGGAAATGGCTATTGCAATCTGCCAGTTTCTTTTCCGTTCTCATTTGATCGGATTCATATATGTAGTTTGTCACTAGACACAAAAGATTAGATGAAATAGGATACATCGAATATTAATTGGATTCACGGAACTCAATCAAAATGAAAGCTGTTAATATGAATTTGAGGGTGAATGAGGTTGGAAGCTTCTAAACATTCTGCACTGATACCATGTTAAACACGACACCTGATTAATATGCGAGCTGCTAACATGAATAAGAGGGGAAATGAGGTTTCGAATAGGAGTTTTTTTGCTCTGATATCGTGTTAAACTACACTACGTTAGGAAGCGTAGGTTGATGGATTATGATGCATTTTGTTCTTTATATGTTTTCTCAATTTGGTTTGGCCTTGGATTGCAGTATAAAAGGAAGGTTATGCAGCCAAAGGGAGCATTACATGTTACAGCAAGTGCAAAGAAGAATATTCTTATAATGGGTGGCACCAGATTTATTGGTATATTTTTGTCTAGACTTCTTGTCAAAGAGGGTCATCAGGTTTGCCATTCCCTTTCTCCTTTCTTTGCTTGCTACAGATTCCCTATTAGAAATTTAATGGAAATTGCTCATTTTGGCAGGTGACTTTGTTTACAAGAGGAAAAGCACCTGTTACACAACAATTGCCTGGCGAGTCGGAAGCAGATTATGCTGATTTTAAATCCAAGGTCTTCTAAGCTTCCATTTAAGCATTAAAATCTGGTGGCTTTCATTGAAAAGAAATTTTCTATCATGGTTTTATTTTAAAGCTTATTACTTGTGAGTTTGTTAGAGTACAGATGATAAATGTGTCTATTTGGTTCACATTTCCCAGATTCTGCATTTGAAGGGAGACAGAAAAGACTTTGATTTTGTGAAATCCAGTCTCTCGGCTGCAGGGTTTGATGTAGTTTATGACATAAATGGTGAGTATGATTTTGGATTGATCTCTTTTGGTTTGAAACTTTTCACCCTGATTTGTTTTATAACCATCATATCTGTTCATTTTTTCGGTCTACACACTGTTGCATGATTTCAGGGAGAGAAGCAGTTGAAGTTGAACCAATTTTAGATGCTTTGCCTAAGCTAGAGCAGTAAGATTTCCTAAATAATATCTGCTTTCTTTTCACAGCAATTAGTGTGTTATTCATTTGGATCATGTTTTTCCAATGCTAGAGGAACAATTTTGATGTACAAAAGGATTTTGTGCCATTGGCGATCCCGATATGGGATTGGTTTGTCCAGTTTCTGTACGTGATAGTAGTCAGATAGTTGGACTTCAAGAAATGTTGCCAATATTGTTAATTTTATTAAGATATAATATTAAGCTATCAAAGTAAATTTAGATGTTTAAAGATCATATCATGGTGATGATCTAGTTAAAATATTAAATATTCTATGAATTCTCCAAACTCTGTTACATTATTAGATAGTTGAGTAAATTACATAAGCTAGTCCAAACATTACGATTCACAAAACTTCGCATGAAAACCATGAAACAGATCATAAATTTTGGAGAGTCTGATAAAATATGATGTATCTAATTATTCTCAGGTTTATATACTGCTCTTCAGCTGGTGTCTACCTCAAGTCTGATCTCCTACCTCACTTTGAGGTACCTTTAAGCTTTCAGATTACTTTCTTTGTCCAATACCAGATAAGTGGGTCGCTCAAAGCTTGACCTCCACTTCTCTTTCATATTGTAGGTAGATGCAGTTGATCCAAAGAGTAGACATAAGGGAAAGCTCGAGACGGAGAGCTTACTGGCATCGAAGGGTGTTAATTGGACTTCTATAAGACCAGTCTACATTTACGGACCATTGAACTACAACCCTGTGGAAGAATGGTTCTTCCACCGGTTGAAAGCGGGTCGCCCCATTCCAATCCCCAACTCAGGCATTCAAATTACACAACTTGGTCATGTCAAGGTTTGTAGCGTGAAGTACTATTTATGCAACAGGAACAAATCGTTAAGTCTGTTGTAGGTAGTGGGTCAATAAAAATCCGTTAATGTGAATAGCTTAGGAAGAGGATTATCCTGTCAAACATTTCTTGACGTTGATCGACATTCAAACTACACAACTTGGTCACATATAGGTTTGTGGTGTTAAGTACTATTTATGTAACAGGAACAACTCGTTAAGTCTGTTGTAGGTAATGAGTCAATAAAGACCTGTTAATGTGAATAGCTTAGGAAAAGGATTATAGTTTCAAATATTTCTCAACGTTAATGTACATTCAAATTACAAAACTTGGTCATGTCTAGGTCTGTGGTGTTAAGTTTTATTTATGCAACAGAAACGGCTTGTTAAGTCTACAGTGGGTTGATAAAGATCTATTAATGTGAATAGCTTAGGAAAAGGATTTCTTGATGTTAACGTAGCGGTCAAGATCCGGTAAATAATTGAACTTTTTTGTCAACTGCAGGATTTGGCAAATGCTTTTGTTCAGGTTCTTGGTAATGACAAGGCAAGCCAACAAGTATTTAATATCTCTGGTGAAAAATATGTTACATTTGATGGGTTAGCCAAAGCTTGTGCTAAGGTACACTATTGAAGACATAATTAGGACACCATGGTATTCATCATTGAGATAACATGTGAATTGGCTGATTTCTCCTGTAACAAACTTCACAGGCTGGAGGCTTTCCTGAGCCTGAGATTGTCCACTACAATCCAAAGGAGTTTGACTTTGGAAAGAAGAAGCCATTCCCTTTCCGTGATCAGGTAATCTGGTCGATGTAATGATTAGTATGAGGCAGCTTATTGGAATCTGATTACTGAAATAGCACCATTATTGTTAATATAAATGTTATGCAGCATTTCTTTGCATCGATTGAGAAAGCGAAGAGCGTGCTCGGGTGGAAGCCCGAATTCGATTTGGTGGAAGGTCTTGCAGACTCCTACAACTTGGACTTTGGCAGAGGCACTTTCAGGAAAGAGGCTGATTTCTCAACAGATGACATAATCCTTGGCAAGAGCCTGGTTCTTCAAGCTTGAGGCATCCTTCTTTTTCATTTTTTTCATGGCTATTTTTACTCATTTTCTACCCGAGCTGCAGTGGTTAATCGACCGATCTCGAGTTGAGAAGTCAATTTAGGAATGTTATATATGTGTATGTATGGGGTGGAGATTTGTTTGTGTTGGCTCTAGTTTCTTCAAGTGGCAAGCAATTTAGAGAAGCATTAGAACTAGGCCTTGTCAATTCATTAGAGGCCTTCTTCATTCAATCATAGACAAACTCAAATGTTTATGATCCGAAAAATGCAGTATAAATGATGCCATTTGTCTCTTCTTGTTCATTTGTTCATATTTTCCTAGCTTTTAATCATATCAAACTCAATGTTGGATACTATTGTTGAGCATCGTCGATGTTGTAAAGTTGTAAGAGTAGAGATTTTACCATTTTTTTTTAAAAAAAAACAAGTGAAACTTTTTTTTAAAAAATTGTGAATTATCTCAATTTCTTTTTAGAGATAAAATTATTATCAAAGAAATAATGAAATATGATTGGTTGGTTGTACAAATATCAATATTGAAATTAACGTGTCATTTTGAATAGGAATAAACACTAGGACTAGCGTGTATGCATTGATATTAACGATCCAATTTAAGGAGTTGTTGAGTGATATTTATGAGACTTAAGAAAAAAAATTCAAGGCTTGAGATCGTAGAGTTGGTGACATGCATGATGAGTTTTTTTTTTTTTTTTTTTTTAAATTTTTTTTTTTTTTTAAATTTTTAGATTTTACTTAAAGTTGGAAAGAACAATATTGACATTTCTTCTATATCTTGAATCAATTACAAGGTCTTCTTATATAGGAAAAAGTCCAGTTACTAATATAGAACAATCTTACAGATTTGGGGAGAAAAAATATACACATAATACACACTTAATATTATAAAAAATATAAGGAAGAAAATCCAACACTCCCCTTAAGCTTTTTGTAAATGTCTTTTTGTAAATGTCTTCCACAACCAGCTTATTGATAAGTCTACCAGATTATCCTTTCGAAAGGTCTTCTACTAGCACATCAGTTATTTGTTCTTTCTTTGGAAGATAGTATATTACCCCACATCAATTTTCTCCTTTTTGAAATGCTTGTCAATTTTAACATTCTTTGTTCTATCATGTTGAATTGGATTATGAGTTATAGCGATGATAACCTTGTTATTGCAATAGTGTTGGGATTTATGTCCTAAAACCTCATAGTTATTTATTCGACATAATAGTTGATTATTTTAAATATGCAATAATGCATTATCCATTAAGAAAAAATTCAAGGTTATTTCATGAGACTTGAATAGTATATATTGAACATACAGATGAACCATGTTCAAGTAATAACCTAAAGGGTCTATAGTATATGAATAAGATTTGGGTATCTTATCATGGTAAAACTGTGGCTACGACCCACTTTGTAAGAGTTACAAACGATGTAATCCAAACTGTTTGTGTAGAGACATGTGAGTGGGGTATCATATACAATGAGTTTGTATAAGATCAAACCGCAAAATCATTAATCTTGCTTTGTAATGCCCTTGACCGAAGAGATTAATATTTCATAGGATAACCATATGTAACTCGATCTCAATCTTGAGTGAGTTATGAACTCTTGCTTGTGAGGGCTTGTCATTTGATTTGTGTGGCCCTGAGTCGCCGACTCAATAAGCCTACCATTTTGGGGACGATACCGATTGAGGAGCTAGGAACATAACTATACAAGATGAAATTTACTTCTTCCCTTCTTTAGGGTAAGTAGATGAGTAGTTCCCTTAAGTGCCGATTCCAGGTTTTGAACAAAGAGTATCCACTCTCTCATTAGGCCGAGAGGGACTTTTTTATGCTAGGACCATAAACAGATTGTTCATTAGAGGGATCAATGGTACTTAAGAAGCAAGAGATAATTACAAGGGTAAAACGATAATTTGACCTAACCTATAATTACGAACAACTTGTGAAGGATCGACTTACTCGTAATGGTTAAATCTATGGACGCAACATGTTCTACAGTGCTAAGAGTGCAACTATGAGTCTTTGAAATGACCCATAGTTAATGAGCGTTGGTTAATTTAATTAAAGAGTTTAATTAATTAACGTCAGATCATTGAAACTTATAATCTGTAGGTCCATTAGGTCTCCCTATTAGCTTACAACGGGTAAACAAGGACCAATAGTTTTGAAAGAATTTCAAAATTTTAAATTAATTAAAGGAATAATTAATATAATGTATATAGATACATTATAATATAAAATTAATTTCAAGTGAGATTGAATGAGATTCAATATTAAACTATACAATAAAAAGGAGATTTATTGTATTTGGATAATTCAAATAATAATATGAATTAGATTCATATTAAAACTTTAGATTAACAGTTAATATGAATGAAATTCATACTAAAAATTATACGTTATAAGAAAGATATATATTCGAATAAGATTCATATAATTAATTAAATATTAGATATTTGATTTTTCTAAATTAATTAACTAAATTAAATTAAATTGGTTTAATTTAATTAATGGGTGAAGTGGGTGGTTTTCAATCCTACTTCACTTTAAAAACTAGGTGGGAAAGTTTTCTTGGGATATAGTTTTTCTGCGGAAGAAAATTCACGTTCCTCCCCTCCGATCTCTCTCTCAAGCTTTTGTAAAGAAATGGTTTCTCAGTAAAAAAAAAAAAAAAAAAAAAAAAAACTCCTTCACAACCAAAATTTCTTATCTCTTTCAAAAGGCAGTTTCCACAAATCGATGCTTGCCAAGAGGATAGCAGGCACGATATTGTTCATGGAAGTTCAGTTGCAGAATATGGAGAATTATTGTGAAGACCTTGAGAAGATATGAAGAAATGTTCTTCGAAGGTGAATTTTTCTTCTCTATAACTTTATCATTTTTTTATGCTTAAACTATAAATTTAGCATAATGTATGTTACTATGTATTCTTCTTTTCTGTGTTGTTTAAATTCTAAAAAAAAAAAATCAAAGCAAAAGACAATCCCTCGCTTTCTCTGTGGGATTCGATCTCTTCAAATAGACCACATAGGTGTCTTTTCATACAATTTCAGTTCTTTAAAATTTCTGGTAATCTATATACCTTCACAAAGTCCATATGCTAAGACTCTAAATAATGCTTGAACGAAACTCTTGGCTACTATATTTTATTTTTTACTATGTGAATCACACTTGAAAAGTACTTTATTTGCCTTTAATTTAGAATTGTTTTGACTTAATATTATTAACTTTGATGTCGTTTGCCAGTGAATTTCAGAAGATAAGCAAAAGAAGGAGATTTGGAATTCAATAGAATGAATACAAACCAACTTTTTCCAATAAAGACAAAAATGTGCTAATTCTTGGAAGTAGGGAACGTAATGAAGAAAAAAAAGGCAAAAAATGGCCAAATAGAGGTGTCGTGGCGCCAAAACCCAAGAGTAGCTTTCTGGGCATTGCCTATTTTTGGAAAATGTTTTCTATTAGAACCAAGATTTTAGAGAGTGTTTTGGCTGCAAAAAAAGAGGTTAGAAAGTGCAGATAGTGCTTGGAAGCAGCTGGTTGATTCCGAGGTGCAAATCAAGGAGTTCCCCACATCCTTCATTGATGGAGTCATTGCAAAAGTAGTTTTCCATTACTCTTTTCAATTTTCACTTCTTTGAATGGTTATTAAAATTTTTGAAAGTAGGTTTATGACAACAATGAGTAGTGAAACTTATTTGTTCTAGGATGTCGATGAACTTGTTTATAGATTCGAGTTAATGTTTAGATTTTCTTTAGATATAGTGGATTTTATTATTTCAATATTATTATGCTTCTTTCTATGTGGTCTGTCTTCCTCTACTGAAACTTCACCTGCCTATGTTGATGGAGCTTTCTATTTCTTATTCTTTTGCTCATTTTCCCACTTTAATGTCCTGTAGTCCTTGTTTAGATGCCCTACTTTCTTACAATATTTGCATCTAATCTTGGACTTATCCTTATTCTCATATATGGTCACTGTTTATTAGACAATAGTTCTTGCCTTTCATGAACAGACATTCAGCACTTGGTTTTTCTTCTTTTAGACAGCAATTCCATTTCTTTAGTTCTAAGAGTAGAAATGATAATATCTAAATGAATCTCTCCCATATTTTGAAGCTATTTTAACATCTTTATATATCCCAGGAAGAGAATTACGAAGTACAAATGCTTCATTAATGGTCTGTATTGTGTCACCTTGTGTTTTAAATTATGCTATAATCTTTCTAAAATCATTAAGATTTTCAGTCAAGGTTTTGGATGGATTTGTCTTAAATGTAAAAAATCTTTCTCTCAAGAACATTTTATTAGGAAGATCCTTTGGTTCAAAAAATTCATTTAACTTTGTCCACATTTTAAAGGTTGTATTTTGATCAATTATCTGTGGAAGCACATTGCCTGATAGGTTCAAGACAAGAGTTCAATGTGCAATTAGCTCCATATTCTCTCTATCATCTACTGTCACAGTAGGCAACTTAGAAGGGTCTTCTAAAACCCTATGAGCTTTCTGTTACCCTAAAACAACCTTGATTTTTGCCTTCCAAAGGCTGAAATTTCCTTTTCCATCAAACTTTTAAATGTCATACCTTGCTAATGCCGTTGTCTTGCTTTTAAGCTCAAAGATTTTCTTTCTTTGAAGTTCTTGATATTCTTGATTTTTTCTTGCAGGTTCTGATACAAATTTGTTGCACTTTTCCTAATTTTACCGAAGCCCAATTGAAGAGATATCCATCTAAATTGACAGAGTCTATGTTGTAACAAGTGGACAAAAACAAAGCCACGTGGTTGAAGATGTATACAACACGTTAAGGTCAGTACTTTCTCTCAAATCAATTTAATTTCTTTTGGATCAAATTCATTTGAACAAAAAACTCCTTCATATTTTCTCTTCGTTTGATGGTGATTGTGAGGTAAGCGGAAGGATAAAGTAGAATCAAGAGAACCCGTGAGGAAGATGAAGATTTATCGAATATGCAAAGTGAAGGAGAGGAAGAGAAGACACAGAAGTTTACGTGGTTTGGCAATGGTTGCCTACATCCATGGAGGGGAGCTATTATTAATGGATTCTTGGAGGATTTTTAGTACAAAATGAAATTAGATAAGTTCTACTTTTCTTCTCACTTTAATCCTTTATATATACACGTAGGATTTTACAAATCAGTTAAGAGAAATAAAAGTAACTAAATGTTTGATGTATTGGCTAAGCTTAGACAATAATATGAGTAAAATCTCATGTGTTCAACAATCAAGTGATTGGGTTACCTCAAAAACCTTTGCTAGATTTTCAATTGCCTACATTTACTTTTCATGTACTTGTTACTTTTCTAGCATATTCCAAAGCGTATCAAACCTCCCTCTCCTTCAGTCAACTTGGAACTTTAAGCATATTATTTGAGAGGTTAGTTTGGTTCTTTGTGGATCGACCCATACCACTTTTACTGTAATGTTTAGAAGAAATGAGAATTTATTTTATCAAGGGAGTTGACAAACCATGCACTGTGCCTTCAAATTTATTAACATTAGATGTGTTTGAATGTTTTCACTTATGGATCAAACATATTATTCTAAATACTGAGGTTTGAGTCATCAACATACTTGTTTAGAATTTTCCTACCGTATTGTTTTGTCTTTGCTCGGGACTAATTAAGTTTTGGAGTTGTGAAACACACTCAAAAGTGCTTTCTTAGGTTTAGAAATTTGGTTGATTTATTGTTAATTAGTTTCTTGATTCTTTTCTTGGTTGAATTTGTAAGAATCAACTATGGACGGGAGCGAGCTAACTAGAGAAGAAAATGACAAAAAAAGAACCTCTTAGAATGGTTGGTAAATGTTTAAAATGCATCATTTTAAGATATATTTTGGTACTTTTCCTTATCAAATGTGGTTATATACATGTTATTTGGAAAAATTAAAAGGATATTGTCTTTTTAGAAACTATTTAGGAAAATATTGTTATTTTCAAACTATTTGTAGAAATATTATTTTTTTTTATTTTTTTTAAAAATAAGTCGAGGGTTGAAAATTCGACCTAGATAGGTCGAATTTTCCTTTGCACATCGAACTTTGAACCCTCGACTTTCCCTAACATTATTATTGAGTCTGTTTAATTATGAGACCTTCCTCATAATTATTTGATGTGAAGAGAACGAAAGACCTTCCTCATTCCGAAGACCTTCCTCATAACACTCATAATTATTTGATGTGTTAAAAATAATTTTGTATTGGGAGAGAACGAAAGAGGGAAGAGTAAGAGAGAGTGAGATTTTGGGAGAGAGTGAGATTTTGAGAGAGAGCGAGAGAGCGAGAGTTTGAGAGCGAGAGCGAGATCTTGAGAGTGAGAGCGAGATATCCGTACAAATTTTCCTTCTTTTTTTTTTTTTAATTATTACACATTTCACCTTCTTCTTTCTTTCCTCCTTTCTTTTTTTATTTTTTTATTTTTTTTTATTTTTCATTTTATAAAATAATTTTAAAATTTTTTTTTATTATTTATAATTTAAAAAAAAAAAAAGAAAAACACATCAAAATCTTGGTACAAAATGTACGAGAGGAATCCAAGATCATTATTATAAAATATTTTAAACTATTGACCTCACTATTGTGATTAAAATTTCTGTTCTTTATATCAATAATACAATCTTATTTATAGACTTGCATGTGAAGATTTTGAGTGTTGATTTGATTTATTAAGTCCCCAAATTATTATCTAAAATATGTAAATTTGAATATTGAAGTTTTTTTTACTTAACTTTTTAGATTTAGACTATCTGATGTTATTATTTATATAAGTGACATTTAAAAGCTTCTATATCAAAATAATTACTATTCATAATATATAAAAAGAATAAATTAAAAAAATAATATCTCATAAAAATAAAAAAATATAAATTAAATATCTCATTTATATAACAATAATTACAAAAATCAATGTGTCCCACAAGGTGGACGTCGTCGATTTCGAGCTGATTGTCGTCGTCGACTTTGAACTTGAGGTTGTTCAGGTTCTTCTTGATGTTGCTCTGGTACCTCTGCAGGCGCTTCATAATATAAATATTCATTATGCTCTCCACAACCTCGACCATGTCCATGCACGTATGAAGACGAAGGACCAGCCTCTTAGTCATAATGTCCTGAACCAAATGCTGGCATCATCACCATCGGACTAACATAATCAGTTTGACTTTGCGTCTGCATCATAGGGGGCAACTCTTCCACATTATGTGTAACCTCATCAAACTCATCCTCTTCCCGAACAGGTCCTTTGCGTCTAGGAGCTGGTGGAGGAACAATAGGTATATCGTACATATAATGAATTTCCTCCATATAGCTTTGGTTGTCACTACATATAGAAATAACCTAGTTCGGATTATTCGCAACCTCACGGAGTCTACGGTTGTTCGATCTTTGTGAATTATAAAATAATTAGATAATATTTAAAATAAATTTAAATTAAAAATAATTAGATAATATTCATTTACCAAGATGACCCACAGCTGCTCCCGGACGAGTGACGTAGCGTCTTGTGATATTATTATAACCAATGAATATATTCTGGAGTGACATCTGTGTCAAACTATTCAAAGAGAAACCCCACCGCAATAAACCTTGCATGATAGTGCCATCGCACTACCAATGAGTGCAACTTTTTCGAACTAATCTTCAGTTCTTAAGTCAATATCATGCAGTACGGGTTCAGTATTACAAGGCGATGGGAAATTCTACTGAAAACCGAATTGTTCTCATCACCCTATCAGGAAGATGCCACTCACCAATGTGAAAACATATGAGAAGACTCATCGTCCGCCATATGTTTTGACCATTCGTACAAAAATTAGGCAAAGTATGCATAAATATTTTGTACGGCTCCCAAATAACCTGAAACACAAAATATTATATTAGAGAATATTAAAGACAAATACAATTAAATTTTTTTATAAATAATCAATTAGGTTTAGTGTAAATATACTTGTTCAGGTTGAAGCAGATCAAACATGTATCTATACTGGCTAACTACATGTGTGGCTGTCCTAGTCACACAAAATTTGTCTCTCTACCTAAATTTTTAAATTGATAAATTTAGAATTTAAATTAACTAGATCAGTGATAAAAAATTAAATTGAATAAAAACAACATACCGAGAACCGTAGGCTCGGTCCAACTAACTGAGCGTCATTAACATGTTGTAGCTATGGAGCTATTGTTGGAAATCGCTCCCAAGCCCATAGTTGCAAAAGTATGAGAGACCCAACTATCTCTCGAACTTTAGGTCTTGTTGCTTTGCATAGTTGTCTATACAACCATGCCAATCATGCTCCACCCCACGAATACTGTCCCGCATCATGGAGGTTAGCTAACAGTGTCAGGAACATCAAGTGAACAAAATGACTTGATTTATCTAAAAATAGACTTCCACCTATCATTTGTAGTATATCTGCTCGCACATATCTTATGACGGTTTTCTCGTCTGCATCATATGTGAGCTCACAAAATTTTGTTCCTAACCATATTAAACTTAACCTCGATCATTTAATCTTGTCGGCAGGTGGGGTCGCACCGAGGTACAGTTGACAAACTTCTAACCAGTCATCGTACATCACTTTAGTGACTGGCTCACCGTCAACAGGTAACCCCAACAACACTTCTATGTCTTGTAGAGTGATAGTGCACTCTCCAGCAGACATAGAATGTATGCGTCTTGGGCCTCTATCTCTCAACCAAGGTTGTGATCAGATGCAAGTCCAATTGAATAAATCCTAATCTGGCAATCCTATAGAATCCAGATGTACGCAGTAGTGGTAGTATTCGAGGGTGGAGTGGGATAGTGCGTTGGAGAACTGCCTCTCGACACCTGCAAGATATTTCTTCAGTAGTACGATCTCGCCATACAACAATGATCGATGAATACTGTTCGTACAAAACATCAGGATCAATAGGTCCTGGGTTTAAAGCCATGATCTGAAAAAAAAAAAAAAAAATTTATTTCTTAATTAAAAAAATATTTGTTTCTCAATTAGAAGAATAATGTATAACTTAATTAGAAGAATAATGTACAACTTAATTAGAAGAATAATATATAACTTAATTAAAAGAATATTGTACAAGTTAATTAGAAGAATAATGTACAAGTTAATTAGAAGAATAATGTACAAGTTAATTAAAAGAATAATGTACAACTTAAATAAAATAATAATGTACAAGTTAATTAGAAGAATAATGTACAAGTTAATTAAAAGAATAATGTACAAGTTAATTAAAAGAATAATGTACAACTTTATAATAAAAAAAATTGAATATATAATAAATTTATTTACTTTCCATAGAAATATATATATACATAACCAATGAGAAAAAAAGCTAGTAATCATTAATGAATCATTAATGAAAAAATAACAACAATAACAGAATTTTGAATTGTAAGAGAGAGCGAGATTCTGAGCGAGATTGTAAGAGAGAGCAAGATTGAGAGCGAGATTGTAAGAGAGAGCGAGATGTTCGGAGAGAGCGAGATTGTAAGAGAGAGCAGATGTTCAGAGAGAGCGAGATTGTAGGAGAGAGCGAGACATACATTCCATAGACGTTGGAGATTGTCCATCCTACAATCTCGCTTTCAATCTCGCTCTCTCTTACAATTCTTCTTTCCTTGTCGAGGGTTGAAGTTTCGACTTATGTATGTCGAAACTTCAACCCTCGACAACCCTAATTTACGTATTGTTTCCAAGTTTTTCTTTGTTTGTCGAGTTCTCAACGTTCGACCTCTACATTAGTCAAATCCTCAACCCTCGACTTCTAGCCTTGAACCCCCAAAACAACAATATTTTCTCTAATAAGTTTCAAAACAACAATATTTCTCTAATAAGTTTTGAAAACAACAATATTAATATTAAAGGTTAAGTTATTTACCCCAATAATTGGCCTAAATTGGATAAAATTATCAAGTATAGGTTCTTTAATTATCTAAAGTGTATTTTTACTATTTGGGCTATTTTTATAAGATTTTACAGCGAATTTTAACCGTCTTGCAGAATTTGACCATGATGTATGGCTGCTCAAAATCCTAATTTTTAAAAAACGTGACCAATTGTTCGTGGTTGCTATTTTATCGCTCTACAGCTATTATTCAATGCCGAAAATTCTTCGTAAATGCCTAGAGCCCAATTTTCGGCCTCCCTTCAATCACTTTGGGGCCTCTATAAAGGAGTGGAAGCCTCCACACTACAAGAAATGTGACTACTTTTCATAGCTTTTGTTGACCTAAGATATAGCAAAAGTTGACATAGTAACCTAAGATAGTGTGGGTTATTCTTTTCTTGAATACTTTCTTTACTTGAGATGTTTGTTGATTGATGCTGAGAAGTACTTCACGATGTTGTTTTTGTTTAGGGGGAAAATAATGGCTAAGTTTCTGATATACAACAAATATTATGTTCCAAAGCATAGTAATGACTGTAAAAAATCTCATACCTGCTTGGTGCTAAAGTTGTACCATAGACTTTGTGCTACAATACAAAAAGGAGAATAAAATGGAATTAGCCCAATGATGTTGCCAAGGGTAACATATTTATGAAGAGTAAAGCAAGGAAGGAATGTAGTAGAGGGAATTATTATTGTTGTCAAGTTCATTTGACAACAGTTGCATAGCATTAGGATTATTGCTACTGCTATCAATTTACGCAAAAGACAAAAAAGTTGCATTGATCATGGTGTTGCACATATTTTGTCATCATGAATGTAGTGTTATTTTATTGAGGTTGTTCTCTACCTTTAAATACTCAAAATCTACCTAAATCTTTCATTGACAGATGATTACTCTTTCTTTTTTTAATTTTTCCTTCTTAAGTTTCTTAGATTCAAGCCATTTGAAAATGCTAGTACTGACTTTATCTTCTTTTGATATATTTTTTTGGTTATAGGAAACTTGCTAAAGATTTAGATCGAAATGTTGTATTTGTTTTCTCTGATTTCTAGCATGAAAAGTATGTCTTTTTCACCATTAGGTTTAAGCTAAGCTCCACCTTTTTCCTCTAGTTTCTGTGATTTTTTTTTCTGTGGACATGTGAGATTGTAGTTGCAAAGTTACTTTGGTGTGAAATTTCTACTAGAACTTGATTATATAAACTCCATTTGTTTCCTCTGTGTGACTGTAATGCAAGCCACACTTTTATCTTTACTTATAATTATTATATACCATGTTGTTTTATATTACACACATCGCTTTATAATTATGATTGATTTTCTTTAGGAGAAGAACAACTCAAGTAGGAGCTGTACATGTAATCTATTTTCTTCAAGAAATGATTAGTGAGTTACAATGAAGGATACTCCTTTGTTAAAATTATCTGTATGGAGGGCTGCAAATTAATTATCATTGATCATCTGTTTTGTTTCATGATTACATGCAGAATTTTGTTACTTGAATACTAGAATTCTAATTTTTTTAGTATATTAGTGTACAATCTAGTTTATCCTTGTTTATCTCATAGTTAAGGTTTGGTTTTCTAATTTTTCAACTGTGTGACTAAACATATTAAATTTCTTTTAATTGTTTCTCATTTTAATAAAGATCTCACTCGACCACCTACATAATTTATTTTTGTTTCAAATTGAAGAGAGTAATTGATGATATTGTAGAGCTTGATATTCAACTATCCTCCATATCACGCTAACATGTTGTTTTTTCAAGTAGTGATGATTCCATTCTTTGAGGTAATTTTCTTTTTAGTCCAATGAATAACAAAAGAAACAATGAGGTTTTTCATTTGAATAGTGAAAAGTGGAAGGAGGCATCTATTGTATGTTAACAATGTTATAGACGATGTTACAACATTCCACAGAACAATTACTAGAAATAAAAAGTAAATAAAAGAACACCAGAGATTGGTAGTCCAGTTCGATATAAATCGCGTACATCTAGAGACAGTTTGCATGAGAAAGATAATTTCATTAATATCGATGATAAGTAATTAAAACGTAGTACTTATCTATAACAGTTATTCAATTGTAGTGACTCCCGCACAACTCAATCATTCAGCTATTCACGTAGGCTCCCCTTAGGTTTGAGACTTCCTCTCGCGATAACTTAGGCTCCTCCTAAGTTATGGTATTAGTGAAGAATGTCTTAGACTCTCCTTAAGACCGAGATTTTCTCTCTGCAAGACTGAATCTTCCCTCAAGTTGTGAGACTCCTTCTCACTAGAACTGTATCTTTCCTCCTTAGAACAAAGTCCCCTTTACTCAAATAGCTTAGGCTCCCCATAAGCTTGAAAAACCCTTCTTAGATGAATCACGATACACAAGCAGCAAGCAATTCCGAGTATGTCTCCAAGAAATACAACTATTTCTCCTTCCTACAATGCGACCGAACACTCACAATAGTAAAGCACAATGTTGCTTATTAAAACAAAACGACCACCCTCGAAGGACTAGATGTCCTTTAAATATGCACAGTTGATACACGGTCAAGCAACCCTATCTTCCAAAATTATCACACACAGAAAAAGGAAAAGAGATTTGCAAATAATACAAAGAAAAACTTGATAAAGAAAGTATTTTGCACGATTAGCATTTCTGGCAGAAAACTACCAATGTAGAGACATTTTTATATAACATCTACAACACAAACAAATATTGACAACCACACAGTATCTAACAAACTTCCCTTTTTGGCAGTATTTTAAGCAGTGGCAAGCACAGAATTAATCAAGACATAGTCAGAAACACAATAGTACAGTGTCATTGAATTAGCACATAACAGTTTGAGAGACAATTGACAACAGCACCATTAAAAAAAACAAAATCCACCACAACAAACCAACTAAGTCTAGAAGAAAAAACAACTAGGAACAACCAGTGGCCACCATACCCAACACCAACACAACCAGCAACAACCAGTAGCCACCACAACCAGCAACAACCAATAGCCACCACATCCAACACATTCTACATCTCCCCCTCTTGACATGATTAAAAAAAATGATATGAAATGAAAATAACAGAGAAGCAGACAAGAAGATGTAACAAATGGAAAAAAAGATTTTTTTTTTTCAAAAACTCTTTATATATATATATATATATATAATTTTATCTTTTCTTTTTAATTTAAAATATTTTCTTTATTTTGTAGGATTTGTTAAATAAAAGGAAAAAATAATATTTATCTTTATTTATTTAGTTAATTTTTTTTTAAAAAAAAACCTTTAGGGTTCTAAAATAGGGTTTCTTTATAAAGACCACTTAATGTCCTAGTTCTATTTTTAAAAAGCTTTTAACAGCAAAGAAAAAAGAGAAGAAGTGTTGGATTTTTTCTCCCAAGAAAAGAAATAAAAAACGAAGTAAATTTTTTGGCTATTGAAGTTTTTGTTATAGGGGATTATGGGTTCTAGATTCTTTTGTTAATTGGAATTGAACAATGTTTAAGCTTTTCTCTAAAAAGTTTTAGTGTGGTTACACCTATTTTTTCTTAATCAAAGTTTCTTCTTCGGTTCTTAATAATAGTTTAAAGTGTTGAAAAGTGTGGGTTTTTCCAGAATTTATAATTTTAAATTTCTTGCAATTTAGGAACTTTTTTGACATCTAAATTGGATCTTTTTGCGCAAAAAAGTTAACCGAATGATTTCAACATTAAACGTTAACTTTATTTCTTAGTTTTGCTTTAAAAAGAATGTTTTTGCACTGTTTTACAGCAGTTTAAATGGGTTTTATAAATTGGATTTTTGGGTTTAAAAGTGTCAATTCTTTAATTAAATATTTGTAATCTTGGGAGAAATTTCTTATGAAAAACAGAAAATTTTCAGAATTAATTTTTTCATAATTTATAAATGTTTTAAAGGTTTTGAAAAGTTAATCGGTTGGAAAATTAAGTGGTAAGTGTGGAGCATTAACTCTACCGTTTTTTGTATGCGTTTTTGAGATTTTAAGAGGATTAAACCCAAAATTTTCAGTGCTATTTTTGGGGTTTAAAATCGTATTTTTCAAAACTCATTATGCAGAAAAATATTTAAAATGGGAAGAATAATGAGTAGATAAGACTGATTACCTGGAGATTAGTCTTAGACCAGTTAAGACATGATGTTGGTTTCTGATTAGTAAGTTTGGGTATGTTTAGGCTTTTAGAAAGTTGACATTTAGGCATTTGAATTTTGGGATTTTGGAGTGAGATCATGAGATTGGTAACAAAGGTAAATAGTTTTTACATCCTTTCCAAAATATAAAATTTGATGTCGTAGTTTGATGAATTTTAAAATATGTTTGAAAGCACGTTTGAACCATTTGAAATTGTTTGCCTGCCTTAAATGATTTTCTTTTTAGAAAGCATGTTTTATGTGATTTGAGATTTGATTGAAAATACTTTTTATATTTCTAGTTGGTTTTATAATATAAAAGTCTATGACTGTTTTGATGATTGAAAATGTTTTTACTAATCTTGAATTGAAAGTGTTATTGTTTTAGTTTTGTTAGCCTCTGAAAAGTTCTGAAAGTTTTGAATGATTTGATTTGATGAGGTTTGCTACTGAAATTGGTAATTGAAACTACATGTTATGTTTCAAATGTTTATGACTAATATGACTGGGTTGTCTGAATATGCCAGTTTTTTATTTTGGGGATTGTATGTTAATTTGTTGTAGCTAATTTTTTGATGGTTTTTTGTTCTGACTGAGACTTATTTGTGAGAAGACACAATTTTGTGGTTTGGCATTCTTCAGAATGAAGATTCATGCATGTGTTGCACTCACACAGTATCATACTTAAGTAATTTTTGTTCTGATTGGTTGCTAACCAATATTTCTATTGTTTCTGGTTGGTTGTTAATCTACAAATTTTATTGTCCTAATCGATTGATATTCAATGTTTCTAAGTGGCGTTACCGACGGGTAACCATTTTTGTTGGGTTACACTAATTATACATCTTTCCGTTTCTGTATTTGAAAGTTCTGAATGACTAAAAGTTTTTTATTTGAAAAGTATGAATTGATTAAAAATTCTATTCGATTGAAAGTGTTGACCAATTGAAGGTTTGTATTTGAAAGTAATGAGAGATTTGTGTTTTAGAAATGTATGAATGTTCTGTATATTAAAGTTCTAAAGCTTACTCGAATATTTAGACTTTGTTTTAAGACTATTTAGTACTACAATACTTTGACTGAAAAAGTGGGGAAAAAAAAACTGTTTGTTTGAAAGTTTAATCTTCTATGTTTCAATATATATATCTTGAGATATATTGTGAACTTGATGTGGAAGTTGCTTATTGAATATTTTTTTTACTCATCTTTATTTTTCAAAATGTTTTTCAGATGACAGAGCAAGTGATAGTTTTGACAGTGAATGAAGTATTAGCTTTCTAGCATAACACAATAAGCTAACTCATAACTTAAGAGTATAGGCTTATGTTGAATCTTAGATAGTCATAATTGTTCTTAGTCGTTAGTCTTAGTGATTTCTAATTATTTCTTCTTCAGACATTGGTTAAGTACTTTATGTTTAGTTGTTGAATTTTGGTTTGTGGTCTCAAGCCATAGTGTTAAGTTGTCAATGAAATTCTTTCCTCTAGTTTTGGTTATGTTTTCCACATTATTGTTATAATAGTTGTATTGGAAAATACGTGTTGTTACAGTTGGTATCAGAGTAAAAGGTATAAGGTTCTGTAGACTCTAGACCTTTAAGTGTAGGTTCATGCCAGAACAATAGGTTTGATAACTTGAGTTGATAATTGTTTTGATCATTGTTGGGGGCTAGTGGATAGAATTTCATTTAATGACTATTCTACCCTATTGACTCTTAAGGTGGTTAACTTGTGTTTTGTAGAATAATGTCATCGTGAAGAGAAAATAACCGTAGGAATGAGTGAAGTGTAGGACCAAGTTCACATCAATCATCTACAAGGCCTAAGGTCTGACATACGTGCCCCGGGTAATGATGGGATCAATCGTGTAGTGGAACAATTCAGGAAGCTCCATCCCCCATCGTTCAATGGTACCAGCACCGACCCGATCGTCACGGATTGGATTGAAAATATTGAAAGAGTATTCGAGTTCATGGAATGCAATAAAAGATACAAAGTTACTTGTGCTACCTAATGCTCGAGAGAGGAGCAAATAAATGGTAGAACATGACTTGCACGATGTGGAATGTGGGTGAGAACCCTTTGAGTTGGGACAGATTCAAGGAACTCTTCTTTGAGAAATTCTTCCCACCTACAACCAGACAAGATAACAAGGCTGGGTTTATCAAATTGGAGCAAGAAAAGCTGCGTTTGATCGACTATGAAAGGAAATTTGATGAACTTTTCCAGTATGCTCCTCATTTGGTGGATACTAATTAGAGGAAAGCGAGATAGTTTGAACGAAGTCTGAGACCAGAATTGAGGAAGCGTGTGGCTGCTTTCAAGTTGAGGTGAGGACCTATGTCGAGGTATTACAGACCACACATATTTTTTCAAGTCATTTGCTAAGGAATGAAGCTAAAAAAGAAAATATTATTTTGATAAAAGTTTGAGTCAACAATAAAGAAAACAAGCTCTACCACCAATGGACAAGTGCCATAGTATAAAACGTGTGGCAAGAAACATTATGGGGCTTGTCAAGAACATTGGGAGCTTATTTCCATTGCAGAAAGGTAGGACACTACAATAATAGTTGCCCAATGGGCTAAAAGCCATATTCTGATAAAACTATGAGAAGAAACAGAAGATGAAGGGAAAAGTCTTCCCCATGACCAAGTAAGAGGCTGATGATGAACCTAACATCGTGCTAGAAAGTTTCATATTTGCTACTTTTGTTAGAAAGTTTGAGTTAGTACCTGCGGATTTGAATTTTATATTAAAGATTTCTACTCCTTCTAGGATTGAGCTAAAAACTAATAGGGTAGTTAAGGCTTCTCAGTTGGTTATTGTTGATAAAGATTTCGTTGTTGATTTGATACTTTTTGACATGACTGATTTTGATGCAATTTTGGGGATGGATTTGTTGTTTATAAATTATGCAAACATTCTGTGTCATTAGAAAGAAGTTTTATTTGCACCTCTAGACCAACCAAAGTTTTGATTTAAAGGGATGAAAGTGCACCACATACCAAAGATCATCTCGACACTTAAAACATCTAAGTTGATTGAGAACGGATGTTGGGGGTACTTAGCTAGTGTACTTGACATTAAGAAGATGAGTAAGCCAATTGAGCAAATACATATAGTGTGCGTCATTGATGTGTTCCCAGAGGACCTACCAGGTTTGCCCCTTAATAGGGAGATGAAATTCACTAACAACTTAATACCAGGGACTACTCCCTTGTCTAAAGTACCCTATAGAAGGGACTGATGTGAATATTTTGTGTAGCACGCAAGTGTACATGGTCAAGTTATAATATTAAAACAACTTATAAGGTCGAGTATCGTCCTCTGGGATCAAATTAACAAGTTACCGTTTAGCTATCCCAGAATCGTGTCAATTTTAGCTAAAGAATCATAATCATGTTGAATATATGGTTTTGTAAAATAAAAGAAAGCATGAAAAGTGTTTAAAAATATGAGAATAAAAGCATTCTAGGGTATTGATGCGTGTGAATTGTGATGCGCTTATGGTGTGAGCTTGCGGTGATATGTTATTCAGTGAACATGCAAGTTTTCCTAATAAGACCCAAGTATAAGCCTCACTAGGTTTCTTGGTAAGTCCAGGGTTGAACACAGAAATTACTAGGTAAATATGCGACAACGACTTTGATTCTCTTGCGGTGTGAAAACAAATGAGTTGGATGGTGTTTTAATTAAGAATTTTTCTATACGACGGAGTTTGAGTGCAGAGTTGATGAAATCGAGAGTTATAATGAGTAAGCGATGAAGGGGTTGAGAAGGGGTTTAGCTAACACTTCCTAAGATTATGCACAAGTTATGCGATCATGCTACACACAAATAACAGCACGCCATCTCTTAATGCAAAATGGCATAATTTCTATTTCTAGGACGCATGCGATGTATACGAAAAAGTCGATAGGACTTATGTCTAAGCCTCTATTCTTGTCTATGCGATGATGAAGGATGCACACATAAAACAAGGTGACTACATACTATCATATCCTATTTCTAGGGTGCATGCGATGTGTTAATAGCAATATAATTTATGTCTAAGTTTCTATTTCTTGCTTATGTGGTTCTAATCTGACTCTCTCAAGCCTAGATTCTAATCTGACTCTCTTAAGTCTAGATTCTATCTTTAGACTATTCTCTCAAGTATCTCTAAAGGGTGAATGACACATACATAAGACAAGATGATTGCATAAAATGTAAATCTTAAGTCATGCTAGCTAAGTACTATAAAATTTAGCTACTCATGCGAAGTATGGAGAGATTGAACATAGGTTGAAATGAGATTTTCATTTTCTATAAATAGAGGGCTGAATACAAAATAACAAATGGAATTTAGAGATAAGAAGCCCGGTAAGCAATGTCTTGCTTCCCGTAGCCTTCTACACTGTTCTTTTTCACTCCAACTCTGTTCAGATGTATATCCTTGCTCTTGCAAGTGTTGGCCCTCTCTCCTTTGTAGCGCTTTCCGGCAGTCTCTCAATCTGTCTGGGAATGATCTCTCGGCTTCCTCGTCTCCTTACTCGTCTCCGTCGTCTAAGTCTAAGTATGAGTATGTACATGAACAGAGTAACGACTCTCTAACTTGTATATATTCTCTCTCTATTTTGATGTCCTGTTACAGTGGGCCTTCGGTATTTATAGAGCTCATGGTGAAGCAGCCTTTCTCTCCAATGATTGCAATGATGGGCGGTCATTAAATCTCCTGCTTCGATGCGCCGATTAATGGTCAGCGAAAGTTGAGTGTAATTGCTACAATGTGGCTTTAACGGTTTTTCAACTAAATTCGGATTCGACTGTCATCAGCTTTCCATCACATCATGATTTATTATGCTGTCACCTTGATGCGCAGTCTTTATGCGGCCACCTTTTTTAGCAACTTCTCACGATTGCATGACATTGCGATCACAATCTTCAAGCGCGGTGGCGCCTAATTCTTTTGAATCACAATTTTACTTGTGCCATCGCATTTTTCCTGCACAAAATAAGTAAATTAACTGCTTTTATGCGATGGGCGCATGCGATCGCAATTCCTTTCAGTTTAGCGCTTTTGGACATGATATTGCTTATTTTACCGTCACATTCTCTCATTGTTTTACTTATAGGAGTTGTAATAACGTGTATTTCTACCCGTTATCACACCCCTAAATTTAAAACAATACTTGTCCTCAAGCATAAACTAAAGATTTTCTTTAAAAAGTCAACTGCTTTTACCCTACCTAGACTTCTTAAGGTGCCTTATTCAAATTTCATGAACCAATGCCTTCTTAATTTCTATACTGATCTTTTCCTAACATATTTCTAATATTTAGGGATTGCAAGTTTAACCTTAAAAAAAACTTTACTCGCTTCCAGGACATTGCATGATTTATTTCCAACTTTCTCCAACTGGGGTGTTTCCAAGTGGTTTTTACTCTTGCACAACTTAGATATTCTTTTTGTGATCTTGCATTGATCCAAGTGCCCAACCTTTGTTTTGGCTTGCCCCCACGGGTGTCATGCGAGCATCCAACTATGAGCAATGCGCTCTTTCTCAGTCTAAACTCATGCCCATTTTATTTGGCAGCAGAGTTGTGATCACTTGGTTTATGCGGTTATCACGATTCCCACCTTCGTTTTGGCTTGCCCCCACGGGTGTCATGTGAACATCCAACTACGAGTGGGATCCGATCTCAACGTTATGATCCACCTTCGACTGAATACAGTTTACTTCCGGGTTCTCTAATCTCGATAGGTGGTCAGCAACCTGATTCTCTGTCCCTTTGCGGTCAATTATCTCCATGTTGAATTCTTGGAGGAGGAGAACCCATCGTATTAGCCTCGGTTTTGCATCTTTTTTGGTCATTAAATATTTTATTGTCGAGTGGTCGGTGTAAACCATCACATTGGATCCCAGTAAGTAAGATCTAAATTTCTCAAGCGCAAAGATGACCGCAAGAAGCTCTTCTCTGTGGTAGTGTAGTTAGCCTGGGCAGAGTTCAATGTTCTGCTCGCATATGCGATGGGGTGTATAATAACAGGCAGAAATGCACGTTATTACAGTGCAAAGATATAAAACAATGCATGATTGTGACAATAAAAATATATAATATTGCGTCCAAAAGCATTAAGTTTACAACATTGCGATCGCATGCATCCATCGCATTAAAACAACTAACTTATGTATTTTATGCAGGAAAATGCGTTGACACAAGGCGAAATTGCGATTCAAGGAAATTGGCGTCCGAGCGCATAAGAGATTGCGACCGTAAGGTTATGCGATCGTTTACATTCGTGAAAATCTACTTAAGAAGGTGGCCATATAGAGCCGACACATCAAGGTGAAAGCTTAATAAATCACGATGGGATAGAAAGCTGATGACGGTCGATTTCGAATTAAGTTGACAAGCCGTTAACGATATATTGTAGCAAGTACACTGAAATTTTCAGTGACAAATATTCGGCACATCAGACAGAGAATTAATGACATCCCATCAGTGCAATCATTCGAGAGAAGAAGCTTTTCACCTTAAAGCTCTATAAATACCAAAGGCCACCTTCGTTTAAGGAGTTTGGATAGTTCGGTTCTGTTCGCTCAGTTCTGAGAGTTCACCATATAGAAGAAAGTTAGCCTTATTCATAGTTTTCTTTTACTTAGAAGGAGAAAGCGAGTGAAGGGAGATTACGCTGAGAGATCATCCTGGTTAACTTGGAAGAGTGCTGGGAAGCATTATAAATAGAGAGAGGGCCAACTCTTGCGGAAGCAAGAACATCTTTTGGGCAGAATAGAGATAACTCAGTGTAAAAGCCTTGGGAAGCAAGATATTGCTACCAGGCTCTCTACCTTTATTCTTCCATTGCTATTTTGTATTCTGAACATATTTATAAAATGAAAATTGCATCTTTATATCTGTCCACTCTCCTTACATTACGCATGAGTAGCTAAATCTGTCAAATGGGTTGAGAAGCACTTAGCTAGCATAACCTGAGATCTTCATTTTATGCGATCATCTTGTATTATGTATGCGTCATTCGTCCATTAGGGATACTCAAGAGGGTAGTCTAAGGATAGAATCTAGGCTTGGAAAAGTCAGATTAGAATCTAGGCTCGGGAGAGTCAGATTAGAACTGCATAATCAAGAGATAGAAGCTTAGGAATAAGTTCTGATTGCTATTAACGCATCGCATGCACCCTAGAGATAGGATATGATTGTATACGGTCACCTTGTACCTGTGTGCATCTTTTATCATCGCATAGGCAAGAAGTAGAGACTTAGGAATAAGCTCTATAGACATCATCACATACATCGCATGCATCCTTAAACTAGGAGCTATTGCATTTGCATTGGAAAATGAATTGTTGTCGCATGAGTGTAACATGATCGCATAGCTTGAACGCAATCTCAGGAAGCGCTAGCTAAAGACCTTCTCAACCTGTCCCTCCGCATATTAATTGTATCTTTTGCATAATCAACTCTTTTCTCAAATCTGCCACATAAACTTTATACTTTAAACAACACACCAACCAACTCATTGATTTATTTGTTACCGCAAAGTGATCGAAAATTACCATCGCATATTGTTTCCTTAGTCCCTGTGTTCGACCCTGGGATTACCAGGCAACTCAGTAGGATTTATACTTGGATATAACTGAGAAAACTTGTATGGACAACGTATATTTCACCAGCACATTCTACATTATTATTTCATCGCATTAACAACACCCATCAAGTTTTTGGCCCCGTTGCCGAGGACTACAGCAATACATTGTGCTAATGGTAATTTTTCTGATTTTCTTTGCAGCTTTCAATCTCTGGTGAATTACGACCCAGAGATTAAAAGAACGTTTCAACAAAGATTGAGAAACAATCGCCAACAACAACAAGACAGAACTCCATGAATGGCGGAACAACCAGAAGAGAGGGCCACAAACGCAAATAATATAATGGCCAACCACATCTTCCTGGCGAATGACCGCAATAGACCCATTTGGGACTATGCGTCACTTAACCTATATGATTTCTCCCCAGGAATCATGAGGCTAACTCTGGACGAATCGAGGTTTGAAATGAAATCGATTATGTTGCATATGATTCAAACGGTCGAACAGTTTGGTGGAAGGCGTGGCGAGGATCCGCACGCCCATCTCTAGAGTTTTATTGAAATCTGCAACACTTTTGTGTTCCTAAATATCTCCGCTGAGTAGGTTCAACTAACGTTGTTCCCATTTTCCTTATGCGATCAAGTAAGAAAATGGGCTTATTCTCTCGAACCAGGGGAGATAACATCGTGAGAACAAGTAGTGGAAAAGTTCATGAAGAAATACTTCCCTCCAATAGAGAACACAAGAAGAAGGAAGTTAATTAAGAATTTTGAATGGGAACTTGACGAATCACTCAGTGACGCCTGGGCGAGGTTTAAGAGGCTGGTAAGAGATTGCCTGCATAACGACTTACCAGATTGCTTACAGATGGAGATTTTCTACCATGGACTAAACCTTGCATCACAGACGGCTGCCAATGCGAAAGCAGCTAGAGGTCTACTTGAAAAAACATATGATGAGGCCAAGAAATATCCTTGATTGCATTTCCTAAAAATCATGAAGAATGGAGAGAAAGCGATCAAGATATTATGATGCAACAAATGGGGGCCATCGTATCCCTTCCAAAGATCAAATGACGGCAATGATGAATTGTTTATTAACAAGGAATTCGCATTAGTAGCCCAGGGAACGCATAAAGTGGGCAAGTAAAACGCAATCCAACCAGACACCCACAAGTTGTGCCTACTTGTGGTGAAGGTCATCCAATGGAA
>NC_052351.1:72550782-72574457 GCF_009727055.1 Benincasa hispida | reverse complement strand
CGAAGCGGAAAGACTGTGGCGGAGGAGAAGAAGAAGCCTAGTCGGACCACTCTAATTGTGATGGAACCTCAGATCCCGTTGACTCAAGAAAAAATAGAAGAAAAGGAGACAATAGAACTGGAGATTGTGTCCACCTCGAGGCCAAAAGAACAGGGAATAGTGAACATACAGCTGCCACCATTCTCTCAGAGACTCAAAAAGAAGAAAAATGATGAGGTACAGTATCAACGCTTCCTGAACATGCTGAAACAGTTGCATATTAACATTTTGTTCACTGAGGCGATTGAACAGATGCCCACAATTCGAAGGTTCTGAAGGACTTGGTGACAAAGAAGAGAAGCACTGGTAAGTTCGCAACGGTGGCATTAACGCAAAATTCAAAATCTATAATTCCATCGAAAATGCACGACCCTGGAAGTTTCACCATACTTGCTCTATTGGTGGGTTATACATCGGTCAAGCGCTTTGTGATCTCGGGGCCAGCATCAACTTAATGTCCCTATCAATTTTCAAGCAGTTGAATGTGGGGTAGCTGGCGCCCATGACAGTGACTCTCCAATTAGCTGATAGATCCCTTGTGCATCTAGAAGGGAAGGTGAAAGATGTTCTAGTTATGATCGACAAATTTATATTACCAGCAGACTTCATCATCCTGAACTATGAAGCGGACAAGGATGTATCCATCATCCTGGGACGACCATTTTTATCCACTGGTCGCGCTCAGATTGATGTGTACAATGGAGAGATCACATTGAGCATAAATGGACAGAAGATCAGGTTTGATATTATCCAAGCCATGAAATATCCTAAAAAAGAAGACTTCAATGATTCTGACGATGAACCAAGTTTGAATGAAGAAAAGCCTGAAGATGAAAATGAGGATAAGGATGTGACCGCATCCATAGTAGTCTGCAATGCAATTACAGAAAAAACGATCAAAGAAGATGCGATCAAGAAGACAAGCCGACAACGAGTGAAGAAAGAAAAACAATAAAGCCATCCTTGGAACAACCACCAACAATAGAGTTAAAGACCCTTTCAAACCACCTAAAGTATGCATTTCTGGGGCAGAATGAAATGCTACCTATGATAATTTCCCCGGCGCTTAATGAAGATCAAAAGAATGCGCTGCTAAGCATCCTGAAAAATTACATAAAAGAAATTGGTTCGACGCTAGCAGACATTAGAGGAATCAACCCTGCATACTGCATGCATAGGATTCGTCTCGAAGAGAATCACAAAGGATCGATCGAACATCAATGTAGATTCAACCCTGTGATGAAGGAGGTCGTAAAGAAGGAGATAATCAAGTGGTTAAACGCGAGAATTATCTATCCAATAGCCGACATCACTTGGGTCGGCCCTGTGCAATGCGTGTAGAAGAAAGAAGGGATGACGGTAGTCCCCAATGCAAATAACAAACTGATACCAATGAGGATCGTCACTGGATGGTAGATTTGCATGGATTACCGTAAAATAAATGTGGCGACAAAGAAGGATCATTTTCCTTTGCCTTTTATCGACTAGATGCTAGACCGCCTAGCTGGAAATGATTTCTACTGCTTCTTGGATGGATATACCGGCTATAACCAGATCATGATTGCTTATGAAGATAAAGAGAATACCACATTCACCTACCCTTATGGAGAATTTGTGTTTTGACGCATGCCGTTCGGCCTATGCATTGCGCCGAGCACTTTCCAAAGGTGTATGATGGCCATCTTTTCTGAATATCTTGAAGACTCTGTAGAAATTTTCATGGACGACTTCTCGGTGTATGGGCAAACATACGAAGTCTGTCTCAACAATCTAGAGAAGATATTGAAAAGACGTGAAGAGACGAACCTCGTGCTTAATTGGGAGAAATTCCATTTCATGGTGAAGGAAGGTATTATGCTTGGGCACAAAGTCTCCAAGGATGGGCTGGAGGTGGGCAAGGAAAAGATTGAGGTGATTGAAAAGCTTCCACCCCCAATAAATGTGAAGGCTGTTAGGAGCTTCTTAGGACACGCTGGCTTTTATAGACATTTTGTGAAGGACTTTTCAAAGATTGCACGACCACTGAGTGCATTGCTGGAGGCAGAAAGAAAGTTTGACTTTGATGATCAATGCCGCAACACATTCATGATACTGAAGAATGCATTAATAATCACATTTGTGTTGATCGCATCAGATTGGACACAACCTTTTGAATTAATGTGCAATGCAAGTGGTTATGCGATAGGAGCAGTACCGGCGCAAAAGAAGAAAACAATGTTACACCCCATCGCATATGCGAGTAAAACCTTAAATCTTACTCAAACAAATTACACTACATGGAAAAAGAATTGCTTGCGGTGATATTTGCGCTAGAAAAATTTAGAGCTTATTTGCTGGGAAATAAAGTACTCATTCACATTGACCACTCAACGATAAACTATTTTATGACAAAAAAAGATGTGAAGCCGAGATTGATTAGATGGGTTCTTCTCCTCTAGGAATTCAATATGGTAATCATTGATCGCAAGGGGACGAAGAACCAAGTTGCGGACCATTTATCCAGATTAGAAAATCTAGAAGTTGACCGCAACCAGTTAGAGGTGAGCGCAACTTTCCCAGACGAGCAGCTATTGAAAATTGAAGAATTACCATGGTATGCGGACGTGGTCAATTTTCTGGTGTGCAAACAATTTCCTAAAGACTATACAGCCCACCAAAAGAGGTGGCTTAGACATGAATGCAGATCATATTATTGGGATGAGCCAAATCTTTATAAGAGGGGGTCAGACCAGATTTTGCGCCTGTATGTACCAGATGCTGCTCACCAATGTATGTTATCACAATGTCATGACTCGCCATATGGAGGACACTTTGGAGGCCAATGCACAACAGCGAAAGTGTTACAAAGTGGGTATTATTGGCCAACATTATTTAAGGATGTAAGAGACTATGTGATGAAATGTGACCGGTGCCAATACACGGAAAACATTTCATGGAAGCACTGATGCCCATGAACATCATCTTAGAGTTGAAATTGTTCGACGTCTGGGGCATAGACTTCATGGGACCATTTCCACCTTCAAATGGTCACAAATACATTCTGTTAGCTATCGACTACGTTTCCAAATGGGTAGAAGCGGTATCCTGCGCTGCAAGCGATGCGGCGGCAATCTCCAAGTTCTTGAAGAAAAACATCTTCACTTGTTTTGGCACTCCACGTGCCATAATAAGTGATGAAGGCTCCCACTTTGTTAATCACATCGTCAACAAGTTGCTGCTCAAATATAATATCCTCCATAAAGTGGCCACCACATACCACCCACAGACAAATAGTCAAGCTGAAGTGTCTAACCGAGAAATCAAACTGATATTAAAGAAGGTGGTAAAACCTTCACGAAAAGATTTGGCAATGAAGCTGGACGATGCCCTGTGGGCATACAGGATCGTTTATAAGACACATATAGGCATGTCCCCGTATGCGCTGGTGTTCGAAAGGCATGTCATCTACTGCTTGAGCTAGAGCATAAAGCAATGTGGGCGGTGAAAAAGCTTAATTTCGACTTGAAGGGGCAGGGGAAGCAAGGAAACTTTAGTTGGTCGAGCTTGATGAATGAAGAATGCAAGCTTATGAGAATGCCAAAATTTATAAAGAGAGCGCAAAATGTTAGCATGACAAACAGCTATGCGAGAAGAGTCTCCAGGTCGGACAAAAGGTTTTACTTTTCAATTCGCGGCTACGACTATTTCCCGAAAAATTAAAGTCACATTGGTCCGGACCCTTTATAATCAAAGAAGTATCCCCGCATGGTGCGGTCGAACTGACTAATGAGGAAGGGACCCACGCATTCAAGGTTAACGAGCAAAGAGTCAAGATATATTGCGGAGGTGATTTTCATTGGGAAAAGACCTTTGTAGACTTGAGAAATCCTGAATGAAGAAAAATCGAGTGGCCCCTGTATTGTCATGAGACAGAAAATCATCAGGGGCGCAAATCTTTTGGAGTATCCTTTTCTTACCATTGATTAATGAACTCTCACTACTTTTCTTTTATATCGATTATCGTTTATTTGTCTTGCATCTTTATATCAAAAAAACAAAAAATTGCTAACTCTTTTATTTGACCCTCTCAATGTTTTCTTTGTAACGATCGTGGTGAACAATTGCGGAGGAGCTACGCGAAAGACGCAACTACCTTATTCTGCCACCGCAATCGAAGAGAGCAGTTCGCCACAAAGCAAGATGCATTCACAAATAATGCGGGCGACAGAGTAAATTTTGGTGTTGTATCTTTCCTTGACTTTGTTTATTCCAATTTTTTCCCTATCACATATCATTTTAACTTTGATAATTTTATCATCACATCCTCTTTAGTCGGCGCAATCATTACACAATGATTAATTTTGTAAGTCATCGCATTATCTCTCTTTGCCAATTATGATTTCAATGATGAAACGCATGCCTCTATTTTTTTGGTATATGCTAGAGTCAGCTTAATTTTAGGACAGTCAACTCATGAAATATTTCTAGAAGTTAGTGGTCCACCAGCTTTCTTTCAAACTGACTTTTTACGAAACTTTCTAAGAGCATCGCATGACTTCTTTCAATCCTTCAGCAATGAGGACATTGCTGCGTTTAAATTTGGGGGTGCAATATTCATTTTCAACCTTGCTATTTTTAGGCATTACAAAAAAAAATCATAACGTTGCGATCGGATCTTACTCATAGTTGGATGTCCGCATGACACCTGTGGGGGCAAACCAAAACAAAGGTGGGAATCGTGATCAACGCATAAATAAAATGATCGCAACTCCGCTGCCAAATGGGCATGAGTTTAGAGTGAGAAAGAGCGCCTTGCTCGTAGTTGGATGTCCGCATGACACACGTGGGGGCAAGCCAAAATGAAGGCTAGGCACTTGGATCAGCGCAAGGTTATAGAAACAAATATCTAAATTTTGCAAGGATAAAAAGCATTTGAAAAATCCCCAAGTTGAAAAAGTTTTTTTTATATGAAATAAATCATGCGATGTCCTGGAAACTAGTAAAGTCTTTTTGAAGGTTAAACTTGTGGTCCCTAAATTTTAGAAATATTTTAAGAAGAGACCTGGATAAGAATTAAGGAGATTTTAGTGCAAATGATTGGAATAAGGAAACCTTGAGAAACCTAGGAAAGAAGAAGGCGGTCGACTTTCTAAAGAAAATCTTTAGTCTATGCTTGAGGACAAGCATTATTTTAAATTTGAGGGTGTGTTAACGGGCAGAAATGCACGTTATTATAGCGCAAAGATATAAAACAATGCAGGATTGTGACAGTAAAAATATATAATATTGCATCCAAAAGCATTAAGTTTACAACATTGCGATCGCATGCGTCCATTGCATTAAAACAGCTAACTTATATATTTTATGCAAGAAAATGCGTTGACATAAGGCGAAATTGTGATCCAAGAAAATTAGCGTCCGAGCGCATAAGAGATTGCGACCGAAAGGCTATGCGATCATTTGCGTTCGTGAAAATCTACTCAAGAAGGTGGCCGCATAGAGTCGGCGCATCAAGGTGAAAGCTTAATAAATCACGATGGGACAAAAAGATGATGATGGTCGATTCCGAATTAAGTTGACAAGCCGTTAAGACATACTGTAGCAAGTACATTTAACTTTTTGGTGAAAAATATTCGGCGCATCAGACAGAGAATTAATGACATCCCATCAGTTCAATCATTCAAGAGAAGAAGCTTTTCACCCTGAAGCTCTATAAATACCAAAGGCCACCTTTGTTTAAAGAGTTATTTATAAAATGGAAATTGCATCTTTATATTTGTCCACTCTCCTTACATTACGCATAAGTAGCTAAATCTGTCGAATGGGTTGAGAAGCACTTAGCTAGCATAACCTGAGATCTTCATTCTATGCAATCACCTTATATTATGTATGCATCATTTGTCCATTAGAGATACTCGATAGGGTAGTCTAAGGATAGAATCTAGGCTTGGAAAAGTCAAATTAGAATCTAGGCTCGGGAGAGTCAGATTAGAACTGCATAATTAAGAGATAGAAGCTTAGGAATAAGTTCTGTTTGCTATTAACGCATTGTATACACCCTAGAGATAGGATATGATTGTATACGGTCACCTTGTACCTGTGTACATCTTTCATCATCGCATAGGCAAGAAGTAGAGACTTAGGAATAAGCTCTATAGACATCATTGCATACATCGCATGCGTTCTTAAACTAGAAGCTATCGCATTGGCATTGGAAAATGAATTGTTGTCGCATGAGTGTAGCATGATCGAATAGCTTGAACGCAATCTCAGGAAGCGCTAGCTAAAGACCTTCTCAACCCGTTCCTCCGCATACTCATTGTATTTTTCGCATAATCAACTCTTTTCTCAAATCTGCCACATAAACTTTATACATTAAACAACACACCAACCAACTCATTGATTTATTTGTTACGGCAAAGTGATAAAAAATTACCATCGCATACTGTTTCCTTAGTCCCTATGTTCGACCTTGGGCTTACCAGGCAACTTAGTAGGATTTATACTTGGATCTTGTTGAGAAAACTTACATGCACAACGTATATTCCACCAGCGCATTCTACATCATTATTTCATCGCATTAACAACAACTATTAGTGTAACATTGTCTTTTCCTTCTGTGGTAACACAGCCCCCATCGCATAATCACTAGCATCGCGTATTAGCTCGAATGGCTTTGTCCAGTCGGGTGCAATCAAAATTGGCGTGGTAATTAATGCGTTCTTCAGTAGTTTGAATGCGTTGAGGCATTGTGAATCAAAGTCAAAAGTTTTGTTAGCCTCTAGCAACGCACTCAACGGTCGAGCTATCTTTGAGAAGTCCTTCACAAATTGACGGTAGAATCCTGCATGTCCCAAGAAACTCCTTACAACCTTCACATTTGCTGGAGGTGGAAGTTTTTCAATGGCCTCAATTTTTTCTTTATCCACCTCTAGCCCTTCCTTGGAAATCTTGTGCCCAAGCACAATTCCCTCATTAACCATGAAATGGAATTTCTCCCAATTCAGCACAAGATTTGTCTCTTTGCATCTTTTTAATACATTCTCCAAGTTGTTTAGACAGACTTCATACGTTTTTTCGTAAACTGAGAAGTCGTCCATAAAAATTTCTACTGAATCTTGGAGATACTCGGAGAAGATTTCCATCATGCACCTTTGAAACATGTTCTGCGCATTGCATAATCCGAACGACATGCGGCGAAAAGCAAACGTTCCGTATGGCCAGGTGAATGTGGTCTTTTCTTGGTCTTCAGGTGTGATCATTATCTGGTTGTATCTCGCATACCCATCAAGAAAGCAAAAGTAGTCATTTCCTGCTAGTCGGTCTAGCATTTGATCGATAAAAGGTAAAGGTAAATGGCCCTTCTTCGTCACCACATTAAGCTTCCGGTAGTCCATGCAAATCCGCCAGCCAGCGACAGCCCTGATGGGTATCAACTCGTCATTTTCATTCGGGACTACCATCATTCCTCCCTTCTTGGGAACGCATTGCACGGGGCTGACCACGTGCTATCGGCAATTGGGTATATGATGCCTGCGTCCAACCATTTAATGATCTCCTTTTTTACAACCTCCTTCATCGCAGGGTTCAGTGTGTGTTGAGGTTCGATAGACACTTTTTGGTTTTCTTCGAGACAAATTCTGTGCATGTAGTATGTTGGGCTGATTCCTCTTATGTCTACTAACGTCCACCCGATTGCTTTTATGTACTTCTTTAGGATGCTGAGCAGTGAATTTTCTTGTTCTTCTGGTAGTGTATAGGATATTATCACCGGTAAGGTTTCATTTTGCCCAAGGAAAATATACTTTAGATGACTTGGCAGAGTTTTTCAGCTTTAAGGTAGGCGGTTGTTCTAAGGAAGGTTTTTGTGTTTTTCTCTCTTCATTCAAATTCAATTTTTCTTCACTGTTGACTGTCTCCGTGATTACATGGCAGGTTTCTACGGATGCGGTCGCATCATCTCTTTCATCTTTTTCTTCGGACTCCACTTCTTCATCGCAATTGTGTTCATTGTCAGAATCGGATAGGTCTTCATCTTCAGGATACTTCATCACTTTGATGATGTTAAACCTGAGCTTCTTCCTATTTATACTCATTGTGATCTCTCCTTTGTACACATCAATTTGAGCACGACTAATAGATAAAAATGGTCGTCCCAATATGATGGGCACATCTTTGTCCACCTTATAGTCAATAATGATGAAGTCTGCCGATAGAATGAATTTATCAATTGTGAACAAGACATCCTTCAACTTTCCCTTAGGGTGAACTAGGGACCTATTCGCAAGCTGGAGAGTCACCGTCGTGGGTGTCAGCTACCCCACATTCAACTGTTTGAAGATTGAAAGGGGCATTAAATTTATGCTGACCCCAAGATCGCATAGCACTTGACCGATATAGATCCCACCAATTGAGTAGGGTATCGTGAATCTTCCTGAGTCGCGCATCTTCGATGGGATTATAGTATTTGATTTTTTCATTAATGCCACCATAGCGAACTTTCCTGTGCTTCTTTTCTTTGGCACCATGTCCTTAAAAAGTTAGCATATTTTGGCATTTGTTCTATCGCTTCTGTAAATGGAATGTTGATGTGTAGCTATTTTAACATTTCCATGAAGCGATTATACTGAACTTCATCATTTTTCTTCTTCTTCAGTCTTTACAGGAAGGGTGGTAGCTATACTTTCACTGTTCCGTGTTCTATAGGCTTAGAGGTGGATGCAACTTTCGGTTCCATCGTCTCGGGCTCTTTTGATTCATTTTGCGTCAAGGGGGTTCTTGGATTCCATTGCATTCGAATTGGTCCCACTAGGCTCTTTCCTTTCTTTCGCTGTTGTCTTTCCACTTCGCAGAGTGACTGATAGGCATTGTTCTTTCCCCGTGTTCCTCGGGTTGCGTGGGAGCTCAGTTGCGCTCGGCAACGTCCCTTGCGGTCTATTTTTCAACTCTCTTGCAATCTGTCCTATTTGAATTTCTAGATTGCGGATGGAAGTCGCCTAGTTTGGTAGGACCGTCTCATTCTTTTCAATGTACTATTTTAATAGATTCTCCAGAGAGGATGATGGCGATTCTTGCGAGCTGCTGGCTTGATGTTGCGGTTGACTGTTAGTTTGTTGGAAAAATACTGGCGGTCCTTCTTTTTGCGCCATAGGTTGGTAACTTTGTTGTTGGTTATTTTTCCAAGCGAAATTGGGGTGGTTCCTCCACCCGGGGTTGTATGTATTAGAGAAAGGGTTGTTCTTTACAAAGTAGACTGTCTGTAGGTTTCTTAGACATTCTTCAATCAGATTCGGTTCTCCACAAGAAGCACAACAGGTGCTCGTCTGTTCAATTGCATTGACCTGCCCTCTTTGCGTTCTAGGGTTGTTGATTGCGATGCCCTGTAGTCGATTTATCATCGTTTTCATTTGATTCTGTAAAGATGCGATGGCACCGTTATTACCTTCTCGAAGTTTTATTCGTTGGTCACTTTCCTGCCAATCTTCATGATTCCTTGATATGCGATCAAGAATGTTTTTAGCCTCATCATATGTTTTATCAAGTAAACTGCCTGCTGCTACCGCATTGGCAGCTGTCTGCGATGCAAGATTTAGGCCATGGTAGAAAATTTCCATCTAAAGGCAGTCTGGTAATTCATTGTGTGGACAATCTCGCACTAATCTCTTAAACCTCGCCCACACGTCGCTGAGCGATTCGTCTTCTTCCTATTCAAAATTCGTGATTAAATTCCTCCTTCTTGCATTCTCAGTAGAAGGGAAATATTTCTTCATGAACTTCTCGACAACCTGTTCCTACGAAGTTATCTCCCCCGGTTCGAGGGAATATGCCCATTTTCTTGCTTGATCGCATAACAAAAATGGAAACAGCGTGAGTCAAACTTCTTTAGCAGAGATATTTAGGAACACAAAAGTGTTACAAATTTCAATGAAACTCTGGAGATGGGCGTACGGATCCTCGCCACGCCTTCCACCAAACTGTCCGGCTGTCTGGATCATCTGTAACATAACCGACTTCATCTCAAACCTTGATCCATCCAAAGCTGGCCTCATGATTCCTGGGGAGAAATCATATAAGTTAGGTAATGCATAGTCCCGAATGGGTCTATTGCGGTCGTTCGCCAAGAGAATGGGGTTTGCCATGATGTTGTTTCCATTTGTGGCTCTTTCTTCTGGTTGTTCCACCATTCTAGGATTTCTTTCTTGTTGTTGTCCGAAGTTGTTTCTCTATCTTCTTCGGAATATTCTTTCTATCTCTGGGTCGTAGTTGGGCTCAGGAACGTGTTGTTCGCTCATGCGATGCCTGCTTCTTCCCTTACCAATGGAATAGCAGTGCACAGAGGTCAAAAGCTGCAAAGAAAATCATAAAGTCTGTTAGCGCAATATATACTGCCGTAGTCCCCAGCAACGGCGCCAAAATCTTGATGCTTGTGAATTGTGATGCGCTTATGGTGTGAGTTTGCGGTGATGTGTTATGCAGTGAACATGCAAGTTTTCCTAATAAGACCCAAGTATAAGCCTTACTAGGTTTCTTGGTAAGTCCAGGGTCGAATACAGGGACTACTAGGTAAATATACGTTAGCTACTTTGATTCTCTTACGGTGGCGAAAACAAATGAGTTGGATGGTGTTTCGATTAATAATTTTTCTATGTGACGGAGTTTGAGCGCAGAGTCAATGAAATCAAGAGTTATAATGAGTATGCGAAAAAGGGGTTGAGAAGGGGTTTAGGTAACACTTTCTAAGATTATGAACAAGTTATGCGATCATGCTACACACAAATAACAGTACGTCATCTCTCAATGCAAAATGCCATAATTCCTATTTCTAGGACGCATGCGATGTATACGAAAAATTCGATGGGACTTATGTCTAAGCCTCTATTCTTGTCTATGTGATGATGAAGGATGCACACATAAAACAAGGTGACCACATACTATCATATCCTATTTCTAGGGTGCATGCGATGTGTTAATAGCAATAGAACTTATGTCTAAGTTTCTATTTCTTGCTTATGCTGTTCTAATCTGACTTTCTCATGCCCAGATTCTAATATGACTCTCTCAAGTCTAGATTCTATCTTTAGACTATTCTCTCAAGTATCTCTAAAGGGTGAATGACGCATACATAAGACAAGATGATCGCATAAAATATAAATCTTAAGTCATGCTAGCTAAGTACTTCTCAACCCATTCGGAAATTTAGCTACTCATGCGAAGTATGGAGAGATTGAACATAGTTTGAAATGAGATTTTCATTTTCTATAAATAGAGTGTTGAATACAAAATAACAAATGAAATTTAGAGATAAGAAGCCCGGTAAGCAATGTCTTGCTTCCCGTGGCCTTTTACACTATTCTTTTTCACTCTAACTCTATTCATATGTATATCCTTGCTCTTGCAAGTGTTGCCCTCTCTCCTTTGTAGTGCTTTCCGACAGTCTCTCGATCTGTCTGGGAATGATCTCTCGGCTTTCTTTTCTCCTTGCTCGTCTCCGTTCTCTAAGTCTAAGTATGAATATGTACGTGAATAGAGAAACAGTTCTTTAACTTGTATATATTCTCTCTCTATTTTGATGTCCTGTTACAATGATGACCTTTGGTATTTATAGAGCTCAAGGTGAAGCAGCCTTTCTCTCCAATGATTACAAGGATGGGCGGTCATTAAATCTCCTGCTCTGATGCACTGATTAATGGTTACCAAAAGTTGAGTGTACTTGCTATAGTGTGGCTTTAACGGCTTGTCAACTAAATTCGGATTCGACCGTCATCAACTTTCCGTCCCATCATGATTTATTATGTTGTCACCTTGATGTGTAGTATTTATGCGGCCACCTTTTTGACTAACTTCTCACGATTGCATATGATCGTATGACATTGTGATCGCAATCTTCAAGCGCGCTGACGCTTAATTCCTTTGAATCGCAATTTTACTTGTGTCATCGCATTTTTCCTGCACAAAATAAGTAAATTAACTGCTTTTATGCGATGGGCGCATGCGATCGCAATTCCTTTCAGTTTAGCGCTTTTAGACATGATATTGCTTATTTTACCATCACATTCTCTCATTGTTTTACTTATTTGAGCTGTAATAACGTGTATTTCTACCCATTATCAGGTATTGAATCCATTAAAATTACTTCATTAGATCTATTCTAGCCAATTCATGAAATCATGTATGAACATTATGCTTAAGTCTAGAAAGATAATTCAAAATTACTTTCTCTAAAAAATAACCTATTCTCATGCAACTTAATTGATAACTAATCTCATGAAATCAAATTAAGAAACAAGGCATTAAAATTTGTCATTAACAACTTTCAATATTAACCTAACTATAATCATGACAGATTAATAACAATTAATGGTATAGATACGATAAAACATTCAATCTCTCAATTAAACATTCAACCTAATGATTATCAATGGTCAAGCAATAAGAATGATACGTGATATCATTAAAAAGCAAAGTGTTCAACAAACATCCATGAAAAGAACTAAATTCAATCTAAATTCATAACAACTTTATCAATACCCTAAAACAACAAGTTTAGCCACTCATAACTTGCAAAAAATTATTTTGATACATCAATTCAAGCATAAGATTAAGAGAAAGATAAAGGAACCGAAGAATCCTTCAAACTCGCCTCAATCATCACCTCAGAAACTTGAACAACCTTCAAAATATCCCTCAAATTATCTAGCTTTTAAGCATAAACTCTAGTTTTGGTATCAAATTTCATTCTTCAACCCTCAATTCGGTCAGAATCCTCTCTCCATTAGGTCAAAATGGCATCCAATTATATAGAGGATGAGAAATTTGGAACAAAATCCTTTCCAAAGTTGCAATGTTGGTCTAGAGTTGTCATAGTGTCGCACAATGCTACTTGTAGTATTGCAACACTGCCTCCTCAATTGTAGCTACCGTCTTCGAGCGTTTATCACCGCTTTGCATTGTAGCATTGCAACACTCCCCTGCCCTTTGGTTTAATTTCATTTTCTTCTCTTTTCTTCACCCCCTTTGGTCCATTGCTCAGTTTTGACTCCATTAAGCCTAATTTAGTCCTTTTTAGTTTATTTTGAGTATAATTCACTTTTCGATCATTAATCTTGGAAATCACTAGCAAACACATCAAATCAGATAGAAACGCATTAGAAACAATCCTAAATCTAAGGTAAATAACATACATTTTCTATGCGTTTCACCGCCCCAAACTTAATATTTTACTAGTCCTGAGCAAAGAAGAAACGGGAAAATAGAAAAGTTCTAAATAGGTGTGCTAGGATTCATGCATCAAAGAATAGTCAGTTGAGAACTCAAGCATAAACGTTCAAGCAAGTCTATCTATAATGATCCCGAATTTCATTGCTAAACTTGAGACCGTTACCAAAACTTAACCTTAAATTATGTTTACTAACTCTTGTATTTTGAAAAAAAAAAATATCGGTAACATAATAGCGTAAATGTAACAAAACCAAAATTTTGTTTTTACACATGTTTCAAAGAAACACACTTCCAATATCACAAAACAACAAACTTCTCCCAACAGAACCACTAAAGTTTTCAGAAAAAAAAATACTCTAAACAACAACTTAGATTCAACAAAAGGTTATGAACTATCCAACTTAGACTACTGTGAAAAGAAACTTAATAAATCAACTAAGACCCTTTACAAAGTTTTAACCCAACCAATTGAAACCAACATGAACATAAACCAAAGTTCCAAAGAAAATAATGGTTCAAAATAAAATAAACTCCTAACACAAAGAAAGTAAATAATGACATAATTTTATATGATGATCTTTCTCAGGCTCCAACCTCAACATCACCAAGATCGCCATGTTCATTGGTACCTACAAAATTTGGTCAGGGTTGGTACACATTTGTACTAGTAAGTAGCCCATACCTGAAGGGCCACTAAACAATATACAGACATGGCAAAGATGCAAAACAACAATGATATATTCACAACATGCTAACTCATGAATTATTTCACTATAAATAAAGGCTAACATAATTTTTCATTCAACTTTTCAAACTCACTCCACAATCAAGCTTAACTCTCACTAAGCTTTTTGAACGAATTATTCAACACATGTTGACCCCAATTGATCGTGTCTATCCCGTGTCGGCCCCAACTGACCTTATCGAAGGCCATCAATGCTCTCTGTTGACCCCATTGACTTTGTCCAGGGCCATGGATGGTGTCTGTCAGTCCTAACTGACATATCTAGGGCCACCAACCACTCTATCGACCCCAACTGATACTAAATAAAGCCACCAAACTCTTCGTCGGCCCAACTGACTCCGCTAACAGTCATCAATGTCCTCAAGAATTCTATTACTTCCATTCCAAGCTTGTAACACCAACCCTAACTAGACCAAGGCCATCGATGCTACTCTAAACATGCATTACGCCTAAAATCACATAAAACAACATTGTGCTTCCAACTTTACACATATGCTTATACAAACATCTCAAACAACATGCTCACATTCTCATAACAACATAACGGTCACACAATTTAACATGCTTTATAATAGTCAAGGGAAGAGCACCCAGACATGCAAATCATATCAAAATAAATCACAATTATAAAAATTATAGGTCATAATTATACGTGACGGTAATTAATGTTGGGTTGTATGTCCTAAAACTCGCAATTTGTAAAGTTAAACATATTCTATTATCAATAAAGATGTTATTCAATATTACTTCAATAATGTTGTTATTGAATCTATAAATTGCACTTATAAAGTCTAAATCCAATACTAAGATCCATGACTATTATATGAATACTTGAACTTTTTGTGGAGACATAAAAGTTGATCATGTTCGAGTAAATAGTCAAAATGATCTATGGTATACAAATAAAGTTGGGTGCCTTAATCTGGTAACACTATCGGATGCGGCACACTCCGTAGTTGTTACAATTTGTTGTAGAGTGCTACAAACGATGTGATCCTGATTCGTTCATGTATTGACATGAGGAATGGGGGTGTCCTATGCAATGAGTTTGCGTAAGATCGGACAAAGAAATAAGTTATTCTTATTTTATATGTTGTTTACTGTTTAAGACTGACTATTTTGCTTAGATGACCTAGGTAACTCGATCTTAAGCCTAAGCTAACTATGAACTCATATTTATTCAGGATTATCCTTAGATATGAATAGGTGAAGGTTGGCTCAATAGCGTTGGCTCAATAAGCCTCCCATTTCAGGGGTAAGACTTAGTAGATAGCTAGGGACATAGGGTGCAAGACGGAATTCATGCCTACTCGATTTAGGGATAGGAGGAAGGTTGTTCTATTGAGTACTGAGTCTAGGTCTTAAACAAGGGGCCCCACTCTCTCATTGGTCCGAGAGGGATTCGGTTTAGTGATTGGATCACAAACCAATTGTTCATTAGAGGATCAATGGAACTTAAGGAGTAAGATGTAATATCGGGGTAAAACAACATATTGACCCGACCATTATTAAGAACAACCTGTGAAGGGTGGACTTACTGATTATGGTTAAATCAAGTGGACACAAATATATCTACAGTGAGAAGAGTGCAACTATCGAGCTATAGTGGTGTGACTTGATAGTTAACGAATACTGATTAATTTGGTCTAAAGAGTTTTAGCCAATTAATCTTAAATTGGTAGAGCTCATGATCTGTAGGTCTATAGGGTCCCTCTACTAGCTCGTAAAACATGAACACCTTGAATTAATAAATTGAGTGAGTTTGAAATGATATCAATTTGAATTGTACAAATTGTATTTCAATTTAAAAATATTGAAATTGAAATTAGGGTTTGAATTTGAATAAGTTCAAATTAAAAAAAAAAGGTTTGCATAATTATATTCGATATAATTATTTAACGTTTAATTTATCGAAATTAAACAAAATTTGAGAGTTAATAATATTTAAATATTGATTTAAATATTAATTACATGAATAGGATTCATGTTTAAAATTAGGTGTGTGATTAATTTAATATTTGATATTAAATTATTAATTAATTAATTAAATTATTATTTGATTTATTAAATATGTTTAAATAATTAAAAATAAAATTAATTTTCAATTTCAATTCAATTTGAGAAATTGGTTTTTGAAAATTTGGATTTAATTAATTGTGAATTAATTAAATTAGGTTTTAATTAATTTTAGAATTAATTAAAGTTAATTTAAATGGAAATTCAATTTTAGTGGGATCTTCCCACATTTAGAGTGTTGGGATTGATGCCCTAAATCTAGTAGGATCTTATAGTTTGTAAACACTTGTATGAACAAACTCATTGTGATTTATAATATATGATATTTTATTCACTCTAGTCTATGAAATATTTGATATTTTAGTTGCATTAACCACAAACCAATAAACTAAGATCTATGGTTATCGTTGTAATTTAAACATGTATGTGGAGACATATAAGTGGATCATGTTTTAATTGATAACCTAAATGGTCTGTAGTAGATGGATTCGGAGGGGTACCTTATCCTGGTGACACTACGAGTATGACCCGCTTTGTAAGTGTTACAAATGATTTGATCCTGATCATTCATGTATTAGACATGCGAGCGGAGATACTTTATACAAAGGAGTTTGTATAAGACCGAACCATAATGTTTAGTCTCGTTATATAATATCGTTCATAATTGAGATTTAATTTCACTAGGATGACCATAGATAACATGACCTTAATCCTAAGTGAGTTATGAACTCCTGCCTATGAGGGCGGTCCTTTGATTTGCATAGGTGAGAGTGGCTAGATCGCTGATTCAACAAGCCTACTATTTTGGGGATTCATCATATTGGGGAATTGGGAACTCAACTATACAAGATGGAATTCACTTCTTCCCCGAAGCAGGGGTACATAGATAAATTGCTCCCCTAAAGGCTAATTCCGGAGCTTGAACAATGAGGCGCCATACCCTCTCTTATCCCCAGAGTGGTTTAGTCATAATGGGACTATGATATATTGTTCATTAGAAGAATCAGTGGTACTTAAGGAGTTAGATGTAACTACAAGGGCAAAATGGTAAATTGGCCCAGCTGTACTTACGAGCGATTTATGAAGGGTCATCGTACTGTTGATTGGTTATATCTAATTGACACAGAAATATATCTGTAGTGCGAGAGTGTAGCTATCAGTCTCTAGTCGTGTGCCCGGTAGTTAACGGATGATGGATAATGTGATTAAAGAGTTTAGTTAGTTATTCATGTATCGTTGGAGCTTCACGCTACAGGTCCATAAGGTCCCCTTGGTAACTCAATGGATTGAAGTTGAGAATTAATTTTTGGGTTAATTTGAAATGTTCAAATTAATATGAGGGAATTTGATTATATATGATATAATTAAATTAATTAAATTATATATGATATAATTGATATAATGTATTTGATACATTATTGTTTGATTGGAAGAACTAGTATTTGAATATGATTCAAATATAAATTTCTATGAATATGATTTATATTAAATGCCATAAAAGAGAAAAAAAAACTATGGTTTATATATTGTATATGATGCAATATTAAAACTATAGGTTATAAATATAATATAATAAGTTAGTTATTGTATTTATTTATAATTTATTAATTATATAATAATTAAATTTATTTTTCTCCAATAACCACCATTAGTGAGTGGTTATATGGTTTTATGGAAATTGAGTGGAACAAAGATAAAAAGTTGTTTTCTAATTTTCTACGAAACATAGGTTAACTATCGAGTGACTATACGATTCCATCGAGTTTACTACATGATAGCCTTGAGTCTAAATGATCGAGTATCAAGTTTATGCGATAAACTTCCATCTTCTACACGATAGTTCACTCGCTTACTCGATCGTCTTCTTTCTTCACTCCAATATTTCCCTCTAACCAAAATAAGCCAGAGTCCACCACTCCTAGATTCTCACACTGAGAATACCAAGGTAATCTAGTGGTAGTGTCCGGATCCGTTCGAGGATCAAGTTGATACTCGTTGTTAGTGTTCGAAGGAGTTCGAGTGCGAGTTCGAGTTGATCGTTGCATTCGAGTTTAGTCGAGGGATACACTTGAAGAAAGGTTCTTCAAAGGTATTGTTTCTTGATCCCTTGTATTTAATTCAAAGCATGTTGTAATTTATAATTTAATGCATAATCTGTTTAGTATGACTGTGAATGTATGAGTTCTTTCACAATGGAGTTTGGACGATCAGCTTCCGCTCATAGGACCTTTGTAATTAGAGTTTCTTCAATTGGTATTAGAGCCAGGTTGTTCTGATTTCCAAATTCCATTGTTGTATTGAATGTCATTTACAATCTTGGTGCAATGCATTTAAATGTTAAGTGTATTTGTGGATGTTGTTGATGGATGTTTACAGGATAATTGTCTCTGTCTAAAGATTTCTTTACTTTTACAAAAGTTAATTTGTAAGAGCCCCTACGTTTTTAGGCATTTAATCTTGCAATCGAGTCTGTATTCATTTTTTGTGTTTTTTGAGTCGTTCGTGAAGAAGCTTCAGGCGCAAGGAATTTCTGTTCGCTTCGATGGAGAAGATGAATCGATGGCCGCATCGTGTAGCTCAAGCTAAACGATCCTTTAGATTTGGCTATGTGATCGTGTAGAAATGTTCTACTCGATCGTGTAGTATTTGCTAAACAATCGCATAGCTACTGCTACGCGATCACGTAAAGAGTTTACTCGATCGTGTTGCATTGGCTACATGATCTTGTAGACGCTCGGGGGTAGACGATCTAGAGTATTTGATACTCGACGCATGGCATGTATGCTAAACGATCGTGTAGGCTATCATGCTCATCGCTAATCAGTAGCTACATGATCACTTGGTATACAATACTCGGTACTCGCTACTTGATCGTATTAGACTTTCATGCACATTCGATAGTCATTAGCTACACGATCGCATGGAATGCATTACTCGATGTGCGCTACACGATCATGTGGATTTTCATGTGTTGGGGTTGATGCCCTAAATCTCGTAGGGTCTTGTAGTCTGTAAACACCTGTATGAACAAACACTTGTGATGTAATAATATGAGATATTTTTTTTACTGTTATCTTTGAAATATAGGATATTTTAGTTGCATTAACCACAAACCAATAAACTAAGATCCTTGGTTATCGTTGTAACTTAAACATGTATGTGGAGATATACAAGTGGATCATGGCTTAAGTGATAACCTAAATGGTCTGTAGTATATGAATAAATGAGGGAAACCTTATCCTAGTGACACTACGGATACGACCCGCTTTGTAGATGTTACAAGTGTTATAAAGTGCTATAGATGGTTTGATCCTTATCATTCATGTGAAGACATGTGAGTGGTGGTATCTTATACAAAGGAGTTTGTTTAAGACCGAACCACGAAATGTTTAGCCTCGTTATATAACGTTGTTCATGACAAAGACTTTCATTTCACTAGGATGACCATAGGTAACATGATCTTAATCATGAATGAGTTGGGAACTCCTACCTATGAGGGCGGTCCTTTGATTTATATGGGTGCGAGTGGCCAGATTGTTGACTCAAACCTGCCACTTTGAAGATTCGTCTGATTGGGGAGCTAGGAACTCAACTACACAAGATGGAATTCAGTCCTTCCCCGAAGTAGGGGTAGGTAGATAGATTGCTCCCTTAAGGGCTGATTCCGGGGCTTGAACGATGTGGCGTCACACACGGTGTTCACTCATAGTAGAACTATGATGTATTGTTCATTAGAGGAATCAGTGGTACTTAAAGAGTTAGATGTAACTATAGGGGCAAAACGGTAAATTGGCCTAGTTATCGTATTGTTGATTGGTTATATCCAATGGACACAGAAATATATCTGTAGTGAGAAGAGTGCAGCTGTCGGTCTTTAGTGGAGTGTCTGACAGTTAACGGATGGTGGATATTGTGATCAAAGAGTTTAGTTAGTTATTCACGTACCGTTGGAGCTTCAAGCTACAAGTCCATAAGGTCCCTTTGGTAGCTCAATGGATTCAAGTTGAGGAATGAGTTTTTGGGTTAGTTTGAAGTCTTCAAATTAACAAGAGGCAATTTGATTATATATGATATAATTAAATTGGTTCAATTATATGTGATATAATTGATTTGATGTATTAGATACATTAATTAGAAGAATTTGATATAAATATGATTTATATTAAATAAAGGAGAAAAGAACTATGGTTTAAATATTACACATGATGTGATATTAAAACTATAGGTTATAAATATAATGTGATAAGTTAGTTATTATATTTATTCATATTATGATATCATTGTTTAGTTGGTTATTTAATTTCTCCTTTAACCATGCAAGTGGGAGGTTAATTTTAGTTTTGAATAATTGAAGGATAATATGAAAAGAGTTTTCATTTTATGAATAATCGCTTCATTAATTGCTTCACTAATCGTTTGCTCACAAGAGACTATACAATAGCCCTCACGAGAGACTAAACGATCGTGTAAACGATCTAGCGAGAGACTAAACAATCGTGTAGACGATTTAACAAGAGACTAAACGATCGTGTAAAAGATTGAACGAGAGACTAAACGATCGAGCTAGATTTGCTAGACGGTTGGCTAGATGATTCTCATGAGAGCGAGAGATTACTAAACGATCAAGTACTCTCAGTCTCTGCGATAGGCAAACTCTTTTTCCCACTTACTTGATCGTGTAGTTCGATCGTTTCCTTCGTCATTCCCTCTACCAAATTCATCGCATAGTCATTAGCCACGTGATCATCACTACACGATCGTTTATACACGATGTGCTTTACTCAACGATCAGAAGGAATTGCTACACGATCAAGTGACGAGGTTTCGAGGTGGGCGGTTCAAGATCCGGTTCATCTATTCCAACCGGTCAACTTGATTCTTTTGTAATAGTTTAGCTTTTAATTCTGGTTTTGGGGCATATTATCCCGGTCTATCAACTTTTATTGAATATACATGTAATGTATGTCTATATTATATGATAAATTTAATTTTGATGTAAGTATTTTAAGTATTATTTTCATTTTTTTAGAATATAGCATTATAAATTTGAAAGTTGAAATTTAAATTTAATTTTTTTTTTATTAATGTTCAACATAAATATATAAATTGTTTGAGTTAGGAGATTCGTTCCTACTCATATGTGAATGGAGAAAAACGAATAAAATTCATGTTTGATTAAATCATGATACCTTCAGTGAAATATTTATTTTAATAATAAAATTTAAACGATGAAAAATAAAATTATTAATTAGCTTTGATATAATGATGCATTTTCTTATTAACAAGCCACGTTTGTTTAATTGATTTATATAACGTTAAATAGTAAAATAGTTGATGCATAACCGACTTTATGTACATCTTGAGGATTATTTCATTTATAGGATTTAATTGTTGTGTGTTTGTATGTGATAATATGAAATTAGTAAATTATACAAAATATTTAAATTTGTAAACAGATAGTACATATAGTATTATATACATTCTTTTTCCTAACGACTTAACATGATTTATATTCTATGAATTTTTTTTATTTAATTTAAGGCTGATAAATTAATTAGTTTTTTGTGTGATTTTTTAAAGGGGGTGATTTTTAAAACTTTTTTGAAACTTTAAATAATATTAAAAAAAAAATTATAGGTTCAACTTTTAAATAAATAATTACTCAAAAGCATTTATAAAAACTTTATTTATATTTATGTTTTTCTTTGTAATTCTTATATGACTAAAGTAGGATGACCAGCCGACACAAATTTTAGTACATGCTTGATCCTTTACATAATTCATTTTAGGTTTGTTAAATAGACTTTTCCCACGTCCATCATATCTAGAATCCTTCCTTTTCCGAAAAATTGCTTAAAAAATAATCCAAACATATTCTTAGTGGCAAAGAGTAGCGGACCTGAGAATTTTGTTGATGGAGTCTATATAATTTAGTAAAAAAAAATTATAAGGGAATAGTTCTAAAAATTCATAAGAAATTGACAACATAATAACAATATCGTAACTTAAACAACTCAACAAGCAGAGTTTAAGATGTTTACTTAAGGTCCGTTAAATTAGTTTAAAAAAATGATGAAATAAATATAAAATAAAGAAACTAAAACAAAAAATAAGAATGATTTGAAACATGAAAACCAAATGTATATAAATAAAATAGAAAACTTAAAAAGAAAAAGAAGCCAAGAAGAAGAAATTGAAAAGGGAAAATTTCAAAAATAGAAAAAAAAAATGTTAAACTATTTACAAAAATAAGAAGAAAAAAAACACTTATAGACACTTATAGATTTCTATCAACATCTATTAGTTATAGACCTCTATCAATTTTTATCAATGATAGACACTGATAGACTTCTATCAACCTCTATCTTCTTCTATAAAAAAAGATTAAAATTTGTTATTTTGTGTAAATAGTTTTCCTAATTTTTCTATTTTTGAAAATCCCCCGATTAAAAAAAAGGAAGATTTCTTGGTGTGGAAGCTTTATAAAAAAAATAAAAAAATCCAAAAGTAATTTAGAAATGAAGTTGGATAATCATTGACTTTCTTCTTAATTTTTATGGAAGACGCATTTACCATTGGGCTAACTAAAGTTATTGATATTATGTTAGTTTTTTTTATATATATATATGTATATTATATAAAGAGTATAAACTTAGAGGGACTTGAGCCCCCGAGCCCATACTAAATTCGTGGTTTGTGGCAAATTACATTAAAAAAAAAAAAAAAAAACTATGCAACATATCAAGGGAGACGAGAAAAAGCGATTTTAGAGAGAGAAAATTGACAAAAATAATCCTTTAGAAAAGAGGACCCCTTTTAAAAAGATTGTATTTTTTATCCCTTAAAATTTACCATAAGTAGGAAAAGAACATTATACCTTTTTTTAGGATAAAGATTCAAAACTTCAAAATCCAACAATCCCTTCATGACCATTTTCTTATTCAACTCTTCACATTCCTTTCCAAGCTCCTCACAGTCTTTCAGTTTTTTTTTTTAGCATTTCGGTTCATCTTCATCAAGTTTGGGATTTCTTCAAGCTCATCTTCATCAAATAAGTATTTTTGCACATTTTAGGAGGGATTTGGTTTTGGATTTCCTTACATTGTTCTTGATTTCATGCTTTTGTATATCTTTATACCTTATTTTGTAATAATTGTGAATATCAATCTTGTTTGTGAAGGAACCATGAGGTCTATAGTAGAAGCAGGATTTGTCCCATATTTTATTTTCACAGTAATCAAAATTTACAGTACATAAATTATGCATCAAAACAAAAATTACAGTATGCTTTTAACAGAAGAAATTAGGGAAAAGGAAAATGCTTACCCTTGAAGAACCGTTCTTCATGTAATCTTTCTTCTTCACAAACCTTCCTCGAAAAACACAGGACACCACCACAAGTGAGACCTCTGTATTCTCTGTAGGGGATAATAATTCTCAGGAGGTGTGGGGTTTGAGTTTTGGGAAGAGGGAGACTGATTTAGAGAGAAGATTTTTTCTGTAAGAGATAGGAGAATCCAAAGAGCCTTTCTCCTAGAAAAAATCTTATGTGAAGAAGATAAAGATCTCCTTGGAAAACCACCCCATACACTTCTAGGCACGTTATTCCACCAGAGAGAAAAGAGGGGGAGTTACAACTCCCTCCCATATTAATTTTTTTAAAAAAATAATATAAAAT
>NC_052351.1:72373506-72550772 GCF_009727055.1 Benincasa hispida | reverse complement strand
TAATTTCAAAAATTTAATTTTATAAAATAAAAAATTATTTAGTATGTGTATGTGTGTGTGTGTGTATATATATATAATAACCATCTTATCATATAATATATATTAAACTATATGTCATATCAAATATAACACATAACCCATAGTTCTTATATTGTATCAAATACAATATAACCTATAGTTTTATTTCTCTCAATGATGCATGGTATTTAACATAAATCATATTTATACTAAATTTAATTATATGAATCTCATCCATATAATTAGTATTTGAATCAAATTGAAATATTTAATTCCTCTCATAATAAATTTTATATCATAATGTATCAAATACATTATATTAATTATATCACATATTATTAATTCCTTCAATTAATTTGAATAATTCAAATTAATTCAAAATTAATTCCAAAAAATCCTTGTTAAGCTACAAAGGAGACCTTCTGAACTTGTAGATTAAAGCTCAAATGGTACTTGAACAATTAATTAAACTTTTTTAATTAAATTATTCAACGTCCATTAATTGTCGGTCATTCCACTAAAGACCGACAGTTGCACTCTTCGCACTACAGATATATTTTCGTGTCCATTGGATATAACCAGTCAATAGTGCAATGACCTTTCACAAATTGCTCGTAAGTACAACTGGGCCAAAATTACCATTTTGCCTCCCCTATAATTCCATCTAACTTCTCAAGTACCACTAATCTCTCTAATGAACAATAAGTCATAGTCCAACTATGAGTAAACCCTCTTGGGCCAAGAGGGTATGATGCACATTGTTTAAGACCTGGAATCATCCTTTAAGGAAGCATTTATCTACTTATCCCAACATTAGGAAAGGAGTGAATTCTGTCTTGTGTAGTTGTGTTCCCAGCTCCCTAATCAAATGAATGCCCAAAATGGTATACCTATTGAGTCAGTGATCTGGCCATTCTCACCCATACAAATTAAAGGAGGATTCAAGTCATGTCACCTATGGTCATCATAGTGAAATGTAAGTCTATATTATTAGCGGTATTATATAATAAGACTATTCATTTCGTGGTCCGATTTTATACAAACTCCTTTATATAGAATACGTCCGCTCACATATCTCTACATGAATGATAAAAATCAGATTATTTGTAGCACTTTACAACAATTGTAACATCTACAAAACTGGTCATATTTGTAGTGTCGCCAGGATAAGGTACCCAACCTTATCCATCTACTATAGACCATTTAGGTTATCACTTAAACTGATCCACCTGTATGTCTTTATATACATGTTTAAGCTACATAAGATAACTTTGGATGTTAGTTTATTTGTTTGTGGGTTAACGGTACTAAATGTTGAATAAAATATCTCATATTTTATTAAATAAATAAAATTGTTTGTACATTACAATTACAAATTATTAGACCCACGAGATTTAGGGCATTAACCCCAACAGTTTGAGCTCATTTTATTAAAAAAGTTGAATCTTTTTTGGTAACAAGTTTATAGGTTTTATTTTCATGGGCTTTCATAAATTTTTGACTTTTTGTGGGAAAAAAACGTTGCATTTTAGATTGATTTTGAGACCTATAGATAGTGTACGAGTTGATTTGTACATTACAAACCCTCTTTGCTTTAAATTATGATATTCTAATTTTGAGGCCTCCTAATTCGATGAAGGCCGAACGGGCTACTTGAGATCTTGACTGGGCAGGCGATCGGATGGGGATTAGGGTGGGATGTGGGTGACTCGGGATCGAAAAGGGGGGTGGGACCAGGTATAGAGGGTATATACACTACTGTTGTTTGGCTCGGTCCATACCGATCAAGCGACTTGAGATATTGGCCTGGTGGGATGCAGGCGGGCGAGGACTAAGTGGGATGCAGGTAGGACGGGGCAATGGGGTAGGATGCGTGTGGGTGGAACCGGGCGACTCAGGACCAAGAAAGAGGCGAGACTGGGTGTAAGGTATTTAAGTTACTATTTTTTGACCTGGTCCCAGGCCCAATCGAATATGGGACCGAGCCAAGAAACGGTAGCTTACATATTGGTCTTAGAATTTTAATTTATCTATTTGATTAAAAATTTAGGTTATAATGGAATTAGGAATGAAGATTCATCATAATGATCATTTTTCTACAGCCCTTTCATGTTGTTCTCATATAGGAAAAGTCATGCCTAAATTAAGAAAAAAATGACTCCGACACAATTAGCCATATTTAGGCAAACATGTTTTGGTACTCTCCTTGATACAAACTGTTGGGTTTTATGTCCTAAAACTCGTAGATAGTGAATGTAATTAAATGACGTCATTAATAAATAGTTATTAATGTTTTTATCAATAAGTGTTATAGATGTTTTATTTAATTTTGTCTTATTAACCCTAAAATCTAATAAACTAACATTTTAGGTTGTCTTATGAGTCTTAAATTGTACGTAGAGACATACAAGGATCAATATTCAAGATACAACCTAAAGGGTCTATAGTATAGGGATAAGGTTGGGTATCTTATCCTTGTAACACTATAGATACGACCCACTTTGTCTTTGATACAAACAAGTGATCTAACGCATTCGTGTAGGAGACATGCGAATGGGGGTATCCTGTGTAATGAGTTTGTACCAAGACCGGACCGCGAAATAGTAACCACTAGATGTAACTCCGTTGACTAGTTAGGTTTCTATTTCAATAGGATAACCTAGGCAACTTAGTCTTACTCCTGAGTATATTATGAACTCTTGTTCACGAGGGATTGTCCTTTGATTCGTATGGGTGAGAGTGGCCAGTTCGCTGACTCAATATGCTTACTATTTTTTGGGATAAGAGCGAGTTGGTAGCTGGGAACATAATCATACAAGATGGATTTCACTCATTATCGACTTCAAGGTAAGTAGATGAGTGTTTCCTTAAGTGGTGTCTTCGAGACTTGAACAAAGGGCTCTACCCTCTCACTGGCCCAAGAGCGGTTTCTATTTAATGGTTGGATCATAAACATGTTGCTCATTAGAGGATCATTGGCACTTAAGGATATAGAGGTAACCAGGGGTAAAACAATAATTTAATCCAACTGGTGTTACAAACACTCGTGAAGGGCTGACTTGCTGTTATTGGTCTATATCCGTGGGCACAAAAATAGATCTATAGTGGGAAGAGTGCAGTTGTGAGTCTTTAGTGAAGTGTACCCACAATTAACGAATATTGATTAATTTGGTTAATGAGTTTAGCCAATTAATCTCAAATCGTTGGAGCTTCTAATCTGTAGGTCCATTAGATCTTCCCTTCCTAGCTTGTAAAGGGTATCGAGGTAATATATCATTAAATTGAATTTGAAATGTTCAAATTCAGAATTGGGAATTTTTTAATGTATATTGATACATTTTAATATAAAGTTTAATTTTAGACTTTATTATTAATTTTGGATATGATTCAAAATTAATAAATGAGAGAACGAAATATTTGAAAGAGTTCAAATATTAATTTAATATGAATAAGATTCATATTGAAAACTATAGGTTAAAAATAATGTGCATTGGATGCGCATTAAAACTATAAATTAAATGAGAGAAATGCTTTTTAATATGATTCAAATGGGAAATTAAATTAAATATGTGATATTTAATTGGATGATTAATTAATTGAAGAATTAAATAATTATTTAATTTAACTGAATTCAATTAAATTTTAAATTTAATTATATTGATTAAATCAAAACTATAGGTTAAAATTAATGTACATTAGATGCACATTAAAACTATAAGTTATGTGAGAGGAAATCATTTAAATATGACTTAAATGATCATTTAATTAATTTAATTTAATTTAAACAAATTAACTTCCTATTTTAGAGAAGTTACGATAAATGTGGGATGAATCCCACATTTTTCTCTCCCTCTCTCACCATCATTTAACAAAAGTGTTTTGTTTTGCAAAGGGAGAGGTAAGCTCTCAAGGTCTCTGCGTGTTTTTTCTTCTTCTTGAGAAAAGAAAGAAAAATCGTTCTGTGATATTCTCAAATCCCAAAATAGAGAATCCCACAATTCTCCATAACCTCAATTCCCTGCAAGAATAGGAAGGTTTCCAAGTGGTGGTGTCCAATCACAATTCAACAGAGAAATTCTACAGAACTGTCAAAAGAGTTATAAGATAGGGTTTCTTCCCCTGTATAATTAGTCTTTTTGGGAATTGCATCCTTAATTGATATTACCTTTTATTCCAATGCAAGTTTGTTTTGATTTTAAATGTCAATTTGAAGAAAAAAACGAAATGGTTATGTGTTTTGACTTCCGCTGTGCTTTAGGATTTTCATCCCTTCACAAACATCATCTTCAATGGAGCACTAGTTCACTATAGTTTTCTTTGAGAGGCGGAGCCCGAGAGAGATATCATTAGCTTTAGTCTTCTAGGGAATAAGGTGTCATTCGGTGAAAGAGAGTTTAACTTTATTACAAGACTGAAACATCAAACAAGAACTGCGGGGAGAAAATACTTGTGTCAGTCCTAGAGCTAAATATTTAAATGACAATGAGGGTATGAAAGACATATGAGTTGGACTCCATTTTTCCATCCCTTAGTTCAAGAACGATGATGATGTAGTGAAAATTGCCTTTTTTTAAAAAAAAAAATTATTGAGTTTGTTATGATGGGTAGAGAAAGGAAAAAAACAAATGGATTTTGAAAATTTAACGATTATAGATGATTGAAATTTTAATAATAATTGAAATCTTATTTTTGTTTTATTATTGTTCTCCTACTTCTTCATTTCTTTGATCGAATAACGCTATAATCGACATAGAAGTGTTTTGTTTAACTTAGAAAATCCAGCTACTAATATTAACTAAGTTGTTTAATCTGCTAAAAAACAACACTTGTTCTTTTATGATTAAACAAGTTTGATTCAAGTCTTATTAAACTCTTTAACAGACTTTCATCAAATTTGCATGCATGTAACAAATCTATCTAATTCACTTTTCCAGGTAGGTTCCCAGGTAGGGGTGAAACGTTTCCATCAACTTAAGTACCCTAGCCTAGCTAGAACCAACCATAGCCAAAAGGTCCCTTATAGATACATTTATTACATATTTAATATTTTATTAGTCAATTTAATCCTATTAAACCGAATCAAAAGATTAAAATTAAATTTCTAATCTCATTAGAAATGTGATCTTATGTCTATCTCAATCAAATTTTAAAACATTTTTAAAAGATGATTTAAAGCCTAAGGTATGCATGCAACTTTTTATTATGGATATTAATTCTAATTTCAGTAATTATAACTTTTATAAAAAATGAAACAATTAAAATCATTCCACATTGCTAGCTAGACATACAAAATTTATTTATAACAATTATAAATAAATCTATGTGTCATGCTTCATGCAATGTTCATTCATTACTAATATATAACTTTTATATAATAAGTAATGAACTAAACATACATTCCATGCTAACATACAACCTTATATTATAACATTTATAATATAAATGATGCATGGATATGTGATAATGCATGCATATATTATTAACTCTTATATTATATGATGCATGAGCATGCTTTAAGTAATTTAATCATGCATACTAATATATTATAACTCTTATGATATAAAATGATGCATGAAAAATGCATAATCTGTTGGATTTTATGTCCTAAATCTTGTAGTTTGTAATATCATATTCTTGTTCAATAAAATAAAGCTGTTATTGAAAATCTTTAGTAAATTTAAATTCTATATTCATGAATCCAATAAACCAATGTTCCGAGGCTATTAAGTTTAAGTTTGAACTTTTTGTAGTGACATAAATGTGGATCAAGTTCAAATATATAGCCAAAATGGTCTATAGTATACGAATAAGGTTGGGTGCCTTATTTTGGGGACACTATGAATGCGGCCTATTTTGTAGTTAGTACAAACGATGTGATCCTAAACCGTTCATGTGGAGACATGAAAATGGGGGCATCCTATGTAAAGAGTTTACATAAGACTGAACCATGAAATAGTCACTTTTTACGTTCTAAATGTCGTTTAATGTATAAAACTGACTATTTCGTTAATTGATGACCTAGGTAACTTAATCTTAATCTTGAGCTAACTATGAACTCCTGTTCACTTGAAATTATCCTTAGATCTGCATAGGTGAGGGCAGCTCATTATCGCTGGCCCAATAAGCCTCCCATTTAAGGGGTAAGATCAGGTAGATAGCTAGGAACATAGGGTGCAAGACGGAATTCACTCCTACCTGTTATAGGGATAGTAGATAGGTTGTTCCCTTTAGTACTGAATCCAGATCTTGAACAAGGGGCCCCACCCTCTCCTTGGCCTGAGAGGGATTCGGTTTATAGGTTGGACCTTAAACCAATTGTTCATTAGAGGATTAGCGGAACTTAAGAAATAAGATGTAGCCTCGGGGGTAAAACGGTTTTTATGACCCAGCTGAGATTATGAACAACCTGTGAAGGATTAGCTTACTAATCATGGTTATATCAAATGGACACAAATATACCTATAGTGTGGGGAGTACAACTACGGGACTATAGTGGAATGACCTGTGAGTTCACGAATGTTGATTAGCTCCATCTAAAGAGTTTAGCCAGCTAATCTCAGATCGTTGGAGCCCATGATCTATAGGTCCATTAGGTTCCCCTACTAGCTCATATGGAATAAACTTTGAATAGTATGATAGAATAATTCGAATTGTTCGAATTAGGTAAAGAGAGAGAAACCGATAAGTATATGTGATATAGTGGTTGATTTTTCAGTTTAGAAATACAGCTTTAATGTTTAAACGTGATTTAAATATCAAGAATATGAATACGTTCATATTCGAAAGCTCGAAAATAATGGAAATAGTCAAAGATGTAAAAAGTCAAAGAGTTGACTTTTGACTTTGAAAAGTCAAACTTTGACCGACCTTATATTCAAATGTGATTTGAATTTCAAGAAAATGAATGCGGATTCATGCTCGGGAGGTCAAATTTTGTCAACACGGAAAAAATCATAAAAAGTCAAAATGTTGACTTTTTGGTCAAAGTTTGACTTTGACAAAATGACTATTTTGCTCTTTTACTAAAGTTAGTAGGAAAATCCAAACTTTTGTTGGATAATTCCACTAACAAGATAGTGGGCTAAGTGTTGGCTTATAGTGGAGACATCAAACCCACTTAGATAGTAGATTTTGAGGTGTTGAGTTTTTATGAATTTGTTTTATGCAATTTTGCATGGCTTTTTTCTATAAATATGGGCTTTCAATTTGGATAAAAGACTTGAAAATTTTTCAAAGTTGGCTTCAAATTTGGGCTGAAAAAAATCACTATTTTTGAGTAAAATTCAAAACCCAAACCCAACCCAAAAATCCATCTTCTATTTCCATCTCTTTCTCTCTCTCGGGTTCTTCATCCATCGGGTCCCACAACCTAGTTATGAGTCCAGAGGATAGTAGGTCAGCTCTAGTGGTTGTCCGGTTCATGTTCGAGTGGAGATAGAAGAGTTTTGGGAGCTTCAAAGGTAAGATTTCAAAAAAAAACCCTAATTAATTAATTTAAGGTTGTATGTTTAATTTATGCAATTAGAGTAAAATTGATCCTCATTTCCGCTGTGCATGCCTATTTTTCCATCATAATCTATTGTGGGTTTTAAAACTATATGACATATATTATGACATATAATATAAACATACATCATATACACATAAAAATTGATGGACCGGGATAGTATATCTCAAAACCGAAAAGTAAAGGCTAATCTATTACAAAAGTTTGAGTCAACCAGTTCGAAGAGGTGAACCGAGTCTTGAACCGCTCCCCTTGAAGCCTCGTCACTTGATCGTGTAGCAAACCTTCTGATCGCCAAGCAACGAGCTTCGAGTGTAAATGATCGTGAAGCAACGATCGCGTAGCTTAGGACTATGTGATGAGCATGAAAGTCCATGCGATCGTGCAGCGCACTTCGAGTAATGCACGACATGCAATCATGTAGCTAATGACTATGCAATGAGCATGATAGTCTACACGATTGAGTAGCAAGCGCCAAGTATCGTATACTATGCGATCGTGTAGCTAATGACTATGCGATGAGCATGATAGCCTACACAATTGTTTAGCATGCATGCCTTGCGTCGAGTATCAAATACCGCTCGATTGTTTACCCCTCGAGTGCCTATCCGATCATGTAACCAATACAACAGGATCGAGTAAACACTTTACATGATCACGTAGCATTAGCTATGCGATCGTTTAGAAAATGTTACACGATCGTATGGCTTAAGCTATACGATGCAACCACCGTTTCGTACTTTTCATCAAAGCGAACTGAAACTCTTGCGTATGAAGCTTCTTCACGAACGACAAAAACTCTAAACAAATACAGACTCGATTGTAAGAAATAATGCCAAAAAATGAAGGGGCCCTTACAATTGACTTTTTAAAATGTAAACAGAAAGCATTAATAGAGACCACTCTCCCGAAACATCCATCAGCAACATCCACATATATTTAACAGTTAAACGCAATGCAGAAGTAAAACCCACCAAACTATAAACAATTCAATACAGCAAATGGAATTTGGAAATCAGAACACAACCTGGCTCTGATACCAATTGAAGGAACTCGTTTTACTAAGAACCTTTGAGCGGAAGCGAATTGTCCAAATCTCATTTCGATTGAGCGTAAACATTTATAGTAAAATAAACAGATTATGCATAAAACATAAATTACAGCATGCTTTTGAATAATAAACAAGAGTTTAGAGATTATACCTTTGAAGAACTCTTCTTCAAGTAAATCCCTCGAACTAACTCGTTCACGAACGTGTCGAACAAGTCACGAACACTCCAACGAACAACAACAAACAACAACGCAACTCGAACCAAAGGTAGGGCACTACCACTTAGTGACCTTGGTATTCTCGATGTGAGAATCCAGGAGTGATGGACTCTGGCTAATTTTAGTTAGAGGGGAGTTTAGAGTTGGAGGAGGAAGACAATCGTTTCGAACACAAACTCTATCGCATAGATTTATCTCTTGAACATGTAGTAAAATTGAGTTTATCGCATAGGCTCTTCACTATTCGTGTAGAAGGCTTAATCTTCTATCACTAAGTTGTTTTGGAATTATAAAATCAAATTTCATTATTCCAATTCTTTCCATAAAACTAAACAACTTCCCACTAAGGGTAGTTAGAGAGAAAAAGGGTTTAATTATCAATAATTAATAATATAAATAAATATGATAACCAATTTATCATATTATATTTATGACCTATAGTTTTAATATTGTATCATATACAATATATAAACCATAGTTCTTTTTCGCTATTTTATGGCATTTAATATAAATCATATTTATATTAAATTTAACAGCTATGAATCTAATTCATAGAAAATATATTTGAATCATATTCAAATATTTATTCCTCCAATTAATCAATAATGTATCAAATATATTATGTCAATTATATCATATATAATTGAATTAATTGAATTATATCATATATAATTAAATTTCCTCTTATTAATTTGAACATTTCAAATTAACCCAAAATTGATTCTCAACTTAAACCTTTTGAGCTACCAAGGGGACCTTATGGACCTGTAGCTTGAAGCTCCAACGATACGTGAATAACTTATTAAACTCTTTAATCACATTATTCATCATCAGTTAACTGCCGAATACTCCATTAAAAACCGACGGTTGCACTCTTCGCACTACAGATATATTTCTGTGTCCATTGGATATAACCAATCAACAGTATGATGACCCTTCACAAATAGCTCGCAAGTACAACTGGGCCACATTGCCGTTTTGCCCCTGTAGTTACATCTAACTCCTTAAGTACCACTGATCTAACTAATGAACAATAGATCATAGTCCCATTATGACTAAACCCCTCTCGAGCCAAGAAAGGGTATGGCGCCACATTGTTCAAGACTCAGAATCAGCCCTTAAGGGAACAATTTATCTACTTACCCCTGCTTCGAGGAAGGAGTGAATTCCATCTTGTATAGCTGAGTTCCCAGCTCCCCAAAATGGTAGGCTTGTTGAGTCGGTGATCTGGCCACTTTCGCCTATATAAATCAAAGGACCGTCCTCGTAGGCAGGAGTTCACAATTCACTCAGAATCAAGGTCATGTTGCCTATGGTCATCCTAGTGAAATGAAAGTCTCTATTATGAACAACGTTATATAACGAGACTAAACATTTTGTAGTCCGATCTTATACAAACTCCTTTGTATAGAATATACCCGCTCGCATGTCAAATACATGAATGATCAGAATCAAATCATTTGTAGCACTTTACAACATTTGTAATACCTACAAAGCGGGCCACACTTGTAGTGTCACTAAGATAAAGTATCCAACCTTATCCGTATACTATAGACCATTTAGGTCATCATTTAAACATGATCTACCTGTATATCTCCACATACATGTTTAAGTTACAACGATAACCATGGATGTTAGTTTATTGGTTTGTGGTTAATGCAATTAAAATATCATATATTTCATAGACAGAGTGAATAAAATATCAAATATTATTAATCACAGAAATATTTGTTCATATAAGGTTTACAAACTACAGGACCCTACGAGATTTAGGGCATCAACCCCAACAATAGACATATTAGTTATGTTCATAAAAAAGAAAATGCAAACCCAATAGAACCTGTATCGTCAAAAAATTTTCGTAGTTGATATTGTAGTAACCGTACATTATGTATATTAATTCCTATACTAACCACGTGGTCAGTTTGTCATTAATTCCTACGCTCAACATTGTCTAATTTTCTCATTGGTCTAGAACTTCCTAATACGTGATTGTCATACTATCGATTGAAGTAAGTCGATGAATGTATTGAAGTACACCAAGGGTCAACATACTGACCACATTGTACCTTGGAGCAATGTTGATGCTATGTACATGCCTTTCAACCTTTCTGGAATGCACTAAGTGCTTGTTTGTGCGAACTTTCAGGTTAGAGAATTAATCATGTTAGATTTATTGATTGGATTACATTCGAATGCAGATTTGAAATGTGAAATGAGATCAGCATGTGAAAATTTTCTCAGTTTGCTCATTGCAGGTGCGGTAATGGAGTATAATAATCTTCTGGTGGATTGATGGACTCTATGTCGAGATGCTTTCATGCCTCAATAACATGACAGTGGTGACTGTGGTATGTCCAATTTTTCGAATACAATGTAACAGGGTCCAAAATGAACACCATAACACAAGATAGGATGACATATTTTCGTAGACAATATGTCATTTAGATTTGGGCAAATAGAGTATTGTTTTAGAAGTTTGTAAACTTTTATGTAACTAATGGTCCAAGTGATGAATAAAACTCTATAATTGGCTTAATATGTTTTTTTTTTTTTTTTTTTGTTAAGTACTTTGTGTTATGTAAAGCATGCAAAATATGCTTTTACACGGAAACATATTTTGCATGCAAAATATGCTTTTACAAACGAACATATTTTGCATGTAAAATATGAAACTCTAGTTTGTGTTATGTAAAACATGCAAGTGATAGATGAAATTCTATAGTTCACTTAATATGTTTTTTTTGTTAAGTAATTTGTGTTATGTAAAACATGCAAAATAAATGTAATTCTCGGGTGGATTCATGCACGTAGGACAAATTTTCGGTCGGGTTCATTCAAAACATTATGCACAATACACAAATTCTCGGGCGGGTTTTGATAACTTGTAGAAGTACAAGTTATTTATACTGTTTTATTTAGATATTGAAGCCAAAAGAAAGGAAAGTTATGTCAATTGTATAGAAATTAGCTAAGAAATGCGAGAATTATAAATTGTCATCAATACACCCACTAACACCATTGCGATGGTAGAAAAGAATATTTCAAGTCTGTTTTGCAGGAAATCAAGTCACCGCATGCGTTCATGGCTCAAGATAAACAGAACAACGCATCTACGTTGTATTGCGCCCAGCATTCAGAAATAAATAGACAATCAAAGCAATGACAGCGCATGCGCCAATCGATCAAGAGCTAAACGGTCAACACAGTCTCAACTGCATGCGGTAATAAAAATAACGCCGCATGCGGGAAAACGATTGAAGATGTAAAGAGCAACGCAAATGTGGAGGATTCTGACGCATGTACAGCTGACTATTGTGCATTTCGGATGGGATTGATTGCGTAACAGAAAGAATATTCACTCTACCATTTTCAGAACTACCTTAACAATAAAGTGGGAATCACAAGTCAGAGAGTCAAAGCTTAGCCTATAAATAGCTCTGACAATTCCATTGAAAAAAGGATGCTTGAATACAGAGAAGAGTGTATATACTGATATGAGAGAGAGACTGGTTGAGCGACTAATCAGAGTAGATCCTGGAAGAATTAAGAGATAAGGTCGAGAGGTGAGTCTCTGGGTAAAGAATCCTTCCGATCCCTGTCGTTGAAGTTCTGTACGAAGGTCACCTCTACCAGACGAGCAAGCCTGAGAGGGAAGCTCTTCTGTTCATCCATTCCACACGCCAGTAAGCAAAACCACCGTCCAGATCTGTGTCAAGACGTTGACACTCTTCTGTATTTGTTTCTATCTCTTCCTCATCACTTGTACTCATCTTCTTAATCTCTATCATTCACACCATGTATCAGACGCTTAATCTTAGTATTGAATGTTATGATCATTTCCATTATCATTTCTCTGTCTATTTCCATTCACCCATAATTCATTTTCTCCATGACGTTTTCTTAATCCCATGGGTAATTAGCAAAAATTAAACAAGTAAATTAATTGGGTTAAGGAAATAATTAAGTTTAGTCAAGGCATGCTAGACGACATCTTCACATGTGAGAGCAAAAGTGAAGATGCCATTCCGCCTATCGAGAGAGGGTTGGAAGAATGCGTTAACTAAAGTAAGAAGTACTTCTAGAGATGGAAGCAACCTTGCATTCACCACATTCATCCTTGTTTCACCATAGAGATATGGGAACGTAGCTGATCACCGAGAGGTGTACACCAAGGGAAAGCGGAACCTTAGTTACATCTTTAACGCAATTAACAAACTTGCGACGTTTGTACTAATTATTCTTTCCCCTTCTGATTCATCCATAAAAACTTGCCATCGCATACCACGATCCTTTGTATAACTTCAAAGTTAGTCTCGAACTCAGCATCACGTATATCATGTATCTTGTATCTTGCATCACATTAGCTTAGGTTTATTTTCATCGCAATTTATTTTATTAACGCAACTTTAGTTTTTCTACACAATTTTACTTTACCGCAATTTACTTTCCTGTACAAACACACAATCTTTATTAATTGTAAAAATCGGTCGCATATATCAAGAATGTAACAGATTAACGACAACAATCCCTGTGTTCGACCTCGGATTACTCTGAGAAACTTGCATTGGAATTATACTTGGTTTCAGCGCAAGGAAACTTGTGACAACGCATTACTCCATAGCATACTACAAGCATATAGTTAACAACGCATCTATCTAGAAGTAGTATCGCATAAAGTGTGCATGAGCAACAACACAACATAAGATTACATTTTGTATTACAAGTTTATGGCAACATGAGCTTGTAGCACATCATCGTGCATGCACATTACACACGCATCAATTCCCAAGTCATCAAGTTTATGGCGCCATTGTCGGGGATTGGTAATGGTTATTATTGAGTACGTTTATGATATTTTGCAGGACAAATCTCTTCGTACTGGTTGCTTATTGCGGAGAGCAGTCTGACGGTTTATGAATACTGGAACTGGTCCAGAATTCGAGGCTGACCCAGAGATCGATCATACATTTCGTGCAAGGGCACGACAGAACCGAGCAAGGGAAAGAGAGCAAACATGGCAGATAATAACAATGATAATGTGGCACCCGAGGTAAATCAAGGGGTGGGAAGGCTAGCGTAAGATCCTATTTTTCCTGCAGCTAACCGCAACATCCGATGTGGAAATATGCAGTGCCCAATCTGTATGATTTTTCGCCCGAAATTTCAAGGCCAATAGTTGAGGAGAACACAAGATTCGAGATCAAACCGGTCATGCTCCAAATGATTCAGAATTTAGGGCAGTTTGGTGGTTTGCAAGGTGAGGACCCACATGCCCATCTTACTAGTTTCGTCGAGATGTGCGGTAACTTCTCTATACCTGGCGTTACCCCAGAAGGTATCAGACTATACCTGTTTCCTAACACCTTAAGGGATGAGGCTAAGAAGTGGGCTCATTCACTAGAGCCTAATGAAATAACTTACTGGGATCAGTTGGTTGAACGGTTTATGAAGAAGTTCTTCCCAACGGCAGTCAACGCAAGAAGACGAAAGAAAGTGCTGAACTTTGAGTAGATGGATAACGAGACCCTCAGCACCGCATGGGTGCAATTCAGAAGATTGGTGAAGAATTGTCCGCATATCGGGATACCTGATTGCGTTCTGATGGAGAACTTTTACAATGGCCTGAACAGATCAACGCAGGTTGTTGCTAATGCCTCCGCGGCAGGAGGTTTTATAGATAAAACATACACTGAAGCCAAGGTCATCCTTGACCGCATATCGCGAAATATGGATGACTGGGTTGACGACGGGTACGGAGAAAGAGGCTCCGAGAGAAGAAAAAATGAAACTGCCATTGTGCCTGCAGAAACAATGACAACTTTGGCCGCCCAAATGGCTGCAGTGACCTCTATCCTCCAATTGATGGCGCTTAATCAAGGTGCCCTCTCCCAAGGATCAGTGCAACCCAATGCGCCGACACAAGTGGCCGCAATCAGTTGCGTCAATTGTGGAGGAGGGCCATGTAGTGGAAATGTGCCCATCGAACCTGCAACAAGTATGCGCTATCTAGAACAATCCGTACAACAACACGTATAATCCTGGTTGGAGGAATCACCCTAACTTCGGTTGGGAGGGAATCATAACCAAGGTGGGCCAAGTAGCATCAGAATTAGCAACTCCGGGATTGAGGAAACCCTCCACATTTTCACAAAACCAGAATCAAGGGCAATAGAGACAACCGCAACATCAACCATCCTCTTTAAACAACTCTAGTAATTATTGGAGTCCCTGCTCAAGTAATACATGGATAAAAACGAATGTGGTGATGAAGGCACAGGTGTCTTCAATCAGGAAACTTGGAGATTCAAGTAGGGCAGCTGGCATTCGAGCTATGTAGTAGAACACCTGGAACGTTACTAAGTAATTCTGAAAGCCCCTGGATCTCACAGGAAGGAGCAATGTCCCTGAAGAACATTGGGCAGGCAAGCTGGACCGCCTGCAGAGGTGTGGATTGCGTTCATCAGGAGAAAATTATCTTTCGTCCATATTCTCAATCTATGTCTTACTTGCTTTCTGAATTTATTGCTTCATGAACTTTGTCATTTATTGCTTCATTCAATGTGTTTTTAATGTTTTATGAAATTATTCTTCATTTAATTCACTTGCGTTTATTTCCATGCTCTCTTTAATTTTCTCACTTTTCTGTATTGAATGTGTTATTCTTAAAACTTGGTGAATGATTGTGTAATAAGAAGAGAATTAATACCGCAAGGTCTTTGTGACTTGCGTTGATGAAAAAAAATTTAATAATAATAACAAAAATAATAAAACAATCAACATCCGGTATGCATTACGATGATGGGTGCATCTTGAACCAACAAGATACAATTTGTGTTCATCCAACTCAAATGCATTGCGTTGAAGGGTATGTTGCACTCATATGTGTTCTTTGCCTGTCCTTAGCAAAAATGCATTATGTTAAGGTAGTGCTACCAGCGCCCATCCTCTAGAATTGTGTTGAGTTAAGGGGTGTGTTGCAGGGATATATGCATTGTTGCCCGTCCTCTGGAAAAATGCATTTGCGTTGATTCTTAACCTTGCGCCCATTCGAATAAAATACCAAAGAAAATTCTTTTTGCAAATTGAGAAGTCTAATCGCTTTAGCTTCCAAGGACATGATGAATCTGCAGACGAAAGGATGTATGACTCTGCAAATTCATAAATGAGAGAAGCGTGGCGGCAGGCCTTTTGAGGAACTTGAAGCCCGCCACCGCAAATCCGCGTTGGTCCCATCAAGGCCCAACTTATAAATTATGTACTCTTCATTTTAGGTCGTTTACTTGCTTCATTTTTCAATCAGAAACCATAGAGCCTTTGCATACCAGACTTTTTTCCTTCCCAAAACCCTAAGTATTTCCTAGCTTTCTTGCTCAGTTCATCCATGGCAGACCAGTCTCCCCAACCATCTTCTTTACCTTCATCGCCCTCGTCAGCCTAAATCACTGCTCGAGAAGTAGAAATCCTCGCGGAAAGCCGTCGTCTCGCCGCCCAGCCACAAACTATCCCTCGAATCATCGAAAAACCTCGGTGAAAGCCTGTAGTAGCCGTACCACTCCAGTTCAAAAGGGGGAGAGCTCAGAGGGTACCCCACTCATAACATTGTCCTCTGAAAGTGAAAAGAAAAGAAGGTACAATAAGGAAGTGTTTGGGAGTATACTCAGTAACATGGAGAAAGAAGGAGGACTGCTCGAAGCTGGGGTTGTAAACCAGCCATTGCCTTCGGAGGAGGAGATGAAGGAAGCATCAAGGAGAAACGCTCTGGCAATCTTGGATCCTAAAGAAACTGCTAACACAGAATCCTATGAGGGACCCATCAGGGTCACTTTGGAGGAAGCAGCGACGGGCGGAGAAGCAGCCTAAAGTGGCTAAAGAGAAGAAGAAGAAGAAGATCAAAGCGAAGAAGGCTGAAGGAGATGAGGAAGCCCATCCAATCAAGAAGAAGGAAATGAGGACGAATGAGAAGAAGGAACGCAGGCGGGAGGGGAGGCGCCTGAAGAAGGAGGAAGAGAGGAGAAAGAGTGATGAGAGCCTAGAATTGGATGGAGAATCCACCTCCGTAAGGGAGGACAAGGGGGAATCAGTGCAACTAAGAGAATCAGCGCAACCCGAGGAGGAAACAAAGCAAGTAAGATTGGTTGCGACTGCTGATGGAGAAGATGCAGACATCACCCCCTTGACATGGCGTCGCAAAGAGAATGCACCGCAAGGGTCAATAGTTGACCCACCAATTTTGATAGATGCGTTAGAAGAGCAGGAGAGGAGAAGAAAAGAGGAGGAAGAGAAGCACGAGAAAATGTTGCGAGCACAAATAATCATCGCAGAAGGTAGTCGAAGAAGAAAATTACAAGATGAGGAGGTGCGCCGCAACAATGAGATTTCGGCAGAAGAAGAAAGGAAAAGGCTCAAAGAGGAACAACGCATTTTGTTGGCCTTTGAGCAGTTTGAAAAAGAATTTGAAGAAGAAGTGAGAGAAGAGGCAGAAGAAGAAAGGAAGAAAAAGGCAGAAGAGGAAAGGAAGAAGAAAAAGGAGAAGAAGAAGAAGCGCCGAGCAAATGTTTAGCTCTTAAGAGAGAAGAAGGGCAAGGAACTTGCTGAACGGGAGAAGAAGGAACAATGCAAGGAGAGGGAAAGGAAACAAAAGCAAAAATCCCACCTTGCATTGACCAAAGAAAAGGGCAAAGCAGTTGTAGAAAGCAGGGAGCCTGCGTTGGCTAAGGGGCGTCCATCAAAGAAGAGAGAAAACGATGATATGCTGATGGAGATGAGATTTTTCCCTACACCAATGCCCCTATTAGATCTGATTACAAGCGTTATAGTAGAGCATGGTTGGGAAACATTTTGCCAGTGCCTAGCCATCGTCATTCCAAAGGTAGTGTGAGACTTCTACAACGAATGGCTACATGGTGACCATAAAAGGGGAAATGACGTCTTTCAACGCAAAGGACATCAATGAATTATACTTGATGAAGGGCAACCCAGATGCACTGGGAAATAAAATCATTGATGATCCTACTGAAGAGCAGATAGAAGATGCACTGCAAACATTGACGCAATTGGGCACTAAGTTAACGGTTTCATTAAAAGGCATCAGAACTCTGGTGTCCAAGACACTGCTTCTCGAGGTGCGACTTTGGGTATATTTGGTAAAACGGTGACTCATCTCGACTTCCCATGACAAAATAATTTCGAGGGATCGAGTCATGGCCGTATATTGCATTGCGCACGACATTCCAATCGATGTGGGCCAGTTGATCGCAAGACAAATTCGAGATTTTGTGGAGCACATAAGAGGTCAGTATTTCTTCCGTAGACGATTTTAAGCTTATGCTTATCATTGGGTGTAGGTATTGATGAAGAGCCAATGCCAGAAGTTCATGGCCTCATAAACATCAAGATTTTGAGGTTGCTCCTCAAAGATTCCCCACACTGCCTCGAACTCCCATTGAACAGGCCCGTCATTGATTTAAATGCGCTGCAGCAACCCAAGCCAAAGAAACAGTGCAAAGATGACAAAGGAAAGGGGAAAGTCCAAGACTCACCAACGTAAGAACCAGAAACCTTGGACCCTTTGCCTTTGATAATTCGCCCTCCAGCACAACCTTCTTTCTCACTTCCCGAGTATTTCACCAACCTTCTCCTTGCCCCTGATTCTTTAACTGCATTTCCAGTAGCTTCATTCTCATCTTCATCATCACCGCAACTTTCCCTTCCACCGCCGCATGTTGATGAACCACACGATTTGGGTGAAGGCACTTCGACCCAACCCCAAAACAATGATGGCGAAACATCGTAGGCAAAACCCACCATTGCCTCCTTAGCTACTGAACTAGTAGATATGCGGTCCCTTCTCTCCCAACAAGACTTTTTCTGCCAGAGAATGAATGAGGTAAACGAGCGAGTAGAAGACTTGCAACGCAATGCTGCTGTGACAAGGTAGGTGATGATCAATATTCAACGCAACATTTATACGATCCACCTGAACCAAAGGCAAGTAGCAAAGTGCAACCATGAATATTTCAACTTCTTGACAGCCTATCTTCATGGTCCCATGGTGCCTCCACATTTGCAGTAGCGTCTGAATTTCGAAGAAGCCCCTCGTGTACCTCACCAAAATCCTCCACCAGAACCTCCTCCTCCTCAATAACTCTACATTTTTTTATATTGCTGTCATTCTTTTGTTTATAACTTCATTTATTATTTTTCTATGTATAGAAGCTAATTCTTTGATTCTTTATATATGATAAAAATTTTGTATTGCGTTAATTGTAATTCCTTGTATACTTAGTTAATTTTTAATAAAACTAAGTAACAATTCTTTTAAGTATGCCTTAGCCTCTTCTTTATCATCCTTTGTTATTATTTGTGATATTCATTGCGCTGCCATGATGTATAATATACATACACTTAGAAACATTTCCCATACTTTGTATTTTCTAACTAACACTTAGTTAATTCATAGCTATAGCACTACTTTACCTTTTATCCTTCAAAACTCTGCTCAAACCTTCCTTTTGAAATTTTGTCTAAGTGTTTGTCTATTCTGTCCAAACAACGGAATGAGAACCTTGCACATCTCTAAATTTGGGGGTGGGGAAGGTCTGAGCAGATGAGATCAAGTGATGCGATCATTAAGAAAAATGTGTTTCCATTAAAAAAAATAAAAAATAAATAAATTTTCATATAAATTCCAATGTCAGTGCAAGGAAAAACTCAAAAACAATCTCAACCTGATAAGAGTTAAGTTGTGAAAGGAGTCTGCTCGTAGTTAGATGTTCGCATGACACCCATGGAAGCAAGCCAAAACGAAGGTGGGTTTCCAAGAACAACGCAATATGAAAAGAGAAAAATGAGAAAAAGGAAAAAATAAAAGAAACAAGAGATAACTCCTCTGAAATTCAAGAGTTAAAGTTGATATTGACACACAACCGTAGTTGGATGTTCGCATGACACCCGTGGGAACAAGCCAAAGCGAAGGGTATAACTATGATCAATAGTCTCTAATAAATGATGCAAAGTTTGACCACCGCATCCAGACGCATCAAGTTGTTTTGACAAGAAGAGGTAGACATTCTTTTTAAAACTAGAAAGACATTTTTTAGCAGAAATTTGTGGTATAGAAAAATAAAGTAGGGCTTTGTTAGGAATTATCAAGGATAGAAAGAAATTGCACTGTTAAGTAATGTTGCCTAGGTGGAGCATTCGGAGCAACCAATCGACGCAAATTTAGGATAGGAATTGAGCAATATTGCCTTAGAAGAAGATATGTTTGAGGACAAGCATATATCTAAATTTGGGGGTGTGATAACTTATAGAAATACAAGTTATTTATACTTTTTTATTTAGATATTGCGGCCAAAAGAAAGGAAAGTTATGTCAATTGTATAGAAATTAGCTAAGAAATGCGAGAATTATAAATTGTCATCAATACACCCACTAACACCATTGCGATGGTAGAAAAGAATATTTCAAGTCTGTTTTGCAGGAAATCAAGTCACCGCATGCGTTCGTGGCTCAAGATAAACAGAACAACGCATCTACGTCGTATTGCGCCCAGCATTCAGAAATAAATAGACAATCAAAGCAATGACAGCGCATGCACCAATCGATCAAGAGTTAAACGGTCAACACAGTCTCAACGCCATGCCGTAATAAAAATAACGCCGCATGCGTGGAAACGATTGAAGATGTAAAGAGCAACTCAAATGTGGAGGATTGTGACGCCTGTACACCTGACTATTGTGCATTTCGGATGGGATTGATTGCGTAACAGAAAGAATATTCACTCTACCATTTTCAGAACTACCTTAACAATAAAGTGGGAATCACAAGTCAGAGAGTCAAAGCTTAGCCTATAAATAGCTCCGACAATTCCATTGAAAAAAGGATGCTTGAATACAGAGAAAAGTGTATATACTGATATGAGAGAGAGACTGGTTGAGCGACTAATCAGAGTAGATCCAGGAAGAATTAAGAGACAAGGTCGAGAGGTGAGTCTCCGGGTAAAGAATCCTTCCGATCCCCACCGTCGAAGCTCTGTACGAAGGTCACCTCTACCAGATGAGCAAGCTTGAGAGTGNCAGAAAGAATATTCACTCTACCATTTTCAGAACTACCTTAACAATAAAGTGGGAATCACAAGTCAGAGAGTCAAAGCTTAGCCTATAAATAGCTCTGACAATTCCATTGAAAAAAGGATGCTTGAATACAGAGAAGAGTGTATATACTGATATGAGAGAGAGACTGGTTGAGCGACTAATCAGAGTAGATCCTGGAAGAATTAAGAGATAAGGTCGAGAGGTGAGTCTCTGGGTAAAGAATCCTTCCGATCCCTGTCGTTGAAGTTCTGTACGAAGGTCACCTCTACCAGACGAGCAAGCCTGAGAGGGAAGCTCTTCTGTTCATCCATTCCACACGCCAGTAAGCAAAACCACCGTCCAGATCTGTGTCAAGACGTTGACACTCTTCTGTATTTGTTTCTATCTCTTCCTCATCACTTGTACTCATCTTCTTAATCTCTATCATTCACACCATGTATCAGACGCTTAATCTTAGTATTGAATGTTATGATCATTTCCATTATCATTTCTCTGTCTATTTCCATTCACCCATAATTCATTTTCTCCATGACGTTTTCTTAATCCCATGGGTAATTAGCAAAAATTAAACAAGTAAATTAATTGGGTTAAGGAAATAATTAAGTTTAGTCAAGGCATGCTAGACGACATCTTCACATGTGAGAGCAAAAGTGAAGATGCCATTCCGCCTATCGAGAGAGGGTTGGAAGAATGCGTTAACTAAAGTAAGAAGTACTTCTAGAGATGGAAGCAACCTTGCATTCACCACATTCATCCTTGTTTCACCATAGAGATATGGGAACGTAGCAGATCACCGAGAGGTGTACACCAAGGGAAAGCGGAACCTTAGTTACATCTTTAACGGAATTAACAAACTTGGGACGTTTGTACTAATTATTCTTTCCCCTTCTGATTCATCCATAAATACTTGCCATCGCATACCACGATCCTTTGTATAACTTCAAAGTAAGTCTCGAACTCAGCATCACGTATATCATGTATCTTGTATCTTGCATCACATTAGCTTAGGTTTATTTTCATCGCAATTTATTTTATTAACGCAACTTTAGTTTTTCTACACAATTTTACTTTACCGCAATTTACTTTCCTGTACAAACACACAATCTTTATTAATTGTAAAAATCGGTCGCATATATCAGGAATGTAACACATTAACGACAACAATCCCTGTGTTCGACCTCGGATTACTCTGAGAAACTTGCATTGGAATTATACTTGGTTTCAGCGCAAGGAAACTTCTGACAAAGCATTACTCCATAGCATACTACAAGCATATAGTTAACAACGCATCTATCTAGAAGTAGTATCGCATAAAGTGTGCATGAGCAACAACACAACATAAGATTACATTTTGCATTACAAGTTTATGGCAACATGAGCTTGTAGCATATCATCGTGCATGCACATTACACACGCATCAATTCCCAAGTCATCAGGGTTCATGCAAGTTGGTGCCAATTCCCAGTCGGGTTCATTCAAAACATCATACAAAATACACATAATTCTCGGACGGGTTCATGCAAGTAGGTGCCAATTTCTGACTGGATTCATTCAAAACATCATTCAAAATACACATAATTTTTGGTCGGGTTCATGTAAGTAGGCGTCAATTCTCGGCTGGGTTCATTCAAACCATCATGCAAAATATATATAATTTCCAGTCAGGTTCATGCAAGTAGGTGCCAATTTTCGGCCGGGTTCATTCAAACCATCATGCAAAACACACATAATTTCCAGTCAGGTTCATGCATGTAGACGCCAATTCCTGGTCAAAATCATTCAAAATATCATACAAGTTTATATGCATTCCCGGTCGGACTAGTCATTGGGTATTACTAGGCCAAAAATCAGTGGCATACCAATCCACCCAAAATCATACATAACTTTGCAAATCCATTCAAAATCATACTTAACTTCTACCAAAATCAATAAAAATAATAGACAAAATTAGTAATAAATCCATACTTCACTCAGTAGTATTGAAAGACCATGTTCCTAGCACACGGTCGGGCCTTGACTAGGTCGTCCCATATCCCTATACCCGATTCCTATCCATGAAGCTCGCCTGGGTAATTTCAACCTATTTCTATTATACCTGGTGAAGACCTGATGAAGTCCGACTAGGCATCTTAAAAAATTAGTTTTTCCGTCTTTTCTTGTTTCTTGTTGTTTTTAAATTTTGTTTTTTTAAATATTCCCATTCATTGATCAGTTCTTATCCCATGAAGCCGGCCCGGGTAATTTCAACCTATTTCCATTATATCCTGTGAAGACTCGATGAAGTCTGATCAGGTATCCTAAAGGAATAATTTTCCTATCTTTTCATTTTTGTTTTTTTTTTTAATTCAAATATTCTTCTTTATGGCATTAAAAAAAAAGAAGCAAGCAAACATCAATACAAGTAAATAAATTCTAACGTGAAAAAAATGATTTAACTAATCAATCTAAGATGAAATACATACTTCTTACGGAGTGTACAAAATCACAACTTCGTGAAGTAAAGTTTTGGTTGAAGTGAAACTTTTTGTTATGGAGATAATTTGGTGAAGAGAACTTTTTGTGAATCACAATTTTGTGAAGATAAGTTTTCGTGAATGAATTTTTTTTATTGTAGGATGTAAAACAATTAATTTTGGTAGAACATTTTTTTCTGAATATAATTTTTTTTTTGTTGTGAATTGTATAACAATTCTTTTGTTGCTGGTTATTTGTTGAATTTAAAATTAATTTGATAGGTTAGTTGTTGAAAATTAAAAGTAAGAATTTAATAAAAGGGGGCATAAAAGTAATTGTACATAAAAAAAAAATTTATGCTTACATCATTTTCATCATCAAAAGGGTAAGAAAAAAAAACTTATTTTTCAAAAAGAGGTAAAAAGGCAAAATCAAACATCCAAATGATCATTTTTGTCGATTTTCCTTGGGGTGGGGGGGGAGAGAGAATTGAGCTGCAATTAATAGAAGAAGGTGTAAATAACATTGTGATGCTACCTAGTGTTGGCCGAAGCGCCTCGCAAATTTCGAGCATCCAAAGTGACCTCAAACTTTTTGAAGCGTTGCAAAGTTATCTCATAGTATCGCGACATTTGTTCTCTGCCTTGCAAGGTTGAGTGGAGGTATCACAATGCTACCCCATAGATTTAGAGGGTTGGGATGCTCCCCAAAAGCATTGAAATGCTCCATACTTCTCCTTTTTTAGCTTTTTTTTTAGCCTCGATTCATACTCTAAGCTCTATTTTCATGATTCTTGCCTCAAAAGTTCTCAATTCTCATTCCTTAGCTTCACTCTTTTACAAACATTAAAAACAACATCAAAGCATACAATTTAAGCAATAATTAGCCCAACTTGAAGTCCTAAAACTAATACATGTTTATTTCATTCCACAACACAACTCTTCTGTGTTGAAATCTCTTGCGAACAAATGTCTAGGATTGATTTTAATTATAAGAAAAGTGATTTTATCTATTTGAAAATTAGTCTCAAATATATCCTTAAATTTTCACGAGAAGGTTAGAATACAATTTTTTTTTAAAAAAAAATTAAAACTTATCTTCAAAATTTAAGCTTTGACTTTAAAAAAAAAAAAAAAAAAAAAAAAAAAAAAATTTCAAGTTTTGCCGTTTAGTTTTTGCTCTCTTCTGCCTTGCGAAGAGGGGTTCAATTCAATTCCATTCAATGGCTCTTAGAAAAGTTCATAGCTTTTCTCCTCTCCCTTCAACAATTTCCTACGTCCGCTTTCTCTGTTCTCTTCTTCCCCAAATCGAAGCCTCAAAAGATGCGGATTTGGTTTCTCAAATCCTCATCCACCATCACAACCCCTTCCACTCCATGGAATCCTCCCTCCAACTCCATTCCATCTCTTTCTCCTCTCACCTCCTCGATCAAACCCTCCTCCGCCTCACCCACCACTCCAAAATCGCCCTCTCCCTCTTCCACTACGCCAAATCCCTCCCCTTCAACCCCATCTCCACTTCCTCCTACAACATTCTCATCGATATCTTCGCCAAGGTTCGCCAATTCGACGCCGCCTGGCATTTGATTCTTCAAATGGACCACAAGGGCACTGACACTTTCCTATTGCTGATTCGCCGCTTGGTTTCCGCAGGTCTAACTCGCCAGGCTGTTCGAGCGTTTGATGACATCGAGGGGCTTACTGGAAATAAGGTACGAATCGATGAATTTTGCTATTTGCTGGACACCCTTTGTAGATATGGGTATGTGAAAGTTGCGGTGGAGATTTTTAACAAGAGGAAGGGGGAGTTTGGTGTTGATGCGAAGATTTATACGATTTTGATATATGGGTGGTGTAAGATTGGCCGATTTGAGATGGGGGAGAGGTTTTTGAAGGATATGGTGGGGCGTGGGATTGAGCCGAATGTGGTTACTTATAATGTTTTGTTGAATGGGGTTTGCAGGAGAGCGAGTTTGCATCCGGAGGGGAGGTTTGAGAAGACGATTAGGAATGCAGAGAAGGTGTTCGATGAAATGCGGCAGAGAGGGATTGAGCCTGATGTAACGAGTTTCTCTATTGTCCTTCATGTTTTTAGCCGTGCCCACAAGCCGGAGTTGTCTCTTGATAAGTTGAAGCAGATGAAAGAGATCGGGATCTCTCCCACGGTCGCAACATATACTTCGGTTATCAAATGCCTCTGCTCTTGTGGGAGGCTTGAGGATGCTGAAAACTTGGTTGAAGAAATGGTGAGAAGTGGAATTTCTCCATCTCCTGCAACTTATAACTGTTTCTTCAAAGAGTATAGAGGTAGAAAGGATGGGGCTGGTGCTTTGAGGTTGTACAAGAAAATGAGAGATGATTGTTTATGTGCTCCTAGTTTGCATACCTATAACATATTACTGGCCTTGTTTCTGAATCTGGACAAGAAGGAGACTCTGAAAGAGGTGTGGAATGATATGAAAGAGAGCGGTAGAGGGCCAGATTTGGATTCATATACGACGATGATCCATGGGTTGTGTGAGAAGCAGAGATGGAGAGAGGCTTGTCAATTTTTTGTTGAAATGATTGAAAGGGGGTTTCTTCCACAGAAGGTTACCTTTGAGATGCTTTACAGAGGGTTGATACAATCTGATATGTTGAGAACTTGGAGGAGATTGAAGAAGAAACTGGAAGAAGAGTCTATAACATATGGTTCTGAGTTCAAAAATTATCACATTAAGCCTTATGTAAGATGATGATGATGATATGCAAGTAAGGTGTAAGATCTCAAGTTTGTTGGTAATTTAAGTTCAGTATTTTGTAAAATTTGATAATACTTTGAATTTTGGAAGTTAATTGAATTACAGTAAGGGGATAATTCAATTTTACTATTTGTTCAGAAGGAAATTTTCAAATTTAGATGTGATTAAAGTAAAGTTTGGGATTTATGTCACATTATCTCAATTTTATTTTAGTTCGGTGAAATTGAATTAAAATTTGGGAGAGATTTTTGGAATAAAATTGAATCAGCCAATCAAGATAATTGGTTTAAATTACTTTTTCAAAAAGTTTTGGATTTTTAAATCCAAAAAGATTTAGAATTTGAAGAGGAAAAGGAAAGGGATTGAAATATATATGTGTGTGTGTGTTGAAGTGAAAGAAAAAGAATTTAAGGTGAGTTTCATGGCTTTATTGTGGAGTTATGACGTGGGGTTGAATACCCATGAAGCTTTTAGGAATTTTGGTTAATTGGATTTAGACATAAGGGGATTAATTTAAATTTTGGATTCATCATTTTAGGCCTTGGTTGCTAATTTAACCTTGAATTTATGTTATAGGACAAATCCAAATCTTTTAAAACTTTTAAAGAAATTAATTTCGTGGACTTTTATTCGTGGCTAAATTTGAAGTAAGTAATATTACTACTGGAACTGCTTATGTGCCAGGCGATGAAATTTAAGATTTAGTCTGAGGATTCTGAGGTTGTCTGTATCGAAATGTATGGTGATAAATAAGTTGATCTCATTATGTTTTGCAACATGTTATGAATGCTAGCATGAACTGAGTTATTTTCTGTTTATAAGATTGGCTAGGATGAACAATGAGTATGATGATGTGTATTTGCATGTTTGTAGGACTATGTTTTATGATGCATGTTATGTTTATGATAGTGATAGTTACCCTTACCCGTAATTAAATACCCACTAGAGGTTTGTGTTCCCTTCGGGATTTCATCAGAGGTTTGTGATTCCTTCGGGATTCACCAGAGGTTTGTGTTTCCTTCGGGATTCACCAGAGGTGGTGATCTCCTTTGGGATTTCACCAGAGGTTTGTGTTTCCTTTGGAATTCACGAGAGATTTGAGGGTACACCTAATTTACGGTAGAATGGGTTCAACTATTCACTAACTAGTCGTCCCATGGAAACTAGAGGGTTATGCACACCCCACTAGAGAGTGGCATCTAGAGGACGTGATTTATGTCAAGGGATCCAGTGAAAACTAATGTGATGTAATGTGATGTGATGCCTTAGTAGACGTGATTTATGTCAAGGGATCTAGTGAGAACTGGCCTTTAGGTACATGTTAGGTTATGACACCCAAATTCAGAGTAAAAAGGAAGGTTAGAGGAGAGGTTCAAGACCCACAAGTGCAGGATCCACAAGTTCAAGATCCTTCCGCATCAAGAGTACAGAAGGGTGGAGCCGATGGAAGTTAGGATGTCTCGGTAGCTCCAAACCCACCTATGACTCAAGTGGATGAAGAGACAATGGAAGAAAGAATTGGGGAAGCTATTACATCATCTTTAATGGGCAGGATATAAGAATTGATCCGCAATGCAATGGTAGGGCAGGCAGCTCAAAATCAGACTCAACAGGAACCGATATCATCGGTATAGGTGCAACCGGTCCAACCACAGAACCAGAACATGTAGGACTTGTCTCTCGAAGCTAAGCACTTAAGGGATTTCAGGAAATTTGACCCTCGTACCTTTGATGGGTCGTTGAAGGATCCTATAAAGGTAGAGATGTGGATGTCCTCTATTGAAACAATTTTCCATTACATGAGGTGTCCGAAGGAGCACAAGCTCCTGTGCATAGTTTTTATGTTGACAGATAATGCAGAAATATAGTGGCGTTCAACAGAGAAGATGATTGACACAAGTAGAGGGCTTGCGTCGTGGGATCAGTTTAAAGAACGTTTTGATGAAAAAAATTTCTTTGCCAACACTCGGTATAACAAGCAAGCTGAATTCCTGAATTTGAAGCAAGGGGTTATGTCGGTAGAGTAGTATGAGCAAGAATTTGACAACTTGTCCCATTTTGCCCCTAAGTTGGTTGAAACAAAGGTGACAAGGATAGAAAAGTTCATTCAGGGCTTGAGGAACGGATTACGAGGTATGGTTCATGCTCTTGACCTCAAAACCTACGCCGCGACATTGCGGGCAGCCATAAGGATCAACGCAGATTCCCAAGAAGGGGATGAGTACAGGAAGTCGTTGGGGATTAGGACCTTCGCAGGACAGAAAAAGAAAGTAGAGGAGAGGACTTCGGAGCCTCGGCAAAAGAGTCAGAACACAGGCAGAGCTCCATGTTAGTGGGGGCAACAGGGCTTTCAACCTGTAGCTAAAGAGGATAAGTCGATCAGTTCGATGTGTGGTGCACGTCATTGAGGACATTGTCTAGCCAGAACTAGAGGGTTTTTTTTTTTTCGGTGTGGCCAGAGAGGGCACATGTCGGAGAAGTGCCCTAAGAGAAATGCATATGAAAATAAGAGCCAGGCCGCGAGCTCAGATCAGGGTGGTTCAAGTCGTCAACAGCTGCAGGGTAGAGTGTACTCCACCACTCGACAAGAGGCTGAGAAGTCTGGTACAATTGTGACAGGTACGCTCCCAATCTTGGGACACTATACATTGGTTTCATTTGACTCTGGTTCATCTCACTCATTCATATCGTTTGCATTAGTAAAACATGTCATGTTAGAGTCAGAACCCTTACAGTATGTTCTTTCAGTTTCCACTCCGTCAGGGGAAATCATGTTAGCTACTGAAAAGATAAAGGCATGTCAGGTAGAAACAGAAAATCATACATTAGATGTGACCTTGATAGTTCTAAACATGCCTAATTTTGATGTGATATTGAGCATATATTGGCTAGCTACTAGTCATGCTAGTATAGATTGCTTCCGCAATGAGGTTATTTTTAATCCTCCTACTGGGGCCAGCTTTACGTTTAAAGGGGATGGGACTGTAGTTCTACCCAAAGTGATTTCAGCTATGAAAGCCAATAGGTTGTTTAACCAAAGTGCCTGTAGTATCTTGGCCAGCGTGGTTGACACTAGAGATGTTGAAGTCTCCTTGACCTCAGAGTCAGTAGTGATAGACTACCAAAATATTTTCCCAGAGGATGTCCCAGGTTTGTTGCCGTATCGGGAGATAGATTTTGCTATCGAGTTGGAGCCAGACACAACTCCTATCTCGAAAGCTCCATACAGAATGACTCAAGTGGAATTGAAAGAGCATAAAATTCAGTTGCAAGAGTTCCTGGATAAGGGTTTCATACGCCCTAGTGTGTCATTATGGGGTGCACCAGTACTTTTTGTGAAAAAGAAAGATGGATCATTGCATCTCTTCATTGACTATAGGGAGTTGAATAAAGTGACGATCAATAATAAGTATCCACTTCTCAGGATTGATGACTTGTTTGACCAATTGCAGAGAGCTATAGTATTATCCAAGATTGACCTTTGGTCAGATTATCATTAGTTGAGGATAAAGGATATTGATATACCTAAGACAACTTTTTGTTCGAGATATGGACATTATGAGTTCATCGTAATGTCGTTCGGTTTGATGAATGCTTCAGCAGTATTTATTGACCTAATGAATAGGGTGTTTAAGGAACTCCTTGACACTTTTGTGATAGTTTTATAGATGACATCTTGGTTTACTCCAAAACAGAGGTAGAACATGAGGAGCATTTATGAAAATTTTTGGAGACTTTGAGGATGAATAAGTTATATGTTAACTAAATGCGAGTTTTGGTTGAGGCAGGTGTCCTTCCTAGGACATGTGGTGTCAAAGGAAGAAGTCTCCGTTGATTCTGCAAAGATTAAGGTAGTTATGAGTTGGCCTCGTCCAATCACAGTCAATGTGGTGTGCAGTTTCCTGAACGCAAGCTACTATTGGTGGTTAGTGAAGGATTTTTCTCGCATAGCCACTTCCTTGACTCAGTTGACTAGGAAGGGAGCTTCTTTTGTCTGAAGTAAGGCTTGTGAGGACAATTTCCAAGATCCCAAACAGAAATTTTGTTTCACCACCAATTCTTACAATCCTAGATAGATCAGATGGTTTCGTCATCTATAGTGACACCACCAAGAAGGGTTTGAGGTGTGTGTTAATGCAGTAGAGTAAGGTAATTGCTTATGCCTCATGTCAGCTAAAGAACCATAAATAGAACTACCCTACACATGATTTGGAATTGGGAGCAATGGTTTTTTCCCTAAAAATCTAGAGGCAATATTTATATGGAGAGAAGATACAAATTTTCACTGACCACAAGAGTTTAAAATACTTCTTCACTCAGAAGAAGTTAAACATGAAACAGCGTAGGTGGTTAAAGTTGGTGAAGGATTATAAATGTGAGATTTTGTACCACCCAAGAAAGGAAAATGTAGTGGAAGGTGCTCTAAGTAGGAAGGTAACCCATTCGACAACCCTAATTACCGGAAAAACTCATCCATGTAAGGACTTTGAGCGGGCTAAGATTGCAATAGTAGCGGGGGAAATCACCGCTCAGTTGGCATAGTGTTTGGTGCAATCGACCTTGAGGCAGAGGATTATTAAGGATCAAGGGGGTGATCCTTACCTGGTTGAGGAAGTTCGCAGGGTGGAATCAAGGCAGGGTGGTGAGTTCTCTGCATCTGCATATAATGGTCTTCTCTATCAAGGACGCTTGTGCGTACCAGTGAACAGTGACCTTAAGAACGATTTGTCGTTGGAAGCTCATAGTTCCCTATTTTCGATACATCCTGGCAGTACTAAGATGTACCAGGACTTCAAGCGTTGTTATTGGTGGAATGACATGAAAATAGAGATAGTTGAGTTCGCCAGTAAGTGTTTGGTGTGTCAGTAAGTGAAAGCCCCGAGGCAGAAGCTAGCAGGTTTGTTGCATCCTTTAAGCGTACCAAAGTGGAAGTGGGAGAATGTGTCTACGGACTTCATCGTGGGGTTGCCTCAAACAATAAAGGGCTTTATTGTAATTTGGGTTGTAGTAGACGAGCTTACTAAGCTAGCACATTTCGTATCGGGGAAGTCTACTTTTTCGATGAATAAGTGGGCGCAGATATACATGAAGGAGGTGGTGAGATTGCATGGAGTACCTGTGTCCATTGTGTCAGACAAAGACTCTCGTTTTACATCTAACTTTTGGAAGAGTCTTCAAACAAGGTTGGGTACTCGATTGGATTTTAGTACAGCTTTTCACCCATAAATTGACAGACAGACAGAACGTTTGAGCTAGATATTGGAGGACATGTTGCTTGCTTGTGCAATAAAGTTTTCAGGGAGTTGGACTCTCACCTGTATTTGATGAAGTTTGCATATGGAAAAAGTTGCAGGTCTCCTTTATGTTGGGATGAGGTGGGTGAGAAAAAGTTTCTTAGACCTGAGCTAGTACAAACTACGAATGAGGCAATGTAGAAAATTAGAGCTCGTATACAAACAACTCAGAGCAAACAAAAGAGTTATGCCGACGTTAGGCGTAAAGACCTATAGTTTGAAACATTGATAAAGTGTTCTTGAAAGTGGCACCTATGAAAGGTATGTTGAGGTTTGGAAGAAAAGAGAAGCTAAGTCCACGATTTATTGGGCCTTTCGAGGTCTTGGAGCAAATTGGCCTTGTAGCTTATTGGTTGGCGTTGCCACCGTCCCTCTCTTCGGTTCACAATGTTTTCCATGTTTTGATGTTAAGGAAGTATGTGGCAGATCTATCCCATGTGGCGGACTTTGAACCTTTCTAGTTGAATGAAAACTTGAGTTATGAAGAGAAGCCTATAAGAATCTTGCCAGGGAGGTGAAGACCTTACGCAACAGGGAAAGGGAACTTGTGAAATTTTGTGGCAGAATCACCAGTTCAAGGAGGCTACATAGGAGCAACAGGATGAAATGAGAGCCCAGCACTTGGAGTTTTTTTCGGGAATGAACTTTCGAGGACGAAAGTTCTTTGAGGAAGGAAGAATATAACGTCTCAAGTTTGTTGGTAATTTAAGTTCAGTATTTTGTAAGATTTGAGAATATTTTGAATTGTGGAAGTTAAATTGAATTACTGTAAAAGGATAATTCAATTTTATTATTTTTTTAGCAAGAAATTTTGAAATTTAGATTTAATTAAAGGAAAGTTTGGGATTTATGTCACATGTCAATACTAGTCTGATGATTGTTAATGTAAGTAAACTTCATGAGATGAAAATTAGAGCCCCAACTCCTCGAAATCTCCCACGCACAAGCACATGATATATTCTCTAATTTTTGGTTCAAAAGCTCTATTTGACCATCGGTTTGTGAGTGAAAAGCTGTAATAAATTTTGATTGGGTATCTAACACCTTCTAGGAGACTCTTCCAAAAATGGATGTAAAATGTGGGTCATCATTTGACATAACTGAAACTAGTAGCAAAAGAGGTTTGTGTTTAGGGTTTAGGGTTTCACCAGTACTTTCGGGATTTCACCAGAGGTTTGTATTTCTTAGTACTAGTACTAAGCATTGGGACTCTCATTTTAAATCAAGAAATATAGGCTGTAGGACTTTTTGGATTAGTGATAAATGTTGGGAATTTGATTTTAAATCCTAAATTATGGTTTATGTATAGATTTGAATCTTTGAGTGAAGTTTAGAATAAATTTGGAGCAAACAAAGCGTTTGGAATGTTAATTCAAGTTTCAGTTGGAGATTAATTTCTTGGATTATTTTGGAATTTCAATCTTGACTTTCTACTGGTTTGCCTTCGAACCAGTCTTCCCCACTAGTTGGATTGTTTACTTAAGACTACATGGACTATTTCTTGAGATTGTTAAGACTGATTTGACTGATTATTCTAGACTGCTTGGACCGATACATTATGACTGATTAAACTACATGATTTTAATAGCATTGACTGATTGGATTGGACTGTTTTGTCTATGATGATTGTATCGTTGACTGAGGATATATATGAAATTTTACCCCTAAGTTAAACGACTGTAAAATATAGCATAGAAGTTATATGAAAACTGATGCATGCTAAGTTATAGGGTTCCTATTAGTTTTTCTTATCTGGGCAGGTGTACACATACAACTGTATATGTGCAAATTATGACTAATTCATGTTCCTTCTGGTTCATGTCTATGACTGATTTGTGGACCTTTGGGTTACACACTATGACGGATTCATGTTCCTTCAAGTTAATGTCTATGACTGATTTGTGGACCTTCGAGTTACACACTATGACTAATTCATGTTCCTTCGGGTTCATGTCTATGATTCATTTGTGGACCTTTGGGTTACACACTATGACTAATTCATGTTCCTNTTCATGTTCCTTCGGGTTCATGTCTATGATTCATTTGTGGACCTTTGGGTTACACACTATGACTAATTCATGTTCCTTCGGGTTCATGTCTATGACTGATTTGTGGACCTTCGAGTTACACATTATGACTAATTCATTTTCCTTTTGATTCATGTCTATGACTGATTTGTGGACCTTCAGGTTACACACTATAACTGAATTATGTTTATGATTGATATGTGCCCCCTTCAAGATCACTATGACTGATATGATAGGTGTAAACCGATGCCTAGATAAACTAGCTATCGGGTAACCTAGGGCCCAATAACATGTCACTTATGGGGAATTGTTATACTCCTCCTTTCTTCCTTTATGTTTTTCAGGGAATGACAGGAATAAGTTGGTGAATGACAAACGGGACCTATGATAGAGCCATATGGGGACGAGAGAAATTGCTTTCGTTCAGTTTATGTTTTTGGTCATTTGATTGTTTTGAAACTAGAATTTAATGTCAGACAAAATATTCAACATTTGAATGTTTCCTTTGTAAATATTTTAGGGGCCCCAAACAAATGTTTTACTTATTTGTTATTTATTGACATTTTAATTTATTTTGGAAAACTATCTTTATTGTTTTGATGAATTTTACTTCAATGGTCAAAATGTTTTGGGTTTTAAATGTGTATTTAGTTGTAATGGCCCTTGTCAAAGTACTTGAAAGGTCGGGTCGTTATAGTTTTTCATTTCAGGGAATTAGTTCCTGGCGGTAACTAGAAGTTGGGGAGATGACGATGCGTGTTGGAACTGGGCACATCGTCTCAGCTATGGCAGTGGGAGAGCTTAGACTCTGCTTATAGAAATCTAATATTTTATTAGATAATGTATATGTGGTTCCAGGTTTGCAAAGGAACCTGGTTTCTGTAAAATGTCTTCTTGAACAATAGTACTCTCTTAACTTTCATGTGAATAAAGTTTTTATTTACAAGAATGGAGTTTTAATTTGTTGTGCTAATCTTGAAGATAATTTATATGTGCTAAGACCGTTAGCAACTAAAGCCTTCCTTAACACTGAAATGTTTAAAGCTGCGGTAACTCAAAATAAAAGACTAAAACTTTCTCCTAAAGAAAATGTCCATCTTTGGCATCTAAGATTAGGACACATCAATCTCAATATGATTGAGAGATTGGTCAAGAATGGACTTCTAAGCGAGTTAGAAGAAAATTCTCTATCTGTGTGAGAGTCATGCCTTGAAGGCAAAATGACTAAAAGATCTTTTATTGGAAAAGGTCATAGGGCCAAAGAACCCTTAGAACTTGTACATTCAAACCTCTATAGTCCGATGAATGTTAAAGCAAGAGAAGGGTTTGAATATTTCATCACTTTTACTAATGATTATTCAAGATATGGGTATGTTTATTTAATGCAATAGAAGTCTGAAACTTTTGAAAAGTTTAAAGAGTTTAAGGCTGAGTTGAAAATGCATTAAATAAAACAATGAAAACATTTCGATTTGATCGAGGTGGAGAGTTTTTGGATCTTACGATCCAGAATTATTTGATAGAACATGAAATTGTATCCCAACTCTCATCACTTGGTATACTTCAGCAGAATGGTGTATCGGAAAGGAGAAATCGAACCTTGTTGGACGTTGTATGGTCTATGATGAGTTATACATCCCTACCAGACTTGTTTTGGGGTTATGCAGTATAGACTGCAGCATATATTTTGAACCGTGTTCCATCCAAAAGTGTTACCAGAACACCTTTGAAATTATTGAATGGTAAAGGTAGTTTACGCCATTTAAGGATCTAGGGTTGCCCAGAACATTTGCTTTAGGCAAATCTTAAGAAACTAAAACCTCGTTCAAAATTGTGCCTATTTATAGGCTATCCTAAAGGAATGAGAGGTGGTTACTTTTATGATCTAAAGAAAATAAAGTGTTTGTGTTGAAAAACGCTACATTTCTAGAGGAGGACCACATTAGGGAGCATAAACCCGATAGTAAGATCGTGTTGAATGAAATTTCCAAATAAACTACTGAACCTTTAACAAGAGTTGTTGAAGAACTAACACCTCAACAAGAGTTGTTGAAGTTGGATCATCTAGTAGGTCAAATCCACCTCAAATGTTGAGGGAGCCTCGACGTGGTGGTAGGGTTACGAACTCGTCTGTCTGTTATATGGGTTTAACAAAAAAAAATCCTAGCTATGGTAGCTGACGAAGATGTTGAGGATCCATTGTCTTACAAATAGGCAATGGAGGATGTTGATAAAGATGAGTTGATTAAAGTTATGGATCTCGAAATGGAGTCTATGTACTTCAATTCAGTTTGGGATCTTATAGATCAACCTGATTGGGTAAAACCTGTAGGTTACAAATGGATCTATAGGAGAAAACGTGGTGCTGATGGGAAGGTGCAAATCTTCAAGGCTAGACTTGTGGCAAAGGATTATACCCAAGTTGAGGGAGTTGACTATGGGGAGACTTTCTCACCTGTTGCCACGTTAAATTCTATATGAATTCTTCTATCCATTACCTCATATTATGACTATGAATCTGAAAAATAGAGGTCAAGTCTGCCTTTCATAATGGAAATCTTGAGCAGATCATTTATATGCAGCAACCTCGGGGATTCATAACCTAAGGTCAAGAGCAAAAGCTTTGCAGGCTTAATCGTTCATCTATGGATTGAAGGAAGCTTCTCGATTTTGGAATATAAGATTTGATACTGTGATCAAATCTTATGGCTTTGATCAGAGTGTTGATAAGCCTTGTGTATACAAGAGGATCATCAATAGTTCAGTAGCTTTTCTAGTGTTGTATGTAGATGATATTTTACTGATTGGGAATGATGTAAAACTACTGACTGAAATTAAGAATTGGCTAGCGACCCAATTCCAAATGAAAGATTTGGGAGAGGCGCAGTTTGTTCTAGGCGTACAGATCTTTAGATATCAAAAGAAAAAAACACCAACCCTGTCTAAAGCGTTGTATATTGACAAAATGCTTGTCAAATTTTTTATGCGAAACTCCAAGAACGGTTCGCTACGTTTTAGGTATGGAGTTATATTGTCTAAGGAACAATGTCCTAAGACACCTCAAGAAGTTGAGAAAATAAGACGAATCCCCTATGCATCGGCTGTTGGCAGCCTGATGTATGTGATGTTATGTATTATGTTGGGATTGGTGTCCAAAATCTCTTGTATTCTCGTAGTTTGTAAACATTGTATAAACAAATTACTATTAATAAAATAATTGTTATTTTATGAGCATACGCTCAATCAAATAAACTAAAATCCTAGGTTATTTTATGTAATTTAAACATATATGTAGAGACATACGAGTGGATCATGTTTCAATGATAACCTAAGCGGTCTGTAGTATATGGATAATGTTGGGTGCCATATCCTAGTGACAATACGGATACGACCCACTTTGTAAATGTTACAAGTGTTATAAATTGCTATAAATGGTATGATCCTGATCATTCATGTGGAGACATGTGAGTAGGGGTATCCTATACAAAGAGTTTATATAAGACCAAACCATGAAATGATTAGTCTTAATATATAACACCGTTAATAGTAGAGACTTACATTTTACCAGGATAACCATAGGTGACATGACCTGAATCTTGAGTGAGTTGTGAACTCCTGCCTATGAAGGTGATCTTTTGATTTGTATGGGTGAGAGTGGCCAGATTTCCAACTCAATATGTCTACCATTATGGGGATTCGTTTGATTAGGGAACTAGAAATACAACTACACAAGACGGAATTCACCCATTCCCTAATGTCAAGATAAATGGATAAATTACTCCCTTAAGGATTTATTTCGGGGCTTAAACAATGTGGCCACACCCTCTCCTAACCCAAGGGGGACTTGGTCATAGTTGGACTATGACTTATTGTTTATTAGAGGGATCAGTGGTACTTAAGGAGTTAGATGTGACTATAGGGGCAAAACAATAATTTTAGTCCAATTGTACATACGAGCAATTTGTAAAGGGTCATCGCACTGTTGACTATTTATATTCAATGGACATAGAAATAAATCTGTAGTGCGAAGAGTGTAGTTGTCGGTCTTTAGTGATGTGACCGACAGTTAATGGATGTTGGATAATTTAATTAAAGAGTTTAATTATTATCCAAGTACTATTGGAGCTTCAATCTATAGGTCCATGTGATCCTCTTTGTAGCTCAACAGGGATTTATTGAGAATTAAGTTTTTGGATTAATTTGAATTGTTCAAATTAATTGAGGGAATTAATTATATATGATAGAATTAATTAAATTGTTGTGTTTACTATCGAAGTTGTTGTGTTTGTGAACTTTCTGACTTGATAAGAGCATGAAATTTGTTGCTTAAGTCTTTCTTCTCAGTTGATTAAAGTGATAAAAGTAGTTAAGTCATTCGAGAGAGTAGTTTACTACTAAACGCATCAAGTCAGAGTGTAAAGTAATTTTAGAGATATAACTAACGCATGCACCCTAAAGATAGGATTATGTAGTATTCACATTGAGAGATGTTGAACTTAGCATAAACTAAAGAACAAAGTTTCCAATGCATAGCACATACACTTATGGGCCGTTTGGTTGGAGGGAAAAGAGGGTGGGAATGGGAATGGGCTTACAAAGCCCATGTTTGGTTGGTGGGCTTTGTTTATTAATCTTGGAAAAGGCATTTACCAGGCATCTTTTAGCTACAAAAGTGATCGAATTACATACCCATTGAGAAGTGTGGGTTTTCACTTCTTCTTCCCCTTCCTACCACCATTTTCCTTCCTTCCAACAGCTCAGTGTTGCCACCCATCTTTCTAGTTCAGTGTTCCTGCTGTCACCTCCCTTCCTCTCGTCTCGTCGGCGCTTCCCTCCTACTGTATTGCACTGATTTTCTGCTCCTCTGTTGGCACTTGCATTTTTTCAATCTCCATTTATGTCCTTTTTCTCACTTCAAAAATCAAATTAGGGTTTGTCTAATGAAATAAGCGAGAACTTTTTTTTATTGTTTTTTTTCTTTCTAACAACAATAGCAGAATAGCCACAAAAAAGAATTCAACCGTGGGGAAGATTGGGACTTTTTGAATGGTTGTGTGTTACCCTATGCCCTTTGGTTTATTGCGCATGTTTTTCAACTAAGGATTTGATCATCCATATATCTCTTTGGTCTCTACTGAATTTTCCTTGTTTCATGTCTGCCAAATCTTCGAAAGTACCACCCACCAAACTTATGTCCATCAACCATCCTAGAGGTCTCTTTTTAAGTTTCATGTATGGAAGGATTTAGAGTGGTGAAGGGGATGAGATTTTTCAGCCCTTTATTTGGGGATTATCAAATTTAGAATTGGAATTCCTTTCAGGCTGGTTACGAGGTTTTGGAAGACCAATCTCAGATTTATTGGGATTTGTGTCCTAATTCTCCCGGAGTCTTGTTGTTTGTAATGATACACATTGTTTTATGAATAAAATAACTGTTATTTCATTCTCGCATTTACTCATATCCAATAAACAAAGCTCCATGGTTATCTTATGTAAACTTAAGCATGTATATGTCATATACAAGTGGATCATGCCTTAAGTGATAACCTAAGTAGGTTTGTAGTATAGGGATTAAGATGGGATACCTGATCCTTGTGACACTACGGATACAACTCGCTTTGTAGAGGTTTGCAAGTGTTATAAACTACTACAGATGGTAGATCTTAACCATTCAAGTGGAGACGTACAAGCGGGGGTGTCCTATACAAAGAGTTTGTATAAGATCGGACCACGAAATGACTAGACTCTGTATATCACGTCGTTGATACTAGAGACTTACATCTCACCTAAACGACCATAGGTGACACGACCTCAATTCTGAGTGTTTTGGGAATTCCTGCCTTTGAGGGCGGTCCTTTGATTATTATGGGTGAGAGTGGCCAGATTGCCAACTCAACACGCCTACCTTTTTGGGGACTTGTCTGATCTGGGAGTTGGGAACTCAATACACAAGATGAAATTCACTTCTTTCTCGAAGCAAGGATAAGTAGAGAGATTGCTCCCTTAAGGGTTGATTCCGGGGCTTGAACATAGTGGCCACAACTTCTCTTTGGAAAGAGAGGCTCAGTCATAGTAGGACTATGACTTATGTTCATTAGAGGATTCAGTGGTACTTAAAAAGTTGGATGTAACTACAGAGGCATAACGGTTATTGGCGAGTGTACTTACGAGCGATCTGTGAAGGGTTGTCGCACTGTTGATTAGTTAAGATGGACATAATAATATCTGTGGTAAGGAGAGTTCAGTTGTCGGTCTTTAGTGGAGTGCCTGGCAGTTAACGGATGGTGGATTCCGTGACTAAAGAGTTTAGTTAGTTATTCATCGTGAACTTCTGTGCTACAGACTTGTTCCGACTACAGGCCATAGGTCCCTTGGTAGCTTAATGGATTCAGTTGAGGATCAGTTCTTGGTGTTGATTTGAAAATATTCAAAATTGACAAGAGGTATAATTCGATTATATACGATAGATCGGTAATGATGTATGAGATACATCTAATGGAGGATTAATGATAAATGATATTTACATTAAGTACCATGGAATAAGAAAAGAGCTATGGTTTAATATGTTATCAAATGAGATGAAATATTAAAACTATAGGTTATAAATATAATATGATAAGTTAGTTATAATTTATATTTATAATAATATTAATTATTGGATAATTAACTCTTTTTCTCTAATAACCAATTCAGTGGGAGGTTATTGGTGGTTTCGTGGTAACCGTGAGATGAAAGGAAAAATGTTTTCCTAATTTTAGTAAGCTTGAGATTTCGTGAATTTGAGATTTTTCCTTTCTCAGAAATATACTCCCGGAAAGTTATCAAGTAAATAGGATTTACTAAGCGACAACTTGGATAAAGTAAATGATCGTGGAGTGTTAGTAGGCGACATACACTCAGCTAAGCAATGAGCTAAACGATCGCATAGCTTTTGCTAGACGGTCATTTAGCTTTTCCTAAACGATTTGGCTTCGACCTATACGATAGGATCTGCCATCTCCCATTTGCTCAATCATTTACACGATTGTGGTTTTCTGCCTCAAACCAGGTCCACACAAAGCCCACCCTCTGGACTCTCACACCGAGAATATCAAGGTAGCCTTCTTGGTGGTGTCATACTCAACACGACACCATCGAGGTTCTGTGGAGGTCGTTCGGGGTGTTCGGGGTGTTCGTGACCTAGGTGATCACTGAGATTGAGTGTGCAGTGTTCGTGTAGTGTAGCGGTCGTGTTGGACGAGCGTTCGGGTGTTTCTGTGTTCGAGCGTTCGTGATCAAGAAGCTTTGAGATGGGTCGACAAAAGTGTGTTACTCTTTTCCTTAATCTGTTGTTGAACATGCTGTAATTTCTATATTTAATACATAACCGTATATTTCTATTTATGAATATAATTGTAAAGTTCATATACAATTATAATTTTGAATGATCTTTTCGCTGCTCATGGAAATCCTCGTGTTTGATTTCCTTCAATTGGTATCAGAGCTAGGTTGTTATGATATTCCAAATTATAATTCTGTTTTGAACATCTTTTACAGTCTTGATGGGTTTTTTGCATTTGTATTTAATTGTTAAGTGCATTTGAGGATGTAGTTGATGAATGTTTCGGGTTTGATTGCCTTTGTTTAAAGTTTTCTTCAATTACAAAATGTTAATTTGTATGGGCCCCTGTGTTTTTTGACGTAATTAACTTACAATCGAGTCTATAATTCAAAGTGTTTGAGTTATTCGAGTCATTCGTGATGAAGTTTTGAAGCATGGAGATGCGGTTCTCAACGAGGAAGATGACCAAGAGTTGATCGTATCGTGTAGCCTAAGGTAAACGATCGTTGGGATTTATCTAAGTGATCGTGCAGATTTTTTTATACGATCGTGTAGTATTTACCAGACGATCGTTTAGCTAATGCTAAATGATGGGGTAAATCATTTACTCTATCGCGTAGCGTTGATTGCCTGATCGCATAGGCGCTGGAGGTAGATGATAGCATTTGATGCTCATTGTTTAGTAAAAGGGCGCGCTAGACGATCGTGTAGTTAGCAAGCCCCATCGCTTAGTTACTACCTACACGATCGCATGGTATATGATACTAAGGCGTTCGCTAAGTGATCGTTTAGGCGATGGTGCTTTGCTGCATCATAATTGTTTAGACAATCGCGTAAGGCGTGCGTTGTGCAAAGTGCACTAAGCGATCACGTACCTCAGGCTTCATCGCTTAGTAAAAGGTACACGATCGTGTAGTATTTGCTAAATGATCGTTTAGCTCTGGGAGCATTGGTAAACGATAGAGTGAAGCGTTTGTTCTTTTGTATAGACGATTGCGGGGAGTTTAGTACATGATAGTTGGAGACGTGTTGCTTTACCTGGACGGTTCAAGACCTGGTTCGCCTATTTGAACCGACGACTCCTTGTTTTTGTAATAGTTAGCTTTAATTTTGGATTTTAAGGCAATTCTACCCGGTTCATCAACATTTGTTTATTATACATATGATGTATGGTGCTCATATGGCAAAGTGTTTGACATATAGTTTAAAACCCACCTTAGGTTGTGCAATTATTCATGCATCATGTATTATAAATGTTACAATACTGTATTTTGTATTTTGAATGCTAGAGACAAGAAATCAGTGAAGCACTCGATCGTGGGGACGTGTATATAGAATATGCCCTAAAAAAACTTAAGAGGTGGGAAAAAGGAGCATCTGCACATACAATGACATCCATTGACAGGGAAAGTCAACCTTTCGAAGTACAAACTGACATAAGTATGATTTCTCCCTATAAAGATCAGCACACCCAAGTTTTGAGCTTGAAAGAAGAACATGTTCTTGCAATAAGTGGCAATCATTCAAGATTCCATGCTCTCATGTAATTGCAGTTTGTAATTACATGCATATGACATACCTACCACTTATTGATGGATACTACAAATTGTCCAATTTCAAGCATTTTTATAAAGGCCGCTTCTATCCAATTCAACATCTAGATTATTGGCCAGAATTATCATTTACAGAAGTTCATTCAAATGCGGACTTACTAAGAGAACAAGGTCGGCCAAAAAGTACGTGCATTCATAATGAAATGGATTGGAGAGAAGCAAGCCAAAAAGTGTGATGTACAATTTGCAAGAGAGAAGGACATAACAGACACACTTGTCCACAACGTACACTGGGTGCTTTGTCTTCGGGTCATTAGATGTATTTTTTTTTAGTTGTATATTTTATGTACTTGTATTCTTTATGTACTTATATTTTTCATGTAATTGTATATTTTATGTATTTGTATTTTTTATGTATTTATATTTTTCATGTAATTGTATATTTTATGTATTTGTGTTCTTTATGTATTTATATTTTTCATGTAATTGTATATTTTATGTACTTGTATTCTTTATGTACTTATATTTTTTATGTAATTGTATATTATGTACTTGTATTCTTTATGTACTTATAATGAATTTATGTAATAAATTTATTTTATGTAATTGTATCTTTTTATGTACTTTTTATGTATCTTTTATGTCATGGATTTTATTATGTATTGTAATTTGAACTTCTTAGGTAATGGAGCCTGGTCCTTCTAATCCTGTACAATTATACCACAAAATACGCATCACTCACAAACAGTATGGGATAGTTCTTCCATTATAGTGTTAGTTTTCAGAGAAGGGAGGTGACTGCACAGCATACTATCCCATTTGATCACCACATTATTCCATATGTTCAGTAGGCAGGTTTTCTTGGGGTTGCACAAATTGGTTTTATCCAGCTTGATTGGCACCTTATTACTACTTTAGTTGAGCGTTGGAGACCAGAAGCCCACATATTTCACCTGTTGTGGGAAATGTATGTTTACGCTACAGGATGTTGCCACACAATTTGGGTTACGAGTGGACGGGCAACCATTGACAGGTTCACTACAGTATGACTGGAAGAACGTTTGTGAAGAGTTTAGGCGTTCTATCAGAGGATCTGAAGGGATCAAGAGGAGTATCCCTGGATGGCGTCCCAGTTTTCAGAATTACCTCCCGATGCTGATGACATCAGCGTACGTAGGTATGCACGAGGATACATCCTGCAACTTATTGGAGGATTTATGTTTGCTGACAAGTCAAATACTCTAGTGCATCTCATGTTCTTTCCACTACTGTTTGATTTCAGGCACCCTAGTACGTATTCGTGGGGTGGTGCATGTCTTGCATGGTTGTATAGAGAAATTTTTCGGGCTTGTGCATTGGAAATAGCGGGTCCATTGACACTACTACAAGTATGGGCTTATGACATATTTCCAATTATAGCACCACAAGTTCAGCTACAGGCCCTAGATCATCATCCACTTAGTGTCAGGTATTCAGAAAAATATTTGACATACTGATGCACAATTAGGTAGCAAATGTATATATAATATATAAATGAATATTTAAAACACTTTAGATGTATACTTATTGTTTTTTTTTTTTTTTGTTAGATTATTTAGACGCTATACACATAATAGATTTAGTCATCCTTACCTGATTATTGTCGTGATGGTGAAGACATCTGGTTGACCGTTAGCCCTCTTATATGCTTCCATATAGTAGAGTGACATCATCCAGATCGTATGTTGAGACAGTTCGCCCTGCGACAAAAGATACCTTCGTTGTCCTATACACTTCCAGCATTACACCAGATCGATTTGAGAGGTAAGCATGACCAAGACTGGCGTCGAATCCATGCGGAATATTTATCCTACTGACATGGACGACATGATCGTTGTGCACAGGGAGAATTAACAAATGGGTCAGTTGTATCAGACGACTACTTTGTCCTGTACACTCCCAGTACTATATCAGATCGATTTAAGAGGTAAGCACGACCAAGACTAGCGTCGAATCCATGCGGAATATTTATCCTACTGACATGGACGACATGATCGTCGTGCATAGGGAGAATTAACAAATGGGTCAGTTGTATCAGACGACTACTTTTCCTGGTACAATTCGATCATGAGGCGATTTATCACACCTAACGACGCTTACTATTATTGCATGGCAAGAGATTTAAAATCAGACATTTTCCATATATATGATATGAATATTATTTAATATTTATTTTTTTATTATACAGAATAATTTTATCAGCGATGTTCAACAATATTCAGTGCAGAACAACTTACCAGACTTGTGTTCAATGTGTCAGCAAACATTGGTCAACGTAGAAGGTATTATTCAATAAACAAGATGACTCAATGTTGCTGACACCGATCGAAGACATATTCGTCGTAGATGACAGTGACAACAGGGTGAACCTAATTTAGAGAGACATGAAAACAACCCCATGAAAGGTAAGGGCCAAGGGGGTCGTTTTTAAATTTCATATAAACTTTCATTTTCAAATTGTAAATTAAAGAACTAATTGTAAATATTCTTTAATATCATGACATTTTTTTTAATATGAGTGCAAGATGTTTTTCATTGTAGATTAAATATATAATTAAGTTTAATAATGAAGGAATTTGTGGACCAATTCCTAAAGTTTTAATATTGTTGTACATCTATAATTAAAAAAAATAGTCAACATACTTTTAAAAGAAAAAAAAAAAGATAAGCAAATCGTGGACCGGATCCACGAGTTTGCGTCTAACCGATCAACTAGTTAGATAACGTGGTGCTGACTGGATTAAACGGTACTCGTGTACCAGATACATGAGTTTTACATGATTTCATTACCCAATTTTGTCAATAGTTTTTCAACACACCTATTCTTAGAAAAAGTTTCCCTCCAACCCTAAAAAATTACCCCTGAACCTCTAAACGTTCCAGAAACACCTTCAAACTTTAAAAGGTAGTTAAAAAATGCCCTTGCCGTTATTTTTTAATGAAAATTATTAAAAGTTTGTTTAAAAATACCTTCGAACTTTCAAAAGTTTCACAAAATACCCTTAACTGAAGAAAAAGTTCAAAAATACATTCACCATTAGTATATGAATAAAAACTGCTAATACCTAACTGCAAAAGTGACTTTAAAATTATATATAAAAAAAAGTTTAAAATGCTCCTATCGTTAATATGAAGATCAATTTGTTGACACTTTCTAAATGTCGAAAAGAACAAATTTTAAAACAAATTATATAGATATCCTCTTTTTTTTTTCTCATACAGATATTTTCATTTTCATCTTGATTTTCCAATTCTTAACTTACACCAATTTTCTCAACCAAAATTTTAAGTTAAAACACAAAAATCCCACAAGATCCCAAACTTGCTAGAACATTTAAGTCCTAAAATCCTGACAAATTCGACAATGGTTTTTTTGAACTCATTTGAAGAGTTTAAGGTATTTTTAAACTTTTAAAAATTCAAGAATATTTTTTACACAAAATACAAAGTTTAAGAATATTTTTTATAGCCTCTACTAAAATGCCTTATTAGATATTTTTTACTTTGCCAAATAGAATGTTACATGAAATGTATGTTGATTACGAATATCTCCTCATGTTTTGACTCGTGAAAATTGAAAAATAATAATCATGAACAATTTTACTTGTATGAATCTTAGAGAGACATCGTACGTTAGAAATTATGAATTTAACAATTACCCTCATGATGAAGGTTAAATGATGTTATGTTTTGCATATGTTCTATTTACCCACACTTCAATCTATACTCAATCATATTTGCTAAATTCCAAAGCACTTGCCCCATGCTCCATATCACTTTATTTCTTAACATCAGACAAACAACATCATTACCAATGTAGTATTAAATTTTCATCATCATACCGATATTTCCAGTGATGTTTTCACGTTTCCATGAATTCGATATTGATACGAGGGTTGAATTGATTTTACATTATATTATAGAAAAATCTACGAAATATAATAACTAAAAAACAAAATATCACTTATATACTTATAATATAAATAATAGACATGTTAACTTGTTCAATGTAATAATCATAAAATATTTATTTACTGTTTAAAATTTTTTTTTTGAATTTTTAGTTTTTATAATTTTTCTAGAAATATCCATCAAAATAGAAATTTTATCGATATTTCTATAGAAATTTCCGTAAAATTAGAATATCGATATTCCGTTGTCATTGACGTTTTAAACACTGATTACCAAAAGAAAAAGTGGTAGCCTTTCAATTTATTTATTTACTCTTCTAAAAGGAAATACCTGGTGACCAGAGAAAAGGAACAATCTATTCTATTATCATCCAAATCTTTCAAGCCTCCGACGACGCACTTCCTCTCGAGTTAAATCGAATTGACGTGATAAGTGATGCAAAGGCAGCACCCTATCCTGCCGATCTGTCCCACACATTTCACATATGCTTAATAAACCAGAATTGTCAAATGTACATGCTTGACACCTCCACGTATCGATACTCGTTGCAGGCCTTGAACCGACCGTTCCTCCTCCAAATATCCTACGCTGCCGAAATGGATTCAAGCGACAGAAAAATCCAAGAGGACGACTCAATATCTGACCAGCTCTTCTAATTAGAAGTGTCAACAGATCCGACCCTGAATTCGTACCCTTCAAACGCAAAAAGAGAAGACCCGCAAGTATACCACCAAGATGACCGAGGAAAGAGACGCCAGGTGAAACCATTTGGATAAGTATTAGTTCGAGCCAAGCAGCATGGCTTGATGGTACTCTTATACCATGAAGGTAAGTGTAGCTTTCAGCTTGAGAACCAAGAACAACTTTCATAGCGAAAAGTACACCGGAAAACCCAACAGAATATTCATAGTAGTAAGGCCTATCATAGTTGAAAACTAGTAGGGATTTGATGAGCAGCAAGGTAATTCCCTGTGACATTACGAGCAACGCACTGACCATCGAAGCAAATTCGATACTACCCATCGATGTTTCCAATTGAATGCCTTTCCATAGTAGAGATATCATGTTGTAGACAAGGTGAGGGTCACCCACATGGTAGAATGGTGAAAGTAAAAAACGCTTCAAGTCCTTGTGCTGGCAAATGCAAATGATACCAATGTTACATGACAGTGTCATAATGCCAATATCGCATTATCTCATTCAAAAAAGACATATGAACAGATTGATAAATAACTAAGAAGAAAATAATCCTACAAGAGTTCAAAATTCCTAGGTACATCCTTATCAAGGGAGATTACAGGAATACAATACTAAAAAAGAAAGAAACCGGGGATATTGTAAAGCAATCAAAGAATCAAAACTCTTAAAAGCTTCTTATTTTTCTCAAAATCAGAGAACCATAATTTGAGGCCTATCATACAATAACCTCATTCTGAGGACGACTTATAAAGACACAAATTACACAGTTATGTAGGGGCAAATCAATCCAGATGCGTCGAGTAACATTTGACATCAGAACATGAACCATTTCTTATGGTTAAAGCATACGAATTCAAAGAGAATCCACTGATTTCTTCCATTTTTCTCAATGGAAGATGATTTTACAGCTAAAAAAAAAAAAGGAAATTATTTGTTACAATGATGGTATAAAGCAGGTAGTCAGTATCAAAAGGAACTATAAAACTTGTTATATAGTTGATCGAAAAAGAAATATGACACCTATTTCTGAATGAGATAGCAATGCTTTTAGTCCAGTGAAAGCAACATGCTATTCTGTTTAGGACCTCCCTAACAATGTATACTAGATAGGAAGGTCCTAAACAGAGATCTATCATTAAATTCTTATAATTATCACCAATTAACGCTAAAATAGAGTGCACTAAGAAAACAAAACAAAACAAACAATGCTACCTAGTCTTAAACAGAGAGCAGGACAATAGAATTAGATTATTAGCCAGAATAGTCCAGTCACCTTGAGGATGAGATGTGCATTAAACCAGACGTCGTCTATGGAAGGGATGATATGACGAAGAAAATTGGGCCTTAAATGAATGAGAGTATTAGTGGCAAGGAGCCCCACAGTGATGGGGTTCCTTTGGAGCCTGTAGTATTGGCTCACCACTTGGTAAGCTAGTAGTGGTAACATTCCAGCGTGTGCTTATTTCCTATAGAGTATCCAATAAAAAGATGGTTAAAATAGGGACAATTATACAAAGAGGAAAGAGCAGCATTATCTAAAGCTAGTTAGATAAAACAGCACAAGTCACAAGCACTTGACACATTGCAACTCAAGCAAATATTGTTTCAAAAAGAAATAAAAACATAACTCGGGTACCTACCAAACTTCCTGGACAAAGCCCTTATTCTTAGGTTAGCATAGTATTTCATTCAGGAAGCAATCAGTACCAAATTATAATCAAGGTTCAAGTGGGGGAACTGGGTGGAGCAAAGAGGCCCTCCAAGTCTCACAGTTTAGGGTAAATGGCTACCACGATTATAGATAAAATGATAGAAGAATTTCACAACAGAAGGCTTGGTGAACTGATGCATATTATGTTGTTCAGTGGTGGAAATAGAATTTGACCGCCTCTATTCATGACTATAAATAAGTGTGTGCAACCATAAGATATACATCTAAAGTACACTACAAAACGTTATATGTTCCGTGACACCAAAGATTTGTCGCAAAAAAGTCCAAGAGACACTCATGATGCACAAACATCGCTAAAGAAGCTTTTAGCAATGCATTTACAACACTTCAAGTTACGCACGCACTTCGTTGCTAAAAATGACCTTTCTCCAACCTCTGATTTGTCATTTTAATGGTTGTGATTTTATATTATGTACAAGGAAAGGCCAAGAAGGTTACGCATACAACCTAAAATCCTAGATCCAAAGAAGAACCCCTGAAATGATATTTAAGCTATCAAACCACTCTTGATTCTTTTGATCAATAGTTTTGATGTTTGTTTTTCCACAACTCATTTTATTCACATTTATGCATTTTCCAGGATAACAGTAACATCAAAAGCAATTATCGATATTAAATCCTCAAATTTCAAAACCATTCGAAATCCAAATGAAATTCAATTATAAATCAGTCCATATAGCCTACACAAAACAACCGATCTATGGGAATTCACATTGCTCGCAATCATTAAATGACAAAAATTCAAAACAACACCTATGAGGAAAGGCATTCTCGTATTCTAACTCTACAAACAAACAATAATTTGGACAACGAGTGAGCAGCAAATGTTCCTAATGTATAGTTACAAAACCAAGAACATTGGACAGAGGGAGAAATAAATTCACCAAGAAGCATGATTCTATCAAAAGATGGTCCATATTTTGCAAAAAAAAAAATAAATTGCCGAGCGAAGAAATCAAAGAATTGGGGATTGAAAGGATGATGAAATTGAGAATTAAACCGTGAATCTTACCGGTTGAAATTGAAAGAGCAGAAAAAAATGAATGAAACACCAAAGTTTTGAGTATTTGACAAGAGGCAAAGGGTATCGGGTTTCCAAGTACAAAATAACTCCGCCTTTGATTGCCGCCTACGAAATCTTTCTCTAGAAAAATCACGAATATTTCTTTTCTTTTTTTTCTTTTTTCTTTTCTTTTCAATTCAAGAAAAAATAATAAAACCTTTTTTTCACTCGGTTCTGTTCATAGTTCAAAATTTCCATCACTCGAAATGTTGGTAGGAAGGAATTTCGATCTTTCTCCCATTTATCGAAATTTCTTGCAATTTTGGGAGAATTTCAATTTTCTCCAAATTTCTCGAAAACTCGAAATTTCTATAGATATTTTGATATTTATTGAAAATTTGAAATTTCGAATTTTTTTAAACAATTACCTATGCTCTCTATTACCGTACAAAATCTTTATTTTCAAGAAATTACATGTTTTTAAATATTTTTTATTGAAATTTTACATGATTTCACATCGTTAATAGAAGTCTAAGTAAGAGTCTATCAGCATCAGTGATAAAAATTTATCACTAATAGATTTTGCTTTATTTGCGATTTTTTAAAAATGTATTTATACACTTAATTATTATCTTTAAAAGTGTTGCCCATTACCATTTACCTTATTTTAAAATCTCTATAGTTGTAAAATTGTTATTTGATTCTTTATCTATTTAACGGGTAAGATCTCCCTAATTTAATTATCAAATGAATTTTCTAGATGCAGCCACACAAATACATAAGAACCAAAAGATCGAGGTGAATAGGTAGTTGAATAACCCATATAATTTTCGAAAGCTATAAAAGAAGTTTTTTTTTAAAAAAAAAAAAAAAGATATTGTAATTAAAGTGTGGAGTGGAGGAATCGAACTTCTGATCTCGAGATCAATAATACAAACTATCCTAGTTGAGTTACGTTACTATAAAAGATGTTTTGCCAATGGAAAATGATTTTTTTTTTTTTTTTTTTTTTAAGGGTTTCAAATGTGGAGGGTTTTTTATACGATAGGGAGGTAAATGGAAGGAGTATGCGCCCTACGAAGTTTTCAAGGTATGTGTTAAATTATAACCCCATCAAAGGCTTAATATCTTCTAGTAATTTGCCAAATAGGTTTTAGAGAAACTCGCATGCTATTTTGTTTTTATGATTGATGAGATTTTATGAGCATGTTATGCATTTCATGAGATATTTTGATATGATTTTATGATGTGGAACTCATTTATTGTATATTGCATGACAGTTCAGTTTAGTGACAATAGATCCAATTTATTTATAGGCACCTTTGGATCCACAAGATTTTATGTGCTTTTAGATCCACCACAGTATGTATGCCTTTGGGTCCACCATATAATATGCACCTTCGGGTCCATTAAATTATGTGCACCTCAGTCCACCAAATATTATGAGTACATCTCCCCTATAGTAAGACGGGTTAAATTGTTCACTCAATTGATAGTCCATGTTTAGCTTTAGTATTTCATATTAGTTTCCACCAATTCAAAATATTGAGTTCATGTTGCATTTAATTGCATAGCCCAAGCCCGATAATGGAGTTACTTACTGAGTATTTTAAATACTTATTTTCTTTCTTAAAATAGTTTTCAGATAAAAAGGTAAGAACATATCAAAGGCGATTGACAATGAGATCTATCGATGGCGCCATAGAACTAGAGACAATGCTTCCACTCAGTGTCATGTTTTCGAGATTGCTGGGATGGTTTTCTTTGTCAAATGAGAATCTTTGAATTTTGAGTTATAAATTTTAAATGTTCCATTTTAATTAAAGTTTGTAGTGATCCCAAATCAAATCTTGTTTTAATTTTAGAAAATTCTCATTATGTCAAGATGGTCAACTAGTTTGGTTTAGAAATTGCATGCATGATAATGACCCAACATAAAAGTCATAGACTCGGATCGTTACAGTATCACTCCTATATAAATTTTCTTTTTATTACACGATCATATGCATTTTAATTTTATTTATCCTTATGCTAATGTAATGTTTGTACTTCTTTCATTACTTTTAAATTTCATATCGGTTAATAATGATATATTCATTCATAATTTATACGTAACCTAAATACTTATGCTTAAAAGATTCTCAAACATATACTTATCTCATATCCATTATGAAATAATTTAAAACATTATCTACAAAGGTTTAAGCACTATCTCTTTGTTACCTTTTTTTTTATTTTAATGCCAGATATTTACTATTCGAACTCAATTAAATTTAGATACATTCATTATTAAAAGTTCACTATAGAAATGTATATTCCGAAGATTTTTAACCACGTGCAATGCCTTTTAACTAGTCCAACAAAAAGTTATCAACATTTGCATGTAATAAGATAGTTGATTTCATAGGCAATCCCAAAATTTACATGCCAATAGTCACAAATGTCGCTAAAGTTATTTTTATTAGAGATTAATTTGAGTTTGATTGAATTAATTGAGAGAAAGTTACTGCAAGATGAACATAGCTCAACTAGTATATTGTTTGTATTATCAATCTCAAAGTTAGAGATTCAGATTCCCCCGGTTGCCTTCTCCCTTTTTTCATCATCTTCTTTTTTCGCTAACCATAGTTTTCAAAAAAAATAATTGCCTTCATCATAGAACCTTTTAGAAAAAAATGTATGGCCTGTTTGGTAGAGAATTTTAGAACAAAAATTTAAAAACTAGAGATTCAATAGAAACATAATTGTATTCCATGTTTTCAAATATGTGTTTGGTAGCAGATTCATAAATTGAATTCTAATTTAAGGAGTTGTTTAAAATGTGTTTAATACTATATATTTATAATTCATAAAATTAGTTGTAGATACCCACTAATATTTAATTGACAATAAACTATTATTTATTTATTTATTTGTGAATATGATTTATGTTAAAAAAAAGTATATAATCAATATTTTGTAATATTATATAATTTACAGTGAACTATCTTTTTAGTCCCCGAGCTTTGAAGAATAGGTGTGTTTGGCTCCGAGTTTTCAAAACATATCTTTTTAGTTGTTGACTTTTTAGAATAGATGCATTTAGTCCTTGGGTTTTCAAAATGTATCTTTTTAGTCCCTAAGTTTTTAAGAATAGGTTTAAAAGATCCTTGAACTATATTTTATTTTCACTTTATATATATATGAAATTTTGAATTATAAAAATATGTTTAAAAAAAAATTTGAGAGAAGAGGTAATCTTAAAAAAAATTAATTTTTAATTTAAAATAATAATAAAAAATTAATGTCAGAATTTTTTAAATCTATTTTAAAAAACTCAGGGACTATGAAAAGTATATTTTGAAAACTTAAGGACCAAATGAACTTATTCTAAAAAACTCAGGGACTAAAAAGATAATTTTCTTATAATTTTAATTCATGACATAATATATACTATATTTTCTAAAAAATGAATTGAGTTTATGACGTTCTTGGGCTAATAAATATTTTTTAATCTTTATTTAATATAATTATTCAGTTTAAAAATTAAAATTCAAAATTTGGACATAATAAAAATATAAAATGTTTGTTGGATCGAATCCAACAACAGTTTTCAGAAACAGAATCCAAGTTGTCTGTCAAACATGTTGAACTCAACGGATTTGAAAACATAAAATAGAATCTGGATTCTTTACCAAATAGGTTCTTATTTTTCTTCTCTTCTGCCACGACTGCCAACCCTCTGGTCCTTTCCCTTCCATCTCCTTCTTCTTTTTTTGCTGCCCCTCTCTCGATCACAATAGTTTGATCGGTGATTGATGGATGTTTATTAGGTATATTAAGTAAAAGTGTAGAAAGAGGAGCTGAAAGGACCTAACCATGTCGGTCAATATAGCAAAGTGAGTACACGATTCATTATCTTTTCTTTTTCTTCCTCTTTGGATCAAGTGTATTTAGAATTATTTTATTGAACACTTAGTGGTTTCGGCTGCAAGGATCTGCAACGCAGTTTTTAAAACTTGTTTTCAGCAATAACGTACGCTTAAGACCATTAAACCTCATGAATTTCCAAGGAATGACTTCGATTATTTTAAAAACATGTCACTTTGTAAAAATAAAATAGAAACAACACTAGTAACGACCCGTCCTTTTAAGTATCTAACAAAGGTCGTTACTCATAATTACATATTTTCATTTAAAACATTTTAACCGTCATAACGTAAATACAGTAAAAACATGAATAACAATTCTAAACTAAAATATTAATTTAATAATAAATCCATTAATCAAAACATTTAGTTGGTATGCCGAATAAAACGTTTACAAAGAGAATAATCCAAAACAAATCAGTGGAAACATGTCATCTAACAACATACTCAAATGAAAGAAATGAAAACTATAAATAAAAAAAATAAAAAAATGTGTGGAAGCATTTTCTAATGTCCCCGTATGACTCTATCACGGGTCCTATCTGTCCCCTCATTAGTCCATTCCAAAAAAAACATGAAAGAGGAAATGATGAGTATAACAATACCTAGTAAGTGACTCGCTACTGGACCCTCTAGGTTACCTGGGTATTGATGTACACCCATTTCATTTCAGTTGTAGTGATCCCAAAGAGTCATAAATGTGATCCCGAAGGAGCACGCATTAATCATAATGTGTAACCTAAAGGTAAACAAATCAGTCGTAAACATGAACCTGAAGGAACATGCATCAATCATAGTGCCTAACCAAGGTACATGAATCAATTGTAAACATGCACTCGAAGAAACATGCATCAGTCATAGTGTGTAACCCAAAGGTCCATGATCAATCATAAATGTGTATACCAAGCATAAATATGCACATATACAGTCATATGTAGATAGAAAAAATTAATAAGAATCCTATAACTTAGCATGCATCAGTTTTCATATAACTTCTGAGTTATATTTTACAGTTGTTTATCTTAGGGGTAAAATTTTCAGTATATCCTCAGTCAACAATACATTCATCATGGTCAAAACAGTCTAATCAAATCAGTCCATGCCATTAAATCATGCAGTTCAATCAGTTATCAGTCCAAACAATCTAGAATAATCAATCAAATCAGTCTTAATAATATCAAGAAACAGTCCAAATGGTATTAAGTAAATAGTTCAAGAGTCCAAGTGGTATTAAGTAAATAGTTCAAGTGGTAGGAACGAGTGGTTTGAAAGCGAACCAGTAGAAAGTCACTTACCTCAAGATTAAATCCAAATGATCGGAAGTCCAAACTTTACTTTATCTTGAATAAAATCCTTTAATCAATCCTTAAACGTTAACCAATTTTAATTTCAACATTGGGGGCCTAATTTCAAACCATGTTACCTAAATCCAGGTGGGTGATCAAGAATAACCATAGGAAGCATAAATCTTACCAAAACACTTGTCGAACACGATCTTGAACCCATTGGACAACCATTTCAACAGTTTCCCAAGCTTAAATCTAAAGGATAAGTTAAATTTCATTCCCAATGTAATGGGTATCAAATCTTTTACCGAAAACTTCATTAACGCCTTTAAACTCACCCAAAAGGAACCCAACTCCATGATTTGACAGAAAAAATCCAAGAAATGACCGGGGAAGAAGGTTGGACGGCAGGCTCAACGTTGGCGATGAGCTAGACGAAGAGCAAAGTGTGGCCTCTAGCTAGAAAGAATGCCGGTGAATGGCGCAACTGGGTCACAAATCTAAGAAGAAAGAGATTTGACGGATCTGACGGTGCGGGTCATGGCTAAGCGGTTCGATGTCAAAAGAAGGCAGCTAGGAACTCTGGCGACGACTGGGCTAAAACGCTCTTCCAGATGGTGGATGGAAATGGATTCGAGTGTTGGTGGATTCGAATCGATGGTGCGAGAAGGCAGCGATGTTTGATGAAGAGACGCTGAACAAGAAGCTTGATGGTGGCGGCATGGCTGGTTCACGAACGGAGGGCGACAACTTGGCGTTGGAGATAGGGTTGTGCGAACTAAAAAGAAAACTCAGGAGTAGGGTTGGCAAAATTTCGGGCGGGGAATCTCCAGTTTGATCGGGGATGGGGTCAAAGTAGGGAAATTTTTCGGGGCCCATCTGGGGACGGAGAGGGAACGGGGACGGTATCTCCGCCCCGACCCCGACCTCGACTCCTACCCCGATTAATCCCCAATCTCGATTTGATATATTTATATTTTTAATATTTTATCAATAAATATTTATAATATATAAAATAACTTATTTATATGTATGTTTATAATGTATAGACTTATAGTATTGTGGAGCCCAATATTAAATATCCAAATTCTAAATCTAAGCCCAAAAGTCAAGTCCAAATTTTAAATAAAATTTTAATTAAAAAAATAGGGAATCCCCGCGGAAAATTAGTAGGGGAATCCCCGTGGGAAATGGGGAATGGGGCCTGTGGGACCCCGTTTCCCCAACGGGGGCGGGGATGGGGGAGAATTTCCCCCACGGGGCCGGGACGGAGGACGCCCCTTGGTCCGGCCCGACCCCGTTGCCAATCCTACTCAGGAGGGGTGTTCTCGTGCGTGTACAAAGGAAGAAGAGAAGAAACAAATATTTTTTTATAAAAAAAAACTCCCTTTTCATTAAATAAAACCCTAACCCTCTAAAATATAAATATAACGATTTTTTTCCCTTTCCTTCTTTCATTCCAAAATCTCTTCCCCTTTATTATTATTTCTATTTTTTCCCCTCTTTTTCTTTCCAAATTCCTTTCCTTTTTATATTCCAAATCCAAAATAAAATTTGTCCTTAACAAATAATCTTCTTCCAAAATAACTCAAAATTCTTAACTAATTAGGCTTAATTAAATTAAGCCCAATATCTCAAATATTTTTCAAAATTTTCCTCCAATATAATTTCAAATCTTCAACCACTTATATAAAAATTGAATTACCTTATTACAATAATCCATTTTAACCACAAACCAAATGTAACTCCAATTAACTCAAAATAATTAAATTAGAGCCAATTTAGCATATTACTCAAATCTTGAATTCCAATCTATCTAAACAATCCAAAGTAAATTAATGATAATTTACATGCTAAATCAGGGTTTTACATTCTTCTTCCCTTAAGAAACTTTCGTCCTCTAGAGTTCTAATTCTAAAAGAGCTCGGGATATTGCGATCTCATCTCGTTCCTATGTTGCTTCTTCAAACTGATGATTCTGCTAAAAAAACCTTTACCAACGTTATCTCTTTGTTGCACAAAACTTTTACTTCCTTGGCCAAGATTTGAATAGGCTTTTCTTCGTAACTCAGGTTCTCATTCAATTGTAAAGGCTCATAATCCACAATATGAGATGGATCCGTTATGTACACCTCAACATGAAAACATGAAAAACATCATGAACTGCAAAAAGAGATGGTGGCAAAGTCAGCCGATAAGCTACAGGACCGATCCGTTCCAGCATCTCAAATGGCTCAATGAACCGAGGGCTTAACTTACTTTTCCTGCCAGACTTCAACACTCTTTTCATAGGCATGACTTTCAAAAATACTTTATTACTTACCTTAAACTCCAAATCTTTACTCCTAACATTTTTATAACTCTTCTGCCTACTTTGAACTGTCAACATTCAGGCTCTAATCTTCTGTATTGCCTCACTAGTGATTTGCACCAATTTCGGACCCAACAATTTCCGTTGACCAACCTCGTCCCAATAAACAGGAGACCTACAATTCCTCTCATACAAGGCCTCAAATGGCACCATACCAATGGTAGCCTGGTAGCTGTTATTTTAAGCAAACTCCATCAAGTGTAAGTGGGAATCCAAACTCCTTGAAAATTTCAATGCACATGCACGTAACATATCCTCAAAGGTCTGATTCAAATGCTCAGTTGAACCATTCGTCTGTGGGTGAAAAGCTATACTAAAATCCAAATGAGTACCCAACACTGTCTGAATATTCTTCCAAAAGCTAAATGTAAAACGAGGGTCCCTATCAGACACGATGGACATAGGCACCCTGTGCAATCTCACCACTTCTTTCATATACAATTGTGCTTACATATTCATGGAATATGTAGACTTACCTGGAATAAAATGTGCTAGCTTACTGAGTCTGTCCACTATAACCTATATCACTATATGGCCTTTAGACGTTAGGCAAGCCCACGATAAAATTTGTGGACACATTCTTCCACTTCCATTCTAATACACTCAGGAGTTGTAACAAGCCGGCTGGCTTCTGTCTCATGGCTTTAACCTATTGGCACACTAAATACTTATTGACAGACTCAACAATTTCCCTTTTCATATCATTCCACCAGTAGCATTGTTTCAGGTCTTGATACATCTTGGTGCTGTCAGGATGTATCGAAAATGGAGAGCTATAAGCTTCTATCGATATTTCATTCTTATTGCCATTGTTTGCAGGTACACATAACTGTCCCTGGTACAAAAGACCATGATCTTGGGATACCAAAAACTCACTATCCCGCCTTAGCTCCACCTGACGAAAACTCTCAACAAGGTACGAATCACCCTATTGAGCATCAATAATCCTCTATCTCAAAGTCGGTTGTACCGTGAACTATGCCAATTGTGCGGTAACTTCTCCTACAGCTACTGTAATATTAGCCCGCTCAAAATCATTGAGTAAAGGTGTCTGTTTGGTTATCAAAGCTGTTGAATGAGCTATCTTCCTACTGAGAACGTCTGCTACTACGTTCGCCTTACCTAGATGATACAGTATCTCACAGTTAAAGTCATTCACTAATTCCAACCATCTATGCTATCTCATGTGAAGGAACTCATTTCAAAGAGAACCTATGAGCTGAAGCAAGATCGTTCTAAATTCATTATGACAGAATTACAAGCATTCACAAATATACATACAAGTTATGCATTTCAAAAAAAAAAAATTACGGCATGCTTTCATAAACTAAAAAAAAGGAACAAGAGACTCACCTTTGAAGAACTTATCATCTGTTTATCTCTCGCTCTCACTTGGATCAGCACCTTTCGCTGCCATTGCAACACCAAGCCAACCGTCAACCCAAATTTCTCGTTGTCGCTCCACAAACGAACAGTCTTCTACAAAAACACGCAATAACTTGGACACCACCACTCAGTGACCTTGGTATTCTCGTAGTGAGAATCGAAGAGGTGTGGGCTCTATTGGATTTGATAGAGGGAAGGAGGAGACAATGATCGTATTCAATGACCAAGCAAGTGGGAGAGGTTTGTGTCTATCGTATAGACTTGTGCTTGATCGTTTAGTAAAAGGTATACGATCATTTAGGTAATGTGGCTTGATCGTTTACACGATTGTCTAGTGAATCTCGCTCGGGGGAGCGATCACTTAGTTAAAGCTATACGATCGTTTAGGTAGATGTGCGTGTACACGATCATTTAGGAAACAATTTAAGGCTGTCACGTAGGCTCTTGTGATCTAAACGATAGGCAGTGAACAACTTATGAAGCGATACTTCAATTCTTTTCCAAAATGAAAACATTTTTCGTTTTATCCTTTCAGTTATGAAAACTGAATGCACCCTCCCACTTTCACGCACGGCTATGGAGAAAACCACCAACAATTATCTCATAATTGTTTTAAATATAAATAAATATAATAACTAACTTATCATATTATATTTATAACCTATAGTTTGAATATCACATTATATGCAACATTTAAACCATGGTCATTTTCTCCTTTACTCGATATAAATCATATTTATATCCATTTTCCTCCAATTAATGTATCTCATACATCATGTCAATTATATCATATATAACTGAACCAGTTTAATCATATCATATATAATCAAACTCCCTCTTGTCAATTTGAACACTTCAAACTAACCCAAAAACTGATTCTCAACTTGAATTCATTAAGTTGGCAAGGGAACCTTATGGACCTGTAGCTTGAAGCTCCAACAGTACGTGAATAGCTAACTAAATTCTTTAGCCACAAAATCCACCATCTATTAACTACTGGGCATTCCACTAAAGACCGATAGCTTCACTCTTCTCACCATAGATATATTTCTGTGTCCATTGAATATAACCAGTCAACAGTACGATAATCCTTCACAGATGCTCGTAAGTACAGTTGGACCAATTTACTGTTTTGCCCCTGTAGTTACATCTAACTTCTTAAGTACCACTGATCCCTCTAATGAACAATATCTCATAGTTCTATTATGAGTGGATACCTCTCAGGCCATGAGAAGATGTGTGGCGCTACATCGTTCAAGCCCTAGAATCAGCCCTTAAGGGAGCAATCTATCTACTTACCCCTACTATGGAGAAAAAGTGAATTCCATCTTGTGTAGCTGAGTTCTCAGCTCCCAAATCAGACGAATCCCTAAAGTGATAGGTTTGAGTCGGCAATATGGCCACTCGTACCCATGCAAATCAAAGGACTGCCCTCAAAGGCAGAAGTTCCTAACTCACATAGGATTAAGGTCATCTTGCCTATGATCATCCTAGTGAAGTGAAGTCTCTATCATAAATCGCGTTATATAACGAGACTATACACTTCTTAGTCCAGTCTTATACAAACTCCTTTATATAAGACACCTTCACTTGTATATCTCCACATGAATGATCAGAATCAGACCATCTGTAGCACGTCACAAACTTGTAACTATCTACAAAGCGGGTCACATCCGTAGTGTCACTAGAGGTTTCCCTCTTATATCCATATACTACAAACCATTTTGGTTATCACTTAAGGCATGATCCACTTGTATGTCTCCATATACATGTTTAAGTTACAACGACAACCAGAGATCTTAGTTTATTGGTTTGTGGTAAAGCAAATAAAACACCTAATGTTTCATAGACAATAGTGAAGAAAATATCTCATATTATTACATCACATGTGTTTGTTCAATACAGTGTTTACAAAGTACAGGACCCAACGAGAGTTTAGGGCATCAACACCAACATCATGTTTAACTCCTTCTGAGTGAAGAAGTACTTTAGGTTCTTATAGCTGTGAAGATCTGTATTTTCTCCCCATACATATAGTGTCTCTAAATTTTCAAAGCAAAAACCGTCGCTGTTGATTCCAAGTCATGTGTCGGATAGTTCCGTCCATGATTCTTTAGCTGGCGGGAGGCATAAACAATCACTTTACCATTTTGCATAAGCACACATCCCAGCCTTTTCTTCGAGGCATCACTGTAAATCACAAAACTACTTGATTCATCTAGCACTGTAAGAATTGGGGTAGTAACAAGTATCTATTTAAGGTCCTGAAAATTCTCCTTACATACTCTACCCTAGACAAAAGGGGTTCTCTTTTTAGTCAATTGGGTCAAGGTTCCATTTTTTGTCAACTCCAGCTATACAAGAGAAATCTTTAACAATCATCGATAATAACCAGCTAACCCTAGAAAATTGCATACCTCACTAACTGTAATAGGCCGAGACCAACTAGTAACCGCTTTAATCTTTACTGGATCCACTGAAACTCCATCTCTAGACACCACATGGCCTAGAAAAGTCACCTACTTCAACCAAAACTCACATTTGAAAACCTTATAATATAGCTTGTTCGACCTTATGGTATCCAAGACTTTACGTAAATGCTCTTCATACTCTGCCTCCATCTTAGAATAAACCAAGATATCATCAATAAAAACTATAAAAAAAGTGTCTAGGAACTGGATCCAGGAATACTGCAGGAGCATTTGTCAATCCAAACGACATTACAATAAACTCGTAATGTCCATATCTAGAGCGAAATGTAGTCTTAGGAATATCACTATTTTTAATCCTCAACTGGTGATAGCCTGAGCGTAAATCAATCTTGGAAAACACTGTGGCACCTTGTGATTGATCAAACAAATCATCGATTCTAGGGAGAGGATACTTATTCTTAATAGTCACTTTGTTCAGTTCTCTGTAATTTGTACATAAATGTAACGAGCCATCCTTCTTCTTTATGTACAATACTAGTGCATCCCATGGAACACACTCGGTTGTATGAACCCTTTATCAAGAAATTCTTGCAATTGGACCTTAAATTGTTTCAATTCGACTAGAGCCATTCTATATGAAGCCTTAGATATAGGAATGGTTTCTAGCTCCAACTCAATCGCAAAATGAATCTCCCTAGGTGGTAGCAGACCTAGAAGTTCCTCTAGAGACACATAAAAGTATTGTCTCAAAATTGGTTCTGAGGTTAAGGCAACCTCGGTTTCTCTAGTGTCAATAACACTAGCCAAGATACCCTAGGTACCTTGGTTAAGCAACCTCTTGGCCTTCACAACTGAAATTATCTTGGGCAAGACCATGGTCCCGACCCCTTTGAACCTAAAACTAACTTCCATAGAAGGGTTAAAAATCACCTCCTTACGAGAATAGTCTAGGTTGCGATGGTTGACAGCCAACTAATCCATGCCTAGTATCACATCAAAGTCACAGGGTACGGTTTGCTATTTCTAACTACATGTTTTTATCTTTTCATTTGCTATCATAATTTCTCCAGATGGAGTAGAAACTGATAAGACATAATTCAAAGGCACTAGAGCTAAGATGGTATGCTTTTCTTGTATTAAAGTATAGGACACTTTCGCTTATATGTCTCCACATGAATGATTAGGATTAGACCATCTGTAGCATGTCACAACACTTGTAACTATCTACAAAGCGGGTCGCATCCGTAGTGTCACCAGGATAAGGTTTCCCTACTATATCCATATACTACATACCATTTTGTTTATCACTTAAGGCATGATCCACTTGTATGTCTCCACATACATGCTTAAGTTACAACGACAACCAGGGATCTTAGTTTATTGGTTTGTGGTAAATGCAAATAAAACATCTCATGTTTCATAGACAATAGTGAAGAAAATATCCCATATTATTACATCACAAGCGTTTGTTCATATTGAAGGATCTCATATCTAAGAGTTACATGAGCGTGTTCGGATCGTTCCGATCTCACCGTGACCGAAATACATATAATACATTCAAACATACAGTTATGCAAAAACAAGTAATTATCGGCATGCTAAGAACAAGATAAATAACAAGGGAGAGAGTTCCATACCAGTTGAAGACGTTCTTCACACTTCGAAACTCCAATGCAGCGGAAACCCTCCACGCGATCTACCAGTGCCTAGCAGCAGTGTCAACAAAAGCAGCACGAACAACCGCAAACACGAACACCGTGGGGACGACACCACCACTAAAGAGCCCCGGGTATTCTCGGAGTGAAAACCCAAAGGGTGGTCTTTGTTGAATTTTTTAGACAAAGGAGGAAACGCGAATCGTGTAGCCGATCAGCAAGTGGGAGGGAAGAGAACGCTATTGCATAGCAGAAATACTTTTCGTATAGAAGGAGCTACACGATCATGTAGGATTTACTGAACGATCGTTTAGGAAAAGGTACACGATCCTTTAGTAAAACCGGCACACTATACAATCATTTAGAAAAGCTATCCGATCGTGTAGGAAATAGCGTGTGATCATTTAGGCGCGAGGAGCTATCGTATATTCTCTCGAAATGCTTAAGCGATTGTTTTGCTTTCTACTAATGCGTGCTCTCTCAATCTTTTGGGCGATTGAACGATGGACGACGATTGAACGTTCACCTAAAAAATGAAACGATTTCATTTTTTATTTCATCGGTTACAATAACCGACTCATTCCCAATAACCCACGTCCAAATGTGAAAATTGGCTTAATTATCATATAATTAACCAATTAATTAATTAATTAATATAATCATATTATATTTTTATCCTATGGTTTGATATCACATATCTACTATAATATTTTCTCTTCTACTTGATATAAATCATATTTATATCTAATTTCCTCCAAAATAATGTATCTCATACATTTAGCCAATTATATCATATATAATTAACCAGTCCAATTATATCATATATAATCAAACTTCCTCTTGTCAATTTGAACATTTCAAGTTAACCCAAATACTGATTCTCGACTTTATCCATGTTTATTGGTTTGTGGTAAAGTAAATAAAACAAGTAACTAAGCAAAAAATCAAAATGTGAAGTAAATATCATATATTAACAACACAAGCGTTTGTATAAACTGATTACAAATTACAGGACATGAGACTTTAAGGGCATCAACCCTAACAATCTCCCACTTGTCCTAAAGTGAAGTAGGGTGTACAATAAACTAATACAAAATAATAAACTAGGGCATAAAAGCCTAGTACAAGAAAATCTCCCACTTGCCCTAGTCCAGCCGCATGCGATCCTGTAGACTCATGCTTCGTAGGTGACCCTCAAAAACTGTAGCCATGAGAGCCTTCGTAAACGGGTCAGCAACATTAAAATGGTCTGGGTTAGACTAATCTGTCTCATCTTCTCAACCTCTTGAGGTGTCTTAGAACACATTTCTTAGACAAAGTGACTCCATGCTTGAACAGCAGTAGGCCCCTCCTGGAGTCCTACATCAAGTACTTAAGTAACAACTTGTCAATGTACGATGCCTGAGATGGTGCTAGCACTTTGTTCTTACGATCCCGAAAGATTTGTATCCCTAGAACAAACCGAGCCTCTACCAAATCTTTCATTTGGAATTGGGTCGCTAGCCAGTTCTTAACTGCAGTTAGTAGACCTACATCATTCCCAATGTGTAGGATATCGTCTACGTACAACACTAAGAAGACTACTAAAGCATTGATGATCTTTTTGTAGACACAAGGTTCATCAACGATGCCATTCCGGTCAACATCCTCCATTGCCTTCTTATAACACAACGAATCCTCAATGTCACCATCTGCTACCATAGCAAGGATTTTTGTGAAACCCAGATAGCGAACGAGTGGGTTCGCAACCCTCCCACTACGTCGAGGTTCCCTCAACTCTTGAGGTGGAATCGACCTACTAGATGAACTCCCATCAACAACTCTTGCTGATGTAGCAGGCTCTTCAATAACTCTTGTTGAAGTTTCAATAGTTTCATTGGAAAGCTCACGCAACACGATTTTGCTTCGTGGACTGTGCTCCCTTATATGATCCTCCTCCAGGAAAGTAGCGTTCATTAAAACAAACACCCTATTTTTCGTCGGATCATAAAAATAACCCCCTCGTGAACCTTTGGGGTAGCCTACAAAGAGGCATAACCTCGACCGTGGTTCCAACTTCTTAGGATTAACCTCAAGCACATATGCAAGGCAACCTCAAATGTAGAAGTGACGTAAACTAGCTTTACGCCCATTCCACTACTCCAGAGGTGTTCTTGCAACACTCTTGGAAGGAACACAGTTGAGTATATATACTACAATCTCCACTGCGAAACCCTAAAACGAGTCCGGTAAGGAAACGTAACTCATCATCAAGCGAACCATGTCTAACAAGGTCTTATTTCTGCTTTCCGCTACACCATTCTACTAAGGTGTACCCGACGTTGAGAGTTGGAAAATGATTCCATGTTCTATCAAATAGTCCTGGAATGTCGAGTCCAAAAACTCTCCACCTCGATCGATCAAAGTGTTTTAATCCGTCTATCTAATGCGTTTTCAACTGCAGCTTTGAAGTCTTTGAACTTTTCAAAGGATTCAGACTTCCATGGCATAAGATAAACATACCTATACCTTGAGTAATCATCAGTAAAACTAATAAAATACTCATAGCCGCCTTAGGCTCACACATTCAGAGGACCACAAAGGTCAGAATGTACTAACTCAAGAAGCTCATTGGCTCTATAACCTTTTCCAGTAAAAGGTCATTTAGTTATCTTACCCTTGAGGCAAGATTCGCACACTGGTAAAGAATTTTCTTCTAACTCACTTAGAAGTCCATTCTTCACCAATCTCTCGATCCTATTGAGATTGATGTGCCCTAAACGAAGATGCCAAGGTTGGGCATTTTCTTTTGGACAAATTCTTTGACGTTTTGATTGAGTTACGACATTTCTGAACAATTCAGTATTATGGAAAGAATTAATGGCTAACGACCTTAGCACATATAAATTCGATTTCAGATTTGCTGTGTAAATAAAAATACCATCTTTATGAATAAATGCTTTATCCACATTAAACGAGATAGTATATTTACATTGCAATAAACACTTTACAGAAATAAGGTTCCTCTTTAGTTCAGGAACAATATATACATTATGTAAAACAAGAAACCTATTCCGTAAAGCTAACTGGAGTCCTCTCATTGCCACAGCTGAGATGACGTGCCCGGTGCCTACTCGCATCGTCATCTCACCAGCCTCCAGCTGTCGCCAAGATTTATTCCTCTGGAAAGAAGAAAAAACATGATTAGTGGCGCCTGAATCAATTATCGATGCATAATCATCATTCTCCACTAAACAAGTTTCAAGCACAAGTAAATCATATTTACCTTTATCGGCCTTAGCCTTAGCCTTGGCTGCTTTCTTCTCTTTCAGATATTGAGGATAGTTCCTCTTCCAGTGTCCATCTTGGTAGCAATGGAAACACTTTCCCTTAGCAACTTGTGGATGCCTACTTGGGGCGACAGGCGGTGGGTTAGCAGGTGCCTTCTCTTTTCCTTTACCACCCTTCTTTTTCTTTCCAGTTGTAGAGTTAGAAGCAGAAGGTGTAGACTTTGTTCATGAGGTCAAACCTCTATGGAACGTCCTAGAGGATGAAGCAACATTTGCCTCACCCTTCTGCCTCTCCTTACTTTTCAGTAAAGATTGGTATATCTGCAACTCGTTGAGGAGAGTTATAAGATTATATTTCAATTTGTTAAGAATCACATTGCTAACAAAATGTAGGAAGCTCTCCGGAAAAGAATGCAAGATTATGCTAGCCTGGCTGCCCTCATCGATGGTAAACTCATTCAACTCTGCCACATTAAAGTGGACCATCATGTTTAACACATGTTCACGAACAGAGGTGCCTTCTTCCATTTTGGAGTTGAATATGTATTTAAGAGCCTCATGCATAAGCTGTTCAGACGGTTGTCCAAACATCTTCCGCAAGAACTCCATGATCTCACGTGCTAAGACCATAGGCTCATGTTTCTTGGCCAGGACTTCAGAAAGACTTGCCAAGATGTAGGCTTGAGCCTTCTCATTCGCCCTTGTCCATCGCTCGCATGCCTCCCAAACATCTCGAGCGACATTAGGAGCTGGAATAGGAGGACAAGCCTCCGTGAGAGCGAAAACAGATGAGCCTGAGGATCAGGAGATCATTCGTTGATGTGTTGTCCATGTTGTGGAATTATCTGCCAGTTAACGTTTGATGGGCTTAGCCATGCAACAGGTTGTCGCCATTTTTGAAAATGCTTTGCTGAAACATACGAACATCCTTTATTAGAATTGTAAACCTTATTAAGACTATGTATTGCAAAAACAGTTTCAATGTACCCTAAGTTATACTAGAACTTCTATTTTTGCAATAGATGCCCCCAGGAGGCAGGACAAACACCACGGGGTAATCAGTTGCCCCTTCGCTGGAGCGACTATAACTCAACATTAGTGCAGAAACCAACGTCTTTTGAACTGAACCTAACGGCCACCATTTTTTGGTCAAGAATCGTTAACCTTTAACTATTTCGCGTAAGTGTAACCCCTCACTTTCGGTGCCAGAGTCCACCTTGATATTGACCTACCCAAACACCATCCATTGGGGGGACATGCCAAAGGTGCCGCGAGGCCGAGGATAGATCTCACGGTGTAGACTATTTAGGAGAAACATAAGGTTTAAGTGAAGCATCACATGCCCCAAGTATCTCCCACTGAATGTTCTACTTAGGGATTCATTAACCTAGACAATCCGGCTACTGATTTTAGTCTAAGTCATCTTTTTAAACTCTGCTCATAAACAACGTTTGTCTATGAAATATGAACAAGTTCAAGTAGTCACATTTAAACACTTGAATGGACTACCCTTAACTTTCATGCATGCATCAAAACTATTTAATTCACCTTTCCAGGTAAGTTTCCAAGTAGGGGTGTTACGTTTCCGTCAACTTAAATACCCCAGCCTAGACAGAACCCGCCTTGACAAAAGGTTCCTTATAGATAGATTTGCTACACTTTAACCTTTTATTAGCCAATTTAATCCTATTAAACTGATTAAAAGATTAAAGCCCTAGAGTTACTAATCGTATTAGAACCGTGATCTTAGGTCTATGTGCTCCAAGTTTTAAACACTTTAAAACCATGAATTAAACCTAAGTTAGCATGCATGTCTTTCTTATTTCTTTTAGTTCTAATTTCTTTTTAACTTTTAAAAAGAAACAACTAAAACTATTGCACACAACGAGGCGTTTATAAGATTTATAAAGTAACCTATGTGTCATGCTTCATGCAATGTCTGGTCATTACTATATATAACTTTTATATAATGCGTAACAACCAAGCAAACATGCTATTATTCACCCTTATACTATAACATTTATAATATAAAGATGATGCATGCCAATGCTTTTTATGCATGCATAAATATAACTCTTATATTATATGATGCATGAACATGCTCTTACACAATTAAAATCATGCTTCTCTAAATTATAACAATTACAATAAAGAGATGATGCATGATCATTGCATAACCTAAGGTGGGATTTACTATATGTGCATACCATATGACATATAAAAAACATACATTGTATGTAATAAATAAAGGATTAATGGATCGGGATAGCCTTTACAAAAAACCGGGAATGAAAAAATCCTATCAATTACATTTTTCATCAAGCAACCAGTTCACAGGCGAACCAGCTCTGAACCGCCAGGAGGATATATAATCGATCTAGTAAACTTCCAGTAGGTTAAAACGTATCGTTCAGCGTGCACTAGACGATAGAAGCATAAGAGTAAACGATCTACGTAGGACGACGACGAGCTGCGAAGCCTGATCGTTTATACCGATCGTTGTAGCGGGACGAGTGGTAAACGATTTTCTATTCACTGCAGTGTTCTGTAATGACTGCGAAATAGAAGCTTGCCTGACAGCTAAAATCTGATGCTGGTATCGTGCGTTAGCCACAGCAGTGATTCGCGCAACTGTTTAATGAGCATATCGCTTAATGCTCACTGTTATACACGATGCGTGTAACCAGGTAAACGATTTACCTTGCGATGCTAAGCGATCGTTTAGTCAGTTACTGAACGATGAAGCTTGCTGACCTAAATGATCGTCTAGCGCGTGTGCGCATTAAACGATACTCAGCGATCGCGTACCCGATTGTCAACACAATACGATCAACTCTTGATCACATACCCCATCGTTTAACCGATGCGTTCAACCGCAATCGCGTACTCCTTCATCTTTACGATGTGATTAATAGCGATTGCGTAGCACATCTTCTGCACGATGCGATCAACCCTAGATCGCCTCCTTCTTCGAAGAACCACAACACTTGCCCAGATCGCGTACCACTCTTATGCAACGCTTGCACATATCTGCTTCTTCAACGAACGACTGAAATTCAAACAAACTTTGAATACAGACTTGATAACGATTATTAATGCCCAAAAACGTAGGGGTCTTTACAAACAATCGCAAATGTAAAAGGATTTAAATCAAACTGAGGCTAATCATCCCAAAAACATCCATTAATCCGGCACATCCACAACAGATTTAACAATTAAACAACGTAGAAATGCACCCACCATGAATGTATATGTCATTTTGTTGCAACAGATGAAATCAGAGTATCATAACTTGGCTCTGATACCAATTGAAGGATCTCATATCTAAGAGTTCCATGAACGTGTTCGGATCGCTCCGATCTCACCGTGACCGAAATACATATAATACATTCAAACATACAGTTATGCAAACAACAAGTAATTATCGGCATGCTAAGAACAAGATAAATAACAAGGGAGAGAGTTCCATATTAGTTGAAGACGTTCTTCACACTTTGGAACTCCAACGCAGCGGAAACCCTCCACGCGATCTACCAGTGCCCAGCAGCAATGTCAACAAAAGCAGCACAAACAACCGCAAACACGAACACCGTGGGGACGACACCACCACTAAAGAGCCCCGGGTATTCTCGGAGTGAAAACCCAAAGGGTGGTCTTTGGTGAATTTGGTAGAGGAAGGAGGATGTTGGATCGATATGGCAACCCTAGAGGGGGGGGGGGTGAATATGGTTTAATTAAAGTTTTTTCTAAATTAACCCAATTAAACTAATTAATATACTTTTTATAAATAATAAGAAAAATTCAATTTATGCAACAAATAAGATGACAAAAAGTGTGATAATTTAATTCTATCAAATTTTAGCAAATAAATAAGAACAAAGTAAAACATACAATAAATTGCTTAAATTAATTGCAAAAATAAAAAGGAAAGAGTTAGAGAAGAAGACACCGTAATTTTTATAGTGGTTCGGTCAAACTCGACCTACTCCACTCTCCAAGCGCCTCTTGGGAATTTGAATAAAATCTTTCCGATTCTTTCCACGGATTAGAGTCCAACCGTTACACCACCGCTCCTTTTACGGGTTCAAGAGCAAACCGGATCCTTTCCACGGTTTAGGATCAAACCGTTACAAATGTTGGAATTTTTGAAGAACACAATACAACTCCCACTAGAGTGGATTTACAAGTTTAAGCACTCAATAAATTTATCCTCACAATACAATAACACTCTCTCAAGAATAAGATGAGAAGAAAAAAATTGGAAGCTTATAGAGAGCAACAATGGAAACTTTTGAGTTTTGGAGAATTATGAAATGTAAAATTTGTTCATACAAAATTTGGAGAGGAAGATGGTTTATATAGAGATGGAAAATTTTTAGAAACCACAATTAATTTTTCTTTTAATTCATTTTCTTTTTAAATTCATTCTTTTTTTAAAGTCAATCCAAAAATTAAAAAAAAATATATATATATGTTAAAAACTAGCCATTAGACACAAACATAAAATAATATTAAATTCATTTTTCTTTTAATTCATTTTCTTTTTAAATTCATTCTTTTTTTTTTTAAATCAATCCAAAAATCAAAAGTTCATCATATGTTAATCTCTTAATGATCCACCATTCAACCAATATGCTTGCCACATCTTGCTGCTTCTACATGCAAAATGGTCTGGTTATTGCCACATCATCCACCACGGTATTTTCTCTATAGACTTGTTTCGGTCATATCGTCTTCGTTTTAACTCCGATTTGAGTGATTCAAGAGGTGTTGGAATCGTTGTTCCGAGCTCTACGCTATGGACATATTAAAACACTAAAATTCTCGCGTAATTAAAAATTGAGTTTGTTATCATCAAAACATTGATTAATTAATTAATTTAGATTAAAGACCAAAAAGCCAATAGAGGAAACATGAATCGTGTTGGTGATAAGCAATGGGAGGGAAGAGAATGCTATTGCATAGCAGAAATGCTTATCGTTTAGAGGAGCTACACAATCGTGTAAGATTTACTGAAGGATCGTTTAGGAAAAGTTCACGATCGTTTAGTAAAACCGACACACTATACGATCGTTTAGAGAAGCTATCCGATCGTGCAGGAAATAGCGTGCGATCGTTTAGGCACGAGGTAGACGACGTTTAGGCGCAAGAGCTATCGTATAGTCTTTCGAAATGCTTAAGCGATCGTTTTGCTTTCTACCAATGTGTGCTCTCTCAATCTTTTGGGCGAATTGAACGACAGACGACGATTGAACGTTCACCTAAAAAATGAAACGATTTCATTTTTATTTCATCGGTTACAATACCGACTCATTCCCAATGACCCACGTCCAAACGTGAAAATTGGCTTAATTATCATATAATTAATCAATTAATTAATTAATAAATATAATCATATTATATTTTTTCCTATAGTTGATATCACATATTCTACTATAGTGTTTTCTCTTCTACTTGATATAAAATCATATTTATATCTAATTTCCTCCAAAATAATGTATCTCATACATTTAGCCAATTATATCATATATAATTAACCAGTCCATTATATCATATATATCGAACTTCCTCTTGTCAATTTGAACATTTCAATTAACCAAATACTGGTTCTCTACTTTATCCAAGCTACCCAGGGGACCTAATGAACCTGTTGGCTCGAGCTCACAACGGCCGTGAATAGCTGACTCAACTCTTTAGCCACGAGATCCATCATCCATTAACTGTCAGGCATTCACTAAAGACCAATAGCTGAACTCTTCTTATCATAGATATATTTCTATGTCCATTAGATATAACCAATCATGAGTACAATGACCCTTCACAGATGCTCATAAGTATAGCTAGGCCAAATTATCGTTATGCCCCTGTAGTTACATCTCACTCCTTAAGTACCACTGATTCCTCTAATGAATAAATACACACATAGTACAACTATGTGTGAATACCTCTCGGGCCAAGAGAAGGTCTGTGGCACCATATCGTTCAAGCCCCGGAATCAGCCCTTAAGGGAGCTATCTATCTACTTACCCCTGCCTCGGGGAAGGAGTGAATTCCATCTTGTGTAGCTGAGTTCCCAGCTCCCAAATTAGACGAATCCTCAAAATGGTAGGTTTAAATCGGCAATCTGGCCACTCGCATCCATACAAATCAAAAGACCGCCCTCAATGCCAGGAGTTCCCAACTCACTTAGGATGAGGTCATGTTACCCTCATGGTCATCCTAGTGAAGTGGAGTCTCTGTCATGAACGGTGTTAAATAACGAGACGTTAACACTTCGTGGTCAGGTCTTATACAAACTCTTTGTATAGGACGCCCCCACTCGCATGTTCCCAACACGAATGATCAGGATCAGACCATTTATGACAAGTCACAACACTTGTGACCATTCCACAAAGCGGGCCGCATCGTAGTGTTACCAGGATAAAGTTTCCCTTCTGTATCCATATACTATAGACCATTTTGGTTATCTCTCAAGACATGATCCACTTGTATGTTACCACATACATGCTTGAGTAACATACAGACAACCCGGGATTTTATGTTTATTGGTTTGTGATAAAGTAAATAAAACAAGTAACTGAGCAAAAAAAATAAAATGTGAAGTAAATATCATATATTAACAACACAAACGTTCGTACAAACTGTTTACAAACTACAGGACACGAGACTTTAAGGGCATCAACCCCAACACATACAGGTGTTTACAAACTACAGGACCCTACGAGAGTTTAAGGCATCAACCCCAGCAATTAGGTTGTAGTCAATCCTGTTCAAAACAGTTTTGCTACGGAAGTGAAGGAAACTTTTAGGTAAAGATTCCAAAATGAAGCTAACCTGGCTGGCTTCATAAATGACGGACCCATTCATCTTTGCCACGTTGAAATGGACCATCATGTTGGGAACATGTCTCAAACGGATGCCTCTTCTTGCATACAGGCATTGAAGATGTGTTTGAGAGCATCGTGCCTAAGCTGTGTAGATGGTTGTCCGATCATTCCCTTCAAGGACTCCATGATCTCACGGGCTGTGAGCATAGGCTCATGCTTCTTGGCCAAGACTTCTGAAATACTAGCCAAGATATATGCTTAGGCCTTTTCATTTGCCCATGTCCAACACTCGTATGCTTCTCGACTATTTCGAGCAACATTTGGAGCTGGAATGGGAGGACAGTCCTCCATCAGGACGAAATGAAGGTGATCAATTATTAGAATTGTGTTGATCGTGTTTTTTCATGAAATGTAGTTTTCGCCCGTTAACTTTTTAGTGACGAGTAGATTTAATGTCGTGGAAGTCATAGTAAAAAATATTTATTGAAGCCATACAAATTATTTATCATTAGTTTATTTTCATTAAACCACTGAGACAACTAATAAGTTTTAGCAAAATAGTCTAATGTACCCTAAGTGACATCTATTTTGCAATGCTGTTTCAGTGAGGTAGGACAAAAGTCACCGTAGGGTGATCAAGTGTCTCTTCACTAAAATGAGACATTCTCAACCATTAGACAAAAACAACACCTTGTCACTATAACTAACAGTCACCATTGTTCAATCCAGAATTTGTTAACTTGCTTAACAATTCTTGTAAGTCTAACCCCTCATTTTAGGTTCTAGAGTTCCGCCCCAATGAGCCAACCGTAGGAAAAAATCGATTGGGACATGAAACTAAAGCAACCCTATCCATTTCTTGAGATGGAATAAAATGTCATGAAAAAATGCCATCCTTTAGGGGGACGCCCACGATGCCACGAGGCCATGCACGAAAATTTACTTCAACCTAATGAGAGAGACCGAGAGATGTGTTGTCACACGTCCCACTTCCACTTACTATAAACACTCTCTCCATTCACCTTGATTGATCTATAGAAATGCCACCCGTAGGGGACACCCATGGTGCCAAGTATAGACCTCACGGTGTAAATTTTAAGAGAGAAACATGAAGAGGATAAAATGAGGTATCATATACCCATTTTCCACCCACTGAGCATTTTACCTAGGGTTAATTAACTTAGGAAAATTCGACTACTGATTTTAACCAAGTGAATGTTTAACTTGCCCCAAAAAACAACATTTGTCTTTGGATAGTTAAACAATTTTGATCAAGATCTACTAAACTCTTTAATAAACTTTAATCAAACTTGCATGCATGTAACATATCTATCTAATTCACCTTTCCAGGTAAGTTCCCAGTTAGGAGTGTTACATTTCTATCAACTTAAACATCCCAGCCTAGACAGAACTCGCCTTAGACAAAAGGTCCCTTATAGATAGATTTGTTACATTGTTAATCTTTTATTATGAATCAATTTAATCTTATTAAACCGATTAAAAGATTAAACTAAGATTTCTAATCTCACTAGAAACATGATCTTAGGTCTACCTCAATCATATTTTAAAACAATTTTAAAAGATGAAAATAACCTAAGGTTTGCATGCATCTCTGAACTATTGATTTTAATTCTAATTTCATTTGGTTATAACAATTATAAAGAAATGAAATGATTGAAACCATACATTGCATGCACTGACATACTTTAGTAAAATATAACATTTATAAATTAACCTAAAGTAGTGTCATGCTTCATGCAATTTCATTTCATTAGTAACATATATAACAATTATATGACAAAGTAATGAAACATACTATAGCATACATCGAACCATATATTATAACAATTTTAATATAAATAATGAACAAATATGCTATTAATATATGCATGCATATATTATAACTATTATATTATATGATGCATGGGCATGCTATATTAATTAAATCATGCATATACATATATTATAAAACTTATAATAAAAATTATGCATGAAATTAAATGCATAACCTATGGTGGGATTTTATACTAAATAACACTTTATGGTATATAAATATAAATAATATTCATCTATCACATGTATAAAATAAAAAAAAATAACGAACCGGGATTAGACACCTAAAAGGAAATTTAAATCTAACTATTAAAATAAATATCCATTTGATTCAAAACAGGTGAACCAAGACTTGAACCGCTCGAATCAAATTGCAAACGGCTCGAACCAGCCATGAATCGGTCCAAAAGGACCCAACCAACTCGAACTGGAGAGACCGCGAACCGAACCAGACCAGTAGACCACAAACCACATCAGATTTGAACTGGACCACGTGTCATCTCCGTCTCGGAGCATCATGACGTTGTGCCTAGCGTCGTCACGATACAGAGATAACCTTCATCCTCTGCATCGCAGCGTCGTGACGCTAGGGCACAGCGTCACGACGTTAATGTACAGTTGTCCATTGTACAGTTGTGAACTTGTTCGAAACACCTCCGATTTTGGCCCCGTTTCCACCAGATCGCCTTCAGAAACAACACAATCGACTCAAAGACTAAAATATATACTAAAATGCTTGTTTATGCCCTAAAACATGGGCCTTTACAACACAAAATTGTAAACCAAAGCAAAGAAATCTATACTGCCTAATCCTGTAAACATCCATTAATTGTAAATCCCATTAAATACAGCATATCACATGAACAAATTAAATGCAGTAACCCACCAAAACTGTAACATTTATGCTGAAAATTTGTAAAAATTGGGCCATTAAAACTGCGATCTGATACCAATTGAAGAGTCACAATGAAGGGTCTTTGAGCGGAAGTAACGAATCGTCCCAATTTACAAAAATTCACAAAACACAATTTTATAGAGAAAATAAAACAGATCATGCATTTAATTTTAAAAATACAGCATGCATTCAAAAGAAAGAATTAGGGTTTCAAAAACCCTTACCTTTGAAGACATTCTTCAGGTAAAATCCCTTCTCTGTACAAATCACGAACGACGACCAAAAAGGCCAATTGGGACACTACCAATTGGAGACCTCTGTATTCTCAGGTAGAGAACCCAGGTGGAGTGGGCTCTGGTGAATTTGGATTGAGAAGGAAGGGAGAAAGGGAAATTTTCTTTTTCCATAGAGTTGTTTAGTTTAAAAAATAATTACTCTTTGTCTTTGTCTTTTTTTGTAGGAAGAAGAAGAGGAATGTCAGTAAACCCCTAAAAACCAACTTCCACGTACAAAATGTGGAGAGAATTAAGAGGAGAGAAGTTATTTCCCTCTATTTAATTTAATTTAAAAATAAAATAAAGTAATTTAATTTAAATTTAATTAATAAATAAAAAAAATCTTAATATATATATATATATATATTAACAAATTTATTATACATATATATACATAACTATATGTTATATCATATATACATATAACCTATAGTTTTTTATATTGCATCAAATACCATATAACTTATGGTTTCAATTCTCTCTCACAAATGACTTTTAATATAAATCACATTTACATTAAATTCAACTACATTAATCCAATTCATATAATTAACAGTTGAATCAAATTCAAATATTTATTTTTCTCTCATAAATACTTAATATAATATATTAAATACATTATAGTAATTATATCGCATATGATTAAAATTTAATTTTATATATAATTAATTAATTCCCTCAATTAATTTAAACAATTCAAATTAATCCAAAAGTTGATTCTCATTAGATCCCGTTGAGCTACCGAGGGGACCTCATGGACCTGTAGCTTAAAGCTCCAATGGTACGTGAACGATTAATTAAACTCTTTAATTAAATTATTCACTATTCGTTAATTTTCGGGCACTCCACTAAAGACTGACAACTGCATTCTTCACACTACAGATATATTTCTGTGTCCATTGGATATAACCAATCAACAATATGATGATCTTTCACAAATTGCTCAAAGTACAGTTGGACCAAATTATCGTTTTGCCCTTGTAGTTATATCTAACTCCTTAAGTACTACTTATCCCTCTAATGAACAATAAATCATAGTCCAACTATGATCAAACTCCTTTTGAGCTAGGAGAAGATGTGACACCACATTGTTCAAGCCCTAGAATCAGCCCTTAAGGGAGCAATTATCTACTTATTCCGACATTGGGGAATGAGTAAATTTCTTCTTGTGTAGTTGTGTTCCCAGTTCCCCAATCAAACGAATCCCCAAAATAATAGGCTTGTTGACTCAGTGACTGGCCACTCTCAACCATACAAATCAAAGGACCGCCTTTATAGGCAAGAATTCACAATTCACTCAGGATTCAGGTCATGTTACCTATGGTTATCCTGGTGAAATATAAGTCTCTATTATGAACGGCGTTATATAATGAGACTAAACATTTCGTGGTCCAGTTTTATACAAATTTCTTTGTATAGAATATCCCCGCTCACATGCCTCCACATGAATGATTAGGATCAAATCATTTGTAGCACTTTACAACAATTGTAACACCTACAAAGCAGGTCATACTTGTAGTGTCACTAGAATAAGGTATCCAGCCTTATCCATCTACTACAGACCATTTAGGTTATCTGTGAAATCCAGATTTCTATTTTTCTTACTTAAGCAAGTGATAAAAGGAATTAACTAAGTGAAAGTTAAATCCTAAGTTAAGGAGAAGGAAATTTCTAAGTGTTAAGTAGATTTTCTCTTAATAAATTAGGTTGAGCTTTAATTGGTAAAATTGTGATGAAATTTGTATAATAAGTAGGATGATGAAACAGCTAGTGTGGAATGGAGATTTGAAAGGAGAAAATAATATTGGAAAAGATTGGAGAGAAAAGTTGGAGAGAAAGATGGAGAGAGCGAGATTGGAGAGAAAGATAGTTGGAGAGAGCCAGATTGGAGAGAAAGTTGGAGAGAAAGCTGGAGAGAGAGTGGAGAGAAAAGTTGGAGAGAAAGCCGGAGAGAGCGAAAGTGGAGAGAAAAGTTGGAGAGAAACTGGGAGAGAGCGAGATTGGAGAGAAAATGGGAGAGAAAGTTGGAGAGAGCGACACTGCCGAGGTTGAAGAGAAACTAGGAGAGAAGGTTGGAGAGAAACTTAGAGAGAGCGAGATTTTGAGCGAGAAAGTGGGAGAGAGCGACACTGCCGAGAGCGGAAAGAGCGAGAGCGCTTATGTGTTAGCCTTGTTTTGTCCGATTCGAACGTCACGCCCACGCCTTGCCTATGCATTGAATGGCCGAGCAAGCTTCTGGGCGATGTATTTGGACGCGTTGGGGTAGATTATGCATTTAAAACCCCTAATTTGAATACAAACAAAGCTTGAAGACATAAGGGCAAATGTCAATTAAAATTTAGGTGTCCGATTAAGAGAAATTCTTAAACACTAAGAAATTGTGTTGGATGCGTTTGGGAAGAACACATTGAACCAAGGTGAAGTCAGCTTACGTTGATAAAGGGAGGATTAAACATTTGGCCATGCAGCCAAGTAGGTGTTATCAATCCCACGAGTAATTTGAACGCCTGTAAATAGGGAGTTGGGATTTCATTTTCAAATCACACAAAAATCATAAATTTCGTAAAGAAAGTAGAGGGCAGTGAGGGTTCAGAGGAATGTGTCAATTTTAGACGAGAAGATATTCCAATCTACTCGTGCGTTTGGAGTGATTCCAAAGCCATCTGAAAGCTCTGAAAGTCTAGTCTTCAGAATAGGGCTTCCGGAGGAAAAAGCTCAAAGGAACCGTGCTAGAGATTGAGGAAAATGCAGAAGGGTCAGACTGTCGAATCAGTCTGAGCCAGTCTTGAATATTCTGTGATTCCGGCCAAACCACGGGGAGTTCTGAGCTTAAATTTTAGGATAAACTTCCTGAGACATTTTAGAATACGTTTATAGAAGAAAGTATTTCAAGATAAGGTTTAGAACTATGAGTAATATAAGCTGTAAATTGAATCTGGATTCTAGGGGTGAAAAGGAGCCCGAGGAGCTACTAGAGTGAAAAGCTCCTAAGAAATCGAGGTGAGTGGCTAAAATGTTTTTAACTAAAACATTTTTAAACTGTTTTGATTACAAACGTTTTACAGAAAGCATGTTTGCGAAAATAATTCTCATGCCTATTAGTTTTATAAAGTGGTTTCCAAGAAAGTTTGAATTGTGGTTTGAACGCATGCATATTGTTGAAAACTATTTACATATGTTGATTTTATCTAGCATGCGTTATCATCTTTAAAGCCACGTTGTATATGTGTTATACTGTACATGCTTTAAAGAGAAAAGTTGTTTATAAATAGTTTTGGTAAAATGCAATGCCGAAGTATAAGGAGAAGACATCCACCCAACTAGATACTGAAGTACAAGGTGAAGGTATCTATTGGTACTGAAGTACGTTAGAGAAGGTACCAAGCCAACGGGATACTGAAGTACGTTGAAGAAGGTATCCTAGTAGCTCGATACTGATGTACAAGGAGAAAGTTTCTGAGCAGTAGTACCTAATGTGGCCACAGGTGAATAAAGTCAGAGATTGAGCAAAAGGGTTCTCTCTGGACTAGTAGTTGGTGTTGGGATTATTTTACCCGTTATAAAGTACTTGATTTGAGAAATGCTTTTACTGTTTTATGTTTAAAACAGCTTTATATAATTTACGCTTAGAAAATATTTATGCTGCAAAAGTTTATATTTCAGATAAAACTATTTTCTGAAATTATGCATGAGAATTTACTATGTTTTCTCGTTCACTCACTGGGGCGTAAGCTCACCCCATTTTCAAATGTTTTGTTTCCCCCCACAGGTAGCGGTTCAAATCCTCGAAGATAGTTCTGCGTCTGCTCTGCTACAAAAGGACTAAAAGACTTGTAACCGGTTGCTAGGTGGTTACTGTTAATATTGTACACATGTTACTATTGTTCATATAGGGACTAGGTTTATGGGTTTTGGGACTTGTAAATCTAGTGTTGTAATGACTCTAAACATATTATGTTTTCAAGTTAATAAATTGTGGGCCTAAAGACGTCCTGTTGCATATGAATTATAATTGGTCAGAGTTATTCCGCAAGAGTTATTAGGCAGTAAGTGTCAGCCCAAGGGTTGGTAACTGCTACAGTCACGCCTTTCTCTAGGCTAAGAAGATGGTCTGGGTGGGGTGTGACATTATCACTTAAACATGATCGACCCGTATGTCTCTACATACATGTTTAAGCTACAAGATAACCTTGGATGTTAGTTTATTGGTTTGTGGTTAATGCAACTAATTTTGAAATAAAACATCACATATTTTATTACATAAATAAGATGTTTGTACATTACAACTACAAACTATAAAACCCTATGATTTAGGGCATCAACCCCAACAAAGCATTGTTGATTGTTTATATCCAATAGACATAGAAATATATCTTTAGTGCGAAGAGTGCAACTATTGGTCTTTAGTATCGTGACCGACAATTAATAAAGGTTGAGTAATTTAATTAAAGAGTTTAATTAATTAATCAAGTATCATCGGAGCTTCAATCTATAGGTGCATAAAGTCTCCTTGTTAGCTCAATTAAGATTAATGAGAATTAAATTAATTTTGGATTAATTTGAATTGTTCAAACTAATTAAAGAAAATTAATTATATAAGATATAATTAATATAATGTATATGATAAATTATAATATAAAGTTTTATATGAGAGAAATAAATATTTAAATACGATTCAAATATTAATTATATGAATGTGATTCATATAAAAATTATAGGTTAAAATTAGTATAAATATGACTAATACTATAGGATATATAGGAGTATAATAAACTATAGGTCATATTATATGTGATATAATAAACTATAGGTTATATATTATAGGAGATATAATATATTGTTTAATTATACTAGTTAGTTAATATAATTAAATTAAAATTAATTTTGAATATTGAATTTAAAATCAATAACTCCTTATGAGTAATTTTTAATAAAGAGTGGGAAATTATTCCCTACATCTCAAATACGTGAACCACACAGGGAGAGTAGGGCTGCTTGATCATCTTCATCTTCTTCCTTAGATCTCTGTGTTACTATCTCAAGCAAAAACAAAATCCTTCCTTTCACCAAAATTCTTCTAAGCGGGCCTTCAAAACTCTGCTTTGGTTCTCATCCTTGAGAAGAACTTGGAAGATTTTGTGGTGATGTTCTTTATTGGGGCATCGGTTGTTGTCTTTAGGTTTCTGTGAACTGTAGTTCAAGAGGAGATTGGTTGTTGGAGAGGATACACGAAGAAATGTTCTTCAAAGGTAAGTTTCTCTCGATTCCTACTCCTTTCTATTAATTCTATAGAAAATGCATGCTTAATTATTTTTGTTTGTTAAAGTTTTCGTCCCCTCTGTATTTTATGTTTTGTAAAACGAAAACGGGACACAACAACTGTCATTTGCTTCCACTTCAGGGTATTAAAAATCCCTTCAATTTGGATGTTAGATTGGATATTTAAAGGATTTTTAAGTGTCGTTCAGCAAAGTTAGAGTGATTTTGACAAGATTTTGGTATGTTTTAAGGCTTTGTAACCCATTGTGGATTGGTTATAGTTGCTGGAATTTTGGTTCAAACCCTTAATTATTGGAGACCTTTGAGTATTTATATATATGAAAAAAATATGGTGAGAATACTAATAGCACTGAAAATGTGCTATCTAGCTCCTCTTAATTTAGGATTCTTCTAGGATTTTATGTGTTTATTATGCTATTTTGTAGATTTTGAATACTTAATAGACAAAATTGACCATTTGTAATCATTCGAGGTTAATTTAAAGCAATTTGAAGTTAATTGGAGCATACGGGCTTCAAAGGAGATAAATAGCATAGAGCTACACTTGAAGATAGAATGCTGATAACCATCGTAGGGTAATTACTCTAGCATTACGCTACAAGGCAGTAACCTCACATTTCATGCAGCGTAATTATGGTACCTATAGCATAGCTAAACTACGTGTATTGATGGGAAATACACAAAAACCCGCGCACCTGTCCAAATTGCCTCAGAGTAACAACGCTACCCTTACGCTTGAAACTTGTGCTCCAAATAGAGCGTATTTATGCTTCATCAACATCATTATGTTGCGCCTTTAATATAAATTTAAGTCTTATTGGATTAGGTTAGAATTCAACCAACTAACCGACTTCCAGATGATTCCTCTCATCTTTTCTCCTCTTTTTGGTCGATAGGATGTATCAAAATGATTGCTTGGTGATTATTATGAATATTATAGGCTAAGGTAATCGTTTCTAGCTTGGTTTAGAATTTTTTACCTATTTGATGTATTTTTTTAGTTTTCAAACTAGTTATTTGTAATTGTTTGATTTGGTTATGTTTTTTAATGTTTATGATTAAATTATTGGATGCTTGGAAATTTTATAATTATTGCTTTTGATGGATATTTGATATGTAATATTTAATCTCATGTCAATCAACTAGAAGCAATAGGTTAGGTTAGCTTGCAAATCATTTAGATGAGTATTGTTCTAACCAACCTAGAATCGGATCAACTGAATTTTAATTAAGGTTGTTCTTGTTTGATATTCAACCTAACTTTGCCCTATATTTTAACGTGATTAGGCCAACTTGAATTTGCATGTTGTTCATCAATTTAAATTGGGATAATTAGTTGATTAGGTCGAATTAACCGACTATTCCAATTAATTTAATTAGGTATAAACAATTGCTTGATTCTAGTAATGAGAATTCTATGATCGAATGCATCGAATGAGAGAATTCCGTAACAACTCAAGCCAGGCATTTTTTCTAATTGTCATCACAACTATTCTACTTTTATTGTATGCATTTAAATTTCTTTTGCTACAAAACTTTTTTTTTTTAAAAAAAACCTTTGGTTACCCTCGGGCTGAAAAGCATTTTAATTAAGAACTTATGGAGCTCTCTGTGTTCGACCCGATCTTGCCACTAAGACTACCAATTTGTTGTGCTCGATATGGTTAAATTATTTGATATGAATTTGGGCTACAAAATCCATTTCGACCAATTACCTCCTAACCGTCAGCCCCCACCCTCACTCTCTCTTCTCTCTTCTCTCTTCTCTCTCTATCTCTCTCCCCGTTAAGTCTACTGCCGGCACAAAAGCTTCTCCATCTATTGTCTACACACGCCAGTAGCCGAATGCCCTTGCATAGTCGCTCATCGCCTGCCGCCGAAAGCCGTCGTGTTTTGCCAGAATCTCTATTTTGAGTAAGTTTTCGGTGTTTTGTGGGTTTTTCTTAAAAGGTTTTGAATACGCATGGAGTTTTGGCATTAATTCCATAATATTTGGCTGCTAGATTGGATATTTAAAGGATTTTTAAGTGTTGTCCAGCGAGGTTAGAGTGATCTCAACAAGATTTTGGTATGTTTTAGGGCTTTGTAACCCATTGTGGATTGGTTATAGTTGCTGAAATTTTAGTTTAAACCCTTAACTATTGGATTGTACTTGGGTACAAATCAGTACAGGAGTTGGGATTCGATCTTCGATCAAGCTTTGACTTGGGCAAAAATATTTGGAGACCTTTAAAATGAGTTTTGTGTTCTTATTTAGGTCCTAATAAACCAAGTTAATTTTGGTTTGTGTTTAGAGTTAATTTAAGAAGAGTTTAAGTTGTTTGAATCCATATTCTTTACTACTTGAGCTGCCTTATGTGTCAGGCAAAATTTTATTTAATAATATTTTGGTTTCGACTATTAAATTAATTCTTGAACTTATGCATTTTTACGCGTTGACCATGAGATCTATGAATGACATTTATAAGTAATTACATGTTCAATTTATATGAGAATATGTAGGACTTCATGCATGTTACATGAAATATTTAAAATCAGAATTTTAATCCTTTCCTTCCCATAGTTATTGACTACATAAAATTGATGCAAGTCCAACCGTTCTAAGTTACATGAAATTAATGTACTTAGATACATTTTAGTGTGTATGAAATTGATTCACACTCATGCATGAAATTGATGCATGCCTAGGTTCAGGATTTAATGTATATTGATGTACATTAATCTAATGTGTATGAAATTGATGCACATTTAGAGGAAAGGAAACAAAGTGAATGACAGAAAAGTAAAGTTTTATGTCCCACCAATTTAAAAGCATTCAAGTTCATGTTTGCATGTGATTGCATAGCCTGATCCCAGTAGTGGAGTTACTTACTGAATATTTTGTGTTGGGTTGTATGTCCTAAAACTCGTAATTTTGTAAACAGTAAACATATATGAAGTTTATTCAGACAAGTGTTGATGATTGTTTAATAACTCTAAATCCAATAAACTATGAATCCTTGCTATTGTCATGAATACTTGAACTTTATGTGGAGACATAAACTTGATCAAGTTCGAGTAAAATAACCTAAACTGTCTATAGTACTTGGATTAGGTTGAGTACATATTTCTGGAGATACTATTGAGTACGACCCGCTTTATGATTGTTATAAATGTTGTAAAGTGTCATAAACGATGTGATTAGTTCATTCATGTAAAGACATATGAGAGGAGTATTCTACACAATGAGATTGTGTAACAGACCACAAAATAATCACTGTTATGTATTAACACTGTTTACTGTTAACACTGGTTAATTTCACTTATTGATGACCTAGATAATTTTATCTGAATCCTGAGTTGTCTATGAACTCCTATTTATTCGCGATTGTCCCTTGATCTGAATAGGTGAGGGCAAGCTCAACATCGCTTCTCAATATGCCTCCCATTTCAGGGATAAGACCGAATAAATAGCTTGGGACATAGAATTTGTAAGATGGAATTCACTCCTACCCATTTTAGGATAGTAGAAAGGTTGTTCCCTTAAGGGCTGATCCCAAATCTTGAACAAGGGGCCACATCCTCTCATTGTCCTAAGAGGGAAAAAATTTAGTGATTATGATCCTAAATCAATTGTTCATCAAGGGATAATGGTACTTAAGGAGAAAAGATGTAACTTGAGGGTATTTCGATATTTGATCTAGCTGAGGTTACGAACAACCTGTGAAGGATCAACTTATTAATGACGGTTATATCAAATGGACACATAATATATCTACAGTGAGGGGAGTGCAACTACAAGCTACAGTGGACAGTCCTGTTAATTAACAAATGTTGATTAACTAGGTTAAAGAGTTTGATCGGTTAGTCTCGGATCGTTGGAGCGCATGATCTTTAGGTCCATCAAGTCTCCTTGCTAGTTCACTATGGACAAAATTGAAGAACTAGGTGAAGTAGGAATTTAAAATGTTCAAATTCGGGTTTTAGGGAAAAAATGTATTTTATATGAGATATAATTTACAATTAAATAATTAATTAGTTTTTAGAGTATACTTGATCATTAGCATGAAAGTGCTTTTTAAACTTGATTAATATGATTAATCAAAACTAGGTGTCAAAGACAATTTAATATATGATATTAAATTTGTTTATTTTATTTAATTGAAATTTTTGTAATCAAATAATTTCTAAATTTGAAAAATTGTATTTCATTCTTTTAATAAAAGATTAGTTAGTGGAAAAATCCAATTGTTGGATTTTTCCCACTAACTAAGTGAACTTTGAAGTGACACTTCCCAAGCTTGACACCTAAAGTTTACATGCTAGTTGAGTTTGAGGTAGAGACATGTAAGAGAGGATTTTGCATGTATTTTTTCTATAAATAATTTGGTTTTTGAATTTTGTAAAATTTAATGTTTCTTTGACCTTTGACCTAAACTCTTCCACCAAAATCTCTTTACTCTCCTTTTACTAAAGTGATTTTCCCTCGTCTTTACTAACAAAACGGTCCCACAAACATGTTCTTCAACCGGAATATAGCGAGGATTTTTCGTTGGTGGTGTTGATCGAGCTCGGGAGAGGAAGATTGTGGTGGATTCTATAAAGGTTGTAATTTCTAACCCTTATGCATGCTTATTCTTGTTTTTATGTAATTAGAATGTTATCGAACCTTGCTTCCACTATTCATGTGTTTTTTATATTTCAACATTTTGTATAATCATCCTTTCATATAATATTTTTTTCAGGTAAAGGAAAGAACGTATCAGGCAAATGACGAGGAAGTCTGTTCATGGTGCCATTGGACTATAGACAATGCTTCTGCTCAGTGTCAATTGTTTAAGAACTTTTAAATTTTTATTTGAGAATAATCAAGTTTAGTAGTTTTAGATTTAAATGTTTAATTCTATTTATTTATTTATTTATTATTATTTTTTTGGATCCCAAACGGTACTTTGTTTTATAAATTTTTAGATTGTTTCTTGGAATATTTATTTATTTAGATTTTTTTATTTTGAGTCTAAATGATAACTAGCTTTGGTTTTAAAATTGCATTTATGATAGTAATGACCCCAATTAGAAATCTTGAAAAATCGGGTCGTTACAATAGAACCAAATCTAGAATAAAATAAAATCTAAATTATTTAAGATTATTAGTTTAAAAATTATGTTCACAATTTAACTCAATTTGGCACCAAAGTCCAAAACTAAATGGAATTAAAGCCTGATAATCAGAGATAATTAACCTTAATTTATCTAAAACTTAGGATGTTACAATAGAGGGCTTGAACACAGGACTTCCTTAGACCACCTACTATAATATATTTGAAATCACCGATTGACCCAAAGGTTTAAGCTTTTAGGAGAAGGTAAATTTAATTATATCATCTAGCGTGTGTCTTAGAGTAGAGGTACGTATATGTTCATTGGCATGGATTTTGGGCTCAAACCGTCGTCAAAAATCGATATGACGATTTACATCAATTTGTTGTGCTCGATTTAGGAAGGGTTTACAATGTCGACTGACCAATCGTAGTCACGATTAATCAATTTTAGTCGGTTTATGAGAAAACAAAGGAAAAAGGAAAAAAATTCACATTCGTCGTGGTGCAAGGAGATTGAAAGGGAAGAAGAACGGAAAAAAAGTTGAAAAAAAAGAAGAGAAACAAACCTACAACGATAGTGGCCAATGGGAGGAAGGAAGAAAAGAGATCATTTCTTCTTTTCTTTAGTACAATAATTGGGAGCTAGAGATTCGAACACAGATTTCATGATTACTAATACAATTGGATATTAATTGAGCTAAGCTCATTTTATTTAGTGAAAGAAAGACAAATCTGATAAAAGGGGAAGAAGAAGTAGTGGAGGGAAGTAAAGTGAAAAAAAGGAGAAGGGAAAAGGAGACATGGGGAGGGGAGAGAGAAATAACTAATAAATTAATAATACATTAATTAAAAACCCATCAAAAGAAAAGTTAAAGGAAACAATGAACTTTTTTTTTTAATTAAAGTTATCTTGGGGAGGTAAGATCTATTGGGACTTTTGAAAAAAAAAAAAAAAAAAAAAAAAACAGACGAGACATTTGTAATAGAAGAAAAGGTCATGGTCTTTGCTTCTTTAGTGATAGATTATAGTGGAAAATTTTGATGAGAATTAGGTAGGTCTTCGATTTTTCTCCAATTTTTCAAACCTTTTTTTTAAAATTTATTTGCAATTAACTAGCTCAATAGAAGTTTTTAAAAAATTATTTTCAAGAAACCACGGTTATTTTTAACATCACTCAAACATTTTTCTTCCATTGAATTCTTCAATCATTTCACATCAAAATTGAATTAATGCATTTTCAAGAAATCAAAATTGAGAAAAATCACATATATTTATTTTTAACTTCATTCAAACATTTTTCTATTGAATTTTCAATTTATTTCACCTCAAATTAAATTGACATAAATTTTTGTTTCGTTTATCACCCAAAGCTTTCATTTCCAAAAAATCAAAATTGAGAAAGTAACATATATTTCCATTGAACTTCAAACTCTAATTTCTCTCCATATTTATCTACTTATAGATTTTTTTTTTCTTTCTCCATTATGTTGTGTTATGTTTAATGTTTTATTTTTGGTATCCCTCTTATATTAATGTATTTTTTTTTTTAATTTTGTAATTAATTACCAATGTTTTATATTATTTTGTAATTATTTTTTCATTTCTTTTTTTAACTTCGGCTCTCAAATCAATATTTACACATATGTTTTACAATATACATCTAAATGTTATCTTACTTTATAGAAACAATGATTAAAAATAGTCGATTATAATCTACTTTAGCAACAATCAAAGTTTCATTAACTAATTATAACAATTTTCATCAATTTCAAAAAAAATTCTAAAATTTTCATAGATAATTTCATAAAATCTGGACTTCGATATTTTTATCGAGATCGATATTTCGAACCTTGATTCTAATATATGTCTCTTCTATTAGATCTTTTTTATAATTCGGTCGGTCGGTTAGCTCGAGTCCTATGCTTGCCGACTAGTTGACAAGTCGGTTTTTCGTATATAATAAAACCGATTCTTACCGAAAAACAAATAAAAGGACCAACCGAAATTGGTTTGGCATAGTGGTGCAATAAAAAATAGAGGGAGATCATAAGAACTTGATCATGAGAACAATCTCTCTCCCTCTAAACAAAGGGAGGTCATACACAGAGTAAAAAAGCAAAATTGGATATAGAAAATTTTATTTAGATTCCCTGCACCTGCTTTTTCCCTACCATTAAAGAAGACGTAACAATCCTTATTCAATACACATCATTTTTCATTTTTTACCTTTTTTAAGCCATAAATAAGATACCATAAAAAGGATTTCAGCACCTGAGTTCAGTAAAATTGGCGTAGTAGTACAATCGAATACCTCCCCAGGTTGAAGGATTCTTCTGAACTTTAAAGCATCGCAAACTGCTCCCAAAGCAACAAATACGGAGTTTGCACCCTCAACTGTGACACCCATATAATATTATTCAACAAATGTTTTAACCCATGAATTTCCTATGAACGCGTTTCTCTGTGCAACACAAACAAGAAGCTATAGTTTAACAACAGAATATAATTTTATATAGTAAGAGTTTCAACCAATGAACAACGGTGCATTAGGACAGCAGAATATATAAAGAGATGATTCCTCCATGCCTCATCATTAGCTTAAGCTTTTGGGTCAATCAGTGATTTAACATGGTATCAAAGTAGGTGATTTAGGAGGTCTTGTGTTTTTCAAAACCCTGTAATGTTATTTCCTCCCAAATCAATAATTGATACTTCTACATATTTCAAACCCACAAGTGAACAGAAGTATTAGATAGTATAATGTTAAATTTATATTCACCCTTAACTTAAACTTTTTGGTCAATCGGTGATTTAACGAGAGTTTAATCTAATGCAAAAATTTGATTGAGCTAATCTGGCTCTACAGTGGAACCAAAAAGTAACTATTGTACACGAGTTTGAAACAAACATTGGTATCAAATCTAAACCGGTGTCATAGCATTAGTATTGCATTAGGTATATTCTTGGCATAATAACTTGACATTTTCCTATTCATGTGCAAGGTGAAACTCTTGACCTGCAGCAGTAAAACCAAACTAAATCATGCTATTTTCCTAACTAAAACCCAGCACTTGGCTTCAGCTTAACAAAGTTTATTAACCCTTTTTTTCCGTAGAAACTCCCAGCTTGAACAAAAAACAAGTCGTTAATTCTACCAACTATATACAGTTAAGATATAAACAAAAGTTCATAACATCAGATATAGCAGAGAAACTTGGTTGCAGATGGAAGGAATGAAGAAAAATTAAATGAAGCCATAACAGTGCAAACCTTGATGAGGAGAAACTAGTTGAAGTGTTCGGGAAGCCAGCAAAGACATTTGAGTATGACTTGGTTAGATATGAAAAGTTGACAGTTGGGGGCAGGGGAGGTATCCTTTCACCTTTTTTCAAAAGATCTTGCAAGTTCAATCTCTGCAAGGTCAGGACAGATTTGGACTCTTTCCAAATGAAGGCCAGTTGGCCATTCTGAAATACATAGAGAGAACCTGGCTTCGAACCAGGGTATCGAAATCCATACCCATTGGCAATCCCATCTCCTGTAAATGTATGCTGAACATTCACAGGTAATAGTTCCCCATCAGACTCCCAAGGAAATGGATCTGCAGAAGGTTCGTTAATATTCACTCTGAACATTGCAGAACCATTAGGATGTAAAACATAATGTGTGCCTTCCAATATTTTTGTTGCAATGAGAAACAATTGTTCTTGGGATTTCTCATATGAAAGCAAAAGAAAGAAAAGGGCTTTTCCAGGTTTATCCTCTGTAGGCTTCCCTGGAGGCCAGCCGAATGTTCCTCCCCATAAACCAGCATACTCTTGCTCAGCAGTTGGAGCTCGCATCGGTAATTTATACAGTGCAAATCGACTGTCATGCATATTAGGCCATCCACGGTAAGAAGATAGCTTCATGGTTGATGCATGCAATGCCAATCCAATTGTATCACCCGATTTAAGAAAATCTTCAAGTTGGACATATTTATTCACACTACTAGAACAACCATTCTTTGACATTCCTTTGCCATCGTTGAATAAGCCAGACTTCTTCAGTACATGATTAAGGCTTTGTGTAAAATACCTGCCAAGAGCTTTCTTCTTCCGCAATCTTATCTGATCATCGTCCCCATTAATTGACTTGTGATGATCACTTGAACCATCAAGAGACTTTCTGAACTCACTTAGATCCAACTGAGTAGGATTTGGAAACAGTTCAGGACTACCCTTCCAAGACATTTTTCTTCCACCAACTTTACGATACTGCATAAGTACTGACCTCCTTTTTGATAACGCCGCCATATCTTTCTTGAAGTTCTCTTCATCATCCCTCAACCTAGGAAATAGTGGTCCAGTAAATGGATTGGGAACCTTAACACGAACTTGACTCATCACAGTTTCAAGCAATTTTCTTCTATCACAAAAAGCCAACCGGCCAAATGGCACTTTTGACTCAAGCTCTCCAAAAACACTCTGGGATCTATTACTGTTAGACCTACAAACCTTTCTAGTCCCCTGATCTGAACGGTTAACAAAGCTCTTACTATGCAACAAGTTACTATAACAATTCTTGTGTGCTCTGGTGTCAACCTCGAGAAGGAGCACATTACAACTCTTGTCAACAGTTTTCACCACACCTGGATAAAAATAGTCGACTCCCTTCTCTCTTCCATGAAGAAAAAATGATGCAGAGCCATCAGCATCACCCAGAATTTCAAAAACAGGTGCCCAAAGGATCGGCCCGTCTTCAATGCCTAATGGACCAAGTTCTTGAGGAATAATCCTACAACCAACAACTGAAACAAAACCAGGTATCACATAAACTACATTGCCGAGCTCCGGATTCTGATGAACCCATATTCCCATCAATGGCTCAATGCTGCTGAGAAAGCGGCAAAGTGCCTTATAGGATGACACACCTGTTCGCCAATCAATGAGGTCTTTGGCAGCCAAAATTCCTACCATCTCACATTGTGTAAGCCAGATCTTTTCAGATGCTGTTGAAGCATGTAGACTCCGACAGCATAGGCTTAAATTACACAAGTCCCTCGGAGTAAGGGACCGTGACACAATAGAAAACACATCATCTGGCAGGGAAAGGAGCAAGCTCAATCCACAGACTTCACGCAACATATGCAATCTATCGAAATTTAACCAACGAATGTGTAATACTACGTTATAACCCAGGCACACAGTTCATTCCAAACAAAAGGATTCTAAGCCCAGCAAAAAACACCGTGAATTCGATAAAGGGGAGGCAACGAATGCTGAAACTGCACTATTTCTATATCAGGATGATGCTCTCTCCCAAATAAAAACCCACAAACAGATCAGATTAGTCCTGGAACTGTTCATTATTAACTACAGACTTCCCAATTTCCAGAATCCATACAGAAAATTGATACCAAATCCAAAAAAAAAAAATCCACCACAAACAGAAAAACGCAAATGATCCGGCTTAAATTCCCAAAACGAAAATAGGGTTTATTGCCAATTCGCCATTTCTTACACCCAGCTTATCTGATGACAAAAAACTAATCGGAATAAAAATGAGAAAACCTAGTACAAACCAAACCTGATTGTACGATCTCGAAGAGGGCACGCCGAAAGAGGAAAAATGGGAAGAAAAGAATCGAAATTGAGCTCTAGAAGCTTAAAATTGGAGATTTCAATGGTTGTGGTTAGTGGATTGCATCATCTAAGCAACCAAAACCGAAGGAAAAAAGATGAAAAACGAAGAAGACGAGCCATAACAGAGAGTAAAGCAAAGTTGCAAAGTCCAAATCAATTACGCAAATTTTGACTGAAGATATAGTCTTAATGATTCTTCAAACAGTGTATGAAATAATTATTTGGGAATATTGTCATTGTTTTCTTGCATGAGATGTGGGCCATGTTGCTCTTCGATTTGACATCAGTACCTATGGGTTAATTCTTAAAATAATAATAATAATAATAACTCAAAGCTTTATGTTTCTTTTAAAAAGGATCCTTTTGACAAAGTTAGTCCTTTTCTGTCTTTGGCAAAATTACCATTTTAGGTGAGTGGATTTTTAACTATAGTCCGTCAATTTCATAAGTCGATATTAAATAATTTAATTTTATCAATATCAGTCATATTTATTATTAACAAAAGAACAAATAACTTCAACCATATTTATTATTGAAATTTGTACGATTATTAAGAAACTCTATCTTCCCATTTTTAACTATCCATCCCTCTAATGTTACTAATGACTTCAGTCGTTGACCACTATGAATGATCAACTCTGATGACAATCATCTCAGACGACTACCTCCAACGATCAACTTCAGTAATAGCTACCGTCAACGACTACTATTGTCTCACTCCAATGACATGCTCTCACAACTGACCAACTCAATTGATCATATTAACACTATGCAAATGCACGTGTTAAAAGTAATAATTTCACAACTAAACTGGTTATCGTTCTCAAAGATTGATAATTCTGGTTTTTCTTAGCTATTATTACTGCATACTAATTTTATTTAGGCAAATATCAAGTCGGTTCAATTACAGGGGTTGATTCATCAAGACTTTCCAAAATAATTATTAACATATGGATCATTTATTAAAATTGCACTAGTCTAGAAGTCTAAATTTGGGATATTATTTTCAAGCTCAATTCGTTATACTCCTAACATTCTTGAATATCTTCACAATTATTATATAAAGTGAAGCATTATGAACCTTCAATTGCAACCATTGTAATCTTCTTTTCATTTTCATGCATAATTCCATAACAATTTAATCTATCATGTCCAACTAAAAATCCCCTCGCAAGTAGAAAATTAGCCCACGAAGATTCAATCAATAAAATGTTGATTAACAGAAATAGCAAAGACAAATTAGAATGTAATCATGCTCATAATAATCTAAAGGCCAACAATTAATTCAGTACAATTAAGAACTCTCTCAACATCCTAGAATCTATGATTTTAATTATGTTCAGGGTTTTAAATAATGTTGGGTTATACTATCTTGTGTAGGCCCAATTCAATCACAATCAATCCTGAGTTGGTGAAGAAAAGGTTGGGGAAAACTTTGTTTCTTCATTGAAGTTCTCTCTGTTTTTCTCTCTTATTCGATAAGCATTGTTATTTCCTCGATGAGTATATACTCGTTACTCGATGAGTTTCTACTCGTTACTCGATGGTTTCTTTTCTTCTTTCCTCGATGAGTTTCTGGCCTTTCCTCGATGGAACTCGATGAGTATTAAACTTTACTCGATGCTACTAGATGAAAGAAATTTTTGACTCGATGCTACTCGATGAGAGAAAGTCTTGACTCGATGCAACTCGATAAGAGAAATTCTTTACTTGATGCAACTCAATAAGAGAAATTTTTTACTCGTTGCAACTCGATACTCTAAAAACTTTGTGATTTGATTATAAGATCGTGTTTTCGTTGATTTGCAGAGAAATGAATGAAGATTGAAGAAGAAGATAAAGAGAAGAAGAAGGTGAAGGAACTCTAATGAGAGAACTTTGAATGGAAGCGAATCGACCAAATTTCATAATTCATTGAATATAAAGTTGCATTTACAACTAAATTACAACATGCTTTAAAAGAAAAGGGTTTCAAGAAACCTCACCTTTGAAGACCTTTTTCTTCACGTTTTCCCCGAACGGATCACGAACTTCTTGAAGACATTCTTCAAGATAAACCTAGAACCAAAACTGGACACTACCACAATGAATATCTTGGTATTCTCAAGGTGAGAACTCAGAAGTGGTGGGATTTGACTATTTTGGTTAAGAGGGAAAACTTAATGTCGAGGAGGAAGATTGAGAACTTTCACAACTCAAGACAAAACTCATAGAACACTTCTGTAAAATTTCTTTCTCACTTAATCATTCAGCCAACAGTAACAACAAGAAGAAGAAAACCTTTTTCTTTTAAATCTCCTTGCCAAAAATTAACCACCACCCACTAATGTGAGTAGAGAGAAAAGATGGGGAAGGGAGTTGTAACTCCATTTCTTATTATTAAAATAATAATAATAATATAAATATAAATATGATAATTTAATTATCATATTATATATATATATATGTATGTATGTATGTATGTATTAAATTTTATGTTATATCAAATATAACATATAACATATAGTTTTAATATTGTATCACATACAATATAAATTATAATTTATTTTCTCTTTTATATGGCATTTAATATAAATCTTATTCAACTATGAATCCAATTCATAGAAACTATATTCGAATCTCATTCAAATACTTATCTCATTAAGTTATAATGTATCAAATACATTATGAAAATTATATCACATATAATTGAAACAACTTAATTATATCATATATAATTAAATCCCTCTATTAATTTGAACAATTCAAATTAATCCAAAAACTGATTTTCAACTAAATCCTATTGAGCTACCAAGGGGATCTCATGGACCTGTAGTTTAAAGCTCCAAGATACATGAATAATTAATTAAACTATTTAATTACATTATTTACTATCCGTTAACTGTCGGGTACTCCACTAAAGACTGATAGCTGCACTCTTCGCACTACAAATATATTTCTGTGTCCATTGGATATAACCAATCAACAATACGATGACCCTTCACAAATTGCTCGTAAGTACAGTTAGGCCAAAATACCGTTTTGCCTCTGTAGCTACATCTAACTTCTTAAGTACCATTGATCCCTTTAATGAACAATAAATCATAGTCCAACTATGATTAAACCCCTCTAGGGCTAGGAGAAGGTGTGATGCCACATTGTTCAAGATCCGGAATCAGCCCTTAAGGGAGCAATTTATCTACTTACCCCTACCTTGGGGAAGGAGTGAATTTCATCTTGTATAGTTGTGTTCTCAGCTCCCCAATCAGACAAATCCCTAAAATGGTAGGCTTGTTGTGTCGGCGATCTAACCACTTTCACCCATACAAATCAAAGGACCGCCCTCATGAGCAGGAGTTCACAACTCACTCTAGATTTAGGTCATGTTACCTATGGTCATCCTAGTGAAATGTAAGTCTCTATTATGAATGACATTATATAATGAGACTAAACATTTCGTGGTCTAGTTTTATACAAACTCCTTTGTATAGAATATCCCCGCTCGCATGTCTATACATGAATGATCAGGATCAGATCATTAGTAGCACTTTACAACAATTGTAACACCTACAAAGTGGACCATGTTGGGGATGATGCCCTAAACTCTCGTGTCCTGTAGTTTGTAAATACAATTTTAAACAAACGCTTGTGATGTATAATATATGATATTTTCTTCACTTATTATTTATGAACATTGGATGTTTTATTTGCTTTACCACAAACCAATAAACTAAAATCCTTGGTTGTCGTTTGTAACTTAAGCATGTATGTGGAGACATACAAGTGGATCATGTCTTAAGTGATAACCAAAATGGTCTGTAGTATATGGATATAGGAGGGAAACCTTATCCTGGTAACACTACGGATGCGGCCCACTTTGCAGAATAGTTACAAGTGTTATAACTTGCTACAGATGGTCTGATCCTGATCATTCATGTGGGGACATGCGAGCGGGGACATCTTATACAAAGAGTTTGTATATGACCGGACCACGAAGTGTAATAGCCTCGTTATATAACGTCGTTCATGACAGAGACTTCACTTCACTAGGATGACCATAGGTAACATGACTTCAATCCTGAGTGAGTTGGGAACTTCTGTTGAGAGGGTGGTCCTATGATTTACATGGGTGCGAGTGGCCAGATCGCCGACTGAAACCTACTAATTTAGGGATTCGTCTAATTTGGAAGTTGGGAACTTAGCTACACAACATGGAATTCACTCCTTCCCTGAAGCAATGGTAAGTAGATAGATTGCTCCCTTAAGGGTTGATTCCGAGGCTTGAACGATGTGGCGCCACTTCTCATGGCCCGAGAGGTGTCCACACATAGTAGGACTATGTTGTATTATTCATTAGAGGGATCAATGGTACTTAAGGAGTTAGATGTAACTACAGGGGCAAAACGGTAAATTGGCTCAGCTGTACTTACGAGCATCTGTGAAGGGTTATTGTACTGTTGATTGGTTATATCCAATGGACACAGAAATATATCTGTGGTGAGAAGAGTGCAACTGTCGGTCTTTAGTGGAATGCCTGGCAGTTAACGGATGGTGGATCTCATGGCTAAAGAGTTTAGTCAGTAATTCACTTACCGTTGGAGCTTCGAGCCATAGGTCCATTTGGTCCCCTTGGTAGCTCAATGAATTCAAGTTGAGAATCAGTTTTTGGGTCAGTTTGAAGTGTTCAAATTGACAAGACGAAGTTCGATTATATATGATATGATTGAACTGGTTAATTATATATGATATGATTGAAATTATGTATGAGATACATTATTTGGAGGAAAATGATATAAATATGATTTATATCTAGTGGAGGAGAAAAGACTATGGTTAATGTATTGCATATGATGTGGTATTAAACCATAGGTTAATAAATATAATATGATTATATTTATTATTTATTTTGGACAATTATAGGATTATTGTGCCAACGTTTTCTCCATAATCGTGTGATAGTGGGAGGTTGCATTCAGTTTTCGTAACTGAAGAATAAAATGAAAATCATTTTCATTTTGAAAAAGAGATTAGGGAATTTGCTCACGAGTTGTATATTGCCTATCACATAGCAAACCGAGAGCCTACACGATAGTTCAACATTTCTACACGATCGTATACACGTGTGCTTCTTTCTAAACAATCACATAGGATTTGCTAAACGATCGTCTAGCTTTTTTCTAAATGATCGCACGCCCGAGCGTTTAATAAACGTTCATTTATACGATCGCGACCCATTTACTAAACGATCGTGTACCGCTTTCTAAACGATCAAACATCGTCTATACGATAGACATCAATCTTCTCCCACTTGCTTGGTCGTGGTATACGATCATCTCTTCCTCCTTCCCTCTGCCAAATCCAATAGAGCCCACACCTTCTGGATTCTCACACCGAGAATACCGAGGGTTCTAACTGGTGGTGTCATCCCCGTGCTGTTGGGTTTTATGTCCTAAAACTCGCAGTTTGTATAATGATAAACATTTTCTATAATCAATATACTTATTATTGATTTCATAAATTGTATGAAAGTCTAAATCCAATCAACTAAGACCCGTGACTATTGTATGAGTACTTGAACTTTATGTGGAGATATAAGAGTGGATCAGGTTCGAGTAAATAGTCAAAATGATCTATGGCACATGAATAAGGTTGGGTACCTTATTTTGGTAACATCATTGGATGCGGCCTACTCTGTAGTTGTTACAAAGAGTTGTAAAGTGCTACATACGATGTGATCCTAATTCATACATGTTATGACATGAGAAGTGGGGGCGTTCTATGCAATGAGCTTGCATAAGATGGAACTCCTGCCATTGAGGAGGTCTTTTGATTTGTATGGGTGCGACTAGCCAGGTCGCCGATTCAAACCTACCATTTTGGGGATTCGTCTGATTTTGGAGTTGAGAACTCAGCTACATAAGATGGAATTCACTCCTTCCTCGAGGCAGGGGTAAGTAGATAGATAGCTCCCTTAAGGGTTGATTCCGGGGCTTGAACGATATGACGCCACACACTTTCTCCTGGCCCAAGAGGTGTTCACACTAGTTGGACTATGTTGTATTGTTCATTAGAAGAATCAGTGGTACTTAAGGAGTGAGATGTAACTACAGGGGCAAAACGATAATTTGGCCCCTAGCTGTATTTACAAGCATCTATGAAGGGTCATCGTACTCATGATTGGTTATATCTGATGGACACAGAAATATATCTGTGGTAAGGAGAGTTCAGCTGTTGGTCTTTAGTGGAATGCCTGACAGTTAATAGATGGTGGATCTCGTGGCTAAAGAGTTTAATCAGCTATTCACGTACCGTTGGAGCTTCAAGCCACAAGTCCATTAGGTCCCCTACGTAGCTTGAATAAAATTCGAGAACTAGTATTTGGGTTAATTTGAAATGTTCAAATTGACAAGAGGAAGTTCGATTATATATGATATAATTGGACTGGTTAATTAGATATGATATAATTGTCTAAATGTATGAGATACATGATTTTAGAGGAAATTAGATATAAATATGATTTATATCAAGTAAAGGAGAAAATACTATAGTAGATATGTGATATCAAACTATAAGATATAAATATAATATGATTATATTAATTAATTAATTAATTACTTATATAATAATTAATCCTTTTTCCACGTTCAAACATGGGTAGTGGGCAGCATCGGTTATGGTAACCAATGAGTTAAAAATGAAAAAAGTTTTCATTTTGGATCGTGCAATCGATATTCATTCTTCTGCCCAAAAGAATTCGGAAGTGCGCGTTGGTAAAAGTAAACGATTGCTTGAGAGCCTATGCGATATCGTTCCCCGCCTAAACGATCGTATACCTCGCGCCTAAACGATTGCACACTGTCGCCTAGATGATCGGGTAGCTTCTCTAAACGATAGTATAGTGTGTCGATTTAGCTAAACGATCGTATACCTTTTCCTAAACGATCGTTCAGCCTATGCGATAAGCACTTCTGCTATATGATAGCGTTGTTTTCTCTCCCACTTGCTTATCCCCTACACGACTCGTTTTTCCTCTGTCCTCTACCAAATTCACCAAAGCCCACCTTTGGGTTTTCAATCCGAGAATACCTGGGGCTCTTTAGTGGTGGTGTAGTCCCCGTTGCGGCGTTCGTATTCGCGTTGATCGTGTTGTTGCAGTCGACGTTCCTGCCGGGCGTTGGTAGATCACGTGGAGGGTTTCTGCTGCGTTGGAGTTTCGGAGATTGAAGATAGTCTTCAACTGGTATGGAACTCTTTCCCTTATGATTTTGTTGTCCATAGCATGCCGATAATTAAATTTTGATTACATAACTATATGTGTTGAATGTATAACATTATATTTCGGTCACGGTGAGATCGGAGCGATCCAAACGCGCTCATGGAACTCGTAGATATGAGATCCTTCAGTTTTGAGTTCCACAACTCAATCTAGAGCACCAAAAGAATAGTGGGGAAGATCTTGATGTGGTCTGTAACAAGATTCAGAGAAGATAGCAGCTGGAGAAGGAGCTTTGAAGAAGTTCTACAAGAGGTATGTCTTGAAACTCACTTGTTTTCTGCAAGAACATACTTTATATTTTGCCAAAATTAGTGAATTAGAGTGCTTAGATGATCCTTGTGCTTCCGCTGTTGCTGATACAATCCTACAATTGGTATCAGAGCATCATATAAGCATTCAATTCGGTTTAATTTTGGTTTGGTGGGTATTTTATATGAGAAATATGAAACTGGTTCACTGATACGGTTTTCTGAGTTTTGGCATTTTAATTCTTTTTAATTTCTCATTTAAATTTGTAATTGGCTCTTGTTTGACGAGCTTTTATATGTTAGCAAGAGTTTGTAATTGATTTGGAGTCATTAGAGTTGAAATTAAGATGTAGTTAAAGAAACAAGTGAAGGAGGCCGAGCTGCTGTTCTAGTTTTTCAGCTTCTGCTCAAAATCGTTGTTGAGGTTCTGTTACTATGCAATCATTTAGCTTCAGACGCTAACGATGTGAAGAAAAGCTAGACGATCGTATAGCAATGGGCGCTAGTCGTTGTGATGGTGAACGCTAAACGATCATGTACCTATGAGAGCTAAACAATACATTCAATTTGCTATACGATAGCACTAAGCAATCGTTTAGCTTTTGGCGTGGGAACTAAATGATACATTGAATTTTCTAAACGCACGATCGTTAGCTACGATGCACGCTAAGCGATGGATGAAGTGCTATGTGATAGCGCTGAGCGATCGTTTAGATACGGAGCTAAGCGATTGTGTAGACGAAAAGCTAAGCGACACGATGATTTTTATACAATGGAGTTAAGTGATCGTTTTAGCTGCGACAGATACTAAACGATGACATGAAGTGCTAGGCGATGGTGTTAAGCGATGGTGTAGTTCTATATGATAGAGCTTAGCGATAGCTAAGCAATGGAGTTAAGCGATTGTGTAGTTTTATGCGATAAAGCTAAACGATCGTTTAGTTTGTAGAAAAACACTTAAGCAATCGTTGTACCCCTTCACAAACACAAAGGCGATGGAGCTAGACGATTGCCTTTAGCGTTACACGATCGGCCTTAGCAAGACATCGAGGTTGGATCGAGAACAGCCGGTTCGACCAGTTTTCTCAAGGTCCAATTTGGTTCAGCTTCAAAGTGTTTTTGGCTGGTCCAATTCAGACTCATCCAGTCCGGTTCAAGATGCTTGGGTTCGGTTTGGAGCGATTCGAGCAGTTCAAAGACGATTTTGAAGCTATTTGTAATTGTTAGGCTTCTGTATGCTTGTTTATGCCAAAACTAAAACCATATCAGTCCATGTTTAATTATTTATGAATTTGATGTATGTTATAATTAAATAAATCTTGTATGTGCATATAGTATGCCATATAGATTTAAAATCCCATCATAGAAAGCATGTTACATGCATTGAAAATATGTTATAAATTGTTATAATATATAGTATGCATGTTAGGGTTTTTTGTATTTAATATAAAGTGTTATATTAAATATTTAATGCAACTTATAAAACTTTAGACATGCTCAACATCCATAAACAATAGCTGCATGCTCACGTAGGTTGACTGATGACTTGGGAATTGATGAGTGTGTAATGTGCATGCATGATGATGTGCTACAAGCTCATGTTGCCATAAACTTGTAACGCAAAATGTAATCTTATGTTGTGTTGTTGCTCATGCACATTTAATGTGATACTACTTCTAGATATATGCATTGTTAACTATATGCTTGTAGTATGCTATGGAGTAATGCATTGTCACAAGTTTCCTTGTGTTAAAACCAAGTATAATTCCAACGCAAGTTTCTCAAAGTAATCTGAGGTCGAACACAGGGATTGTTGTCGTTAATGTGTTACATTTGTGATATATGCGATCGGTTTTTACAATTAATAAATATTGTATGTTTGTACAGGAAAGTAAATTGCGGTAAAGTAAAATTATGCAGATAAACTAAAGTTGCGTTAATAAAATAAATTGCGATGAAAATAAACCTAAGCTAATGTGATACAAGATACATGATATACATGATACTGAGCTCGAGACTGACTGTGAAGTTTATACAAAGGATCGTGGTATGCGGTGGAAAGTCTTTATGGATGAATCAGAAGGAGAAAGAATAATTAGTACAAACGTCGCAAGTTTGTTAATTACGTTAAAGATGTAACTAAGGTTCCACTTTCCCTTGGCATACACCTCTCGGTGATCGGCCGCGTTCCCATATCTCTATGGTGAAACCGGGATGAACGTGGCGAACCTGAACACAAGGTTGCTTCCATCTCTAGAAGTACTTCTTGATTTAGTTAACGCATTCTTCCAACCCTCTCTCAATAGGCAGAATGGCATCTTCATTTATGCTCTCACAGGTGAAGATGCCGTCTAGCATGCTTTAGGTAAACATAATTATTTCCTTAACACATACTTTTTTTTTTCTTTTTTTTTTATAGAAATGAACGCATTTTTCTTAATGACCGCATCTACTTGATCGCATCTGCTCAGACCTTCCTCACCCCCAAATTTAGAGATACGCAAGGTCCTCATTGTGTTGTTTGGATAGAATAGACAAACACTTAGATAAATTTTTTGAAAAGAAGGTTTGAACATGATTTTGAAGGATAAAAGATAAAATAGTGCTATAGCCACGAATTAACTAAGTGTTAGTCAAAAAATACAAAGTCTGAGAAATGCTACTAAGTGTAACTCATCATGGCAGCGCAATGAACAACCCAAAATAGAAGATCAAGAATATCACAAATAATGACAAAGGATGATAAAGAAGAGGCTATTGCGTACTTGAAAGAATTGTTACTTAGTTGTATTAAAAATTAACTAAGTATACAAGGAATTACAATCAACGTAATACAAAAAAAAATTTCATGTACAAAGAATCAAAGAATTAGCTTCTATACAAAGAAAACAATGAATGAAATTATCTTTTGTTTTTTATTCAGACGGGTGCACGATTAAAAATTAACACCACGCTTCCATTAACACAAATGCATATTTGCAGAGGACAGGCAACAACGCATGTATCATCGCAACACACCCTTTAACTCAACGTATTTCTGGAGGACGGGCGCATGGTACTTCTACCAGCGCAATACTACCTCAACATAGTGCGTTTTCGCTAAGGACGGGCTAACAATACATACGAGCGCAACACACCCCTCAATGCAATGCATTTGGGTAGAATGGACTCAAAGTGTATCTTGCTATCACAAAATGCACCCATCATCACGTTGCATACCAAATTTTATTTTTCCTTTTTTTAATTCATCACTAACGCAAATCGAAAAGACTTTGCGGTATTAATTCTCTTCTTATTAAACAATCATTCACCAAAATTTAAGGATAACGCTTTTAAGACAGAAAAGTAAGGAAATTAAAGAAAGCACGGAAATTAACGCAAGTGAATTAAATGAGGAATAATTTCATAAAGCAATAAAAAACAATGTTACAGAAGCATTAAATAAAAAGATTCATAAAGCAATAAAGACAGTAATTCAAAAAGCAAGTAAACATAGAATTGAGATATAGACCGAAAGACAATTTCCCATGATGATAGCAATCCACACCTCCGCAGGCGATCAAGCTTGCCTGCCCAATGGCTTCAAGGACATTGTTCTCCTCCTAGTCTCATCCCGCAATGTATACGGGGAGAGATATGATCCTGTCTCTTATACACATCTAGATGTGTATAAGAGACAGGTCTCATCCCGCAATGTATACGGGGAGAGATATGATCTACTTCCTTCGGGAATCACACTAGGTATGGAGAATGCATTGCACATTTCTCAAATCTTGCATTCTCCACAACCGTAGGTCTTGAAATTCTGGCACTTAATCTGGTTCTGATGTGCTTCTGCACGAAAAATATACCTGATCTCTGGGTCAGCTTTGAATTTTTGGATTTATTCCAATACTCATAAACCGTCAGCCTGCTCTTCGTGATAAACAGACAGTACAAAGAGATCTGTCCTGCACATACTACAAAAGTACTCAGCACTAACCATTACCAATCCCCGACAACGGTGCCATAAACTTGATGACTTAGGATTGATGAGTGTGTAATGTGCATGCATGATGATGAAAGCTCATGTTGCCATAAACTTGTAACGCAAAATGTAATCTTATGCTGTGTTATTGCTCATTCACATTTTTTGCGATACTACTTCTAGATAGATGCGTTTTAACTATATGCTTGTAGTATGCTATGGAGTAATGCGTTGTCACAAGTTTCCTTGCGTTGAAACCAAGTATAATTCCAACACAAGTTTCTCAGAATAATCCGAGGTCGAACACAGGGATTGTTGTCGTTAATGTGTTACATTTGTGATATATCCTACTGGTTTTTACAATTAATAAAGATTGTGTGTTTGTACAGGAAAGTAAATTGCGGTAAAGTAAAAATGTGCAGATAAACTAAAGTTGCATTAATAAAATAAATTGCGATGAAAATAAACCTAAGCTAATGTGATGTAAGATACAAGATACATGATATACATGATACTGAATTTGAGACTGATTGTGAAGTTTATACAAAGGATCGTAGTATGCGATGACAAGTCTTTATGGATGAATCAGAAGGAGAAATAATAATTAGTACAAACGTCACAAGTTTGTTAATTGCATTAAAGATGTAACTAAGATTCCGCTTTCCCTTGGTGTACACCTCTTGGTGATCGGTCGCGTTCCCATATATCTATGGTGAAACAGGGATGAACGTGGTGAACGCAAGGTTGCTTCCATCTCTAGAAGTACTTCTTGCTTTAGTTAACGCATTCTTCCAACCCTATCTCGATAGGCGAAATGACATCTTCACTTCTGCTCTTACAGGTGAAGATGTTGTCTAGCATGCCTTGACTAAACTTAATTATTTCCTTAACCCAATTAATTTACTTGTTTAATTCTTGCTAATTACCAGGGGATTAAGAAAACGTCATGGAGAAAATGAATTATGGGTGAATGGAAATAGACAGAGAAATGATAATGGAAATGATCATAACATTCAATACTAAGATTAAGCGTCTGATACATGGTGTGAATGATAGACTAAGAAGATGAATACAAGTGATGTTGAAGAGATAGAAATAAATACAAAAGAGTGTCAACGTCTTGACACAGATCTGGACGGTGGTTTTGCTTGCCGGCATGTGGAATGGATGAACAGAAGAGCTTCCCTCTCATGCTTGCTCGTCTAGTAGAGGTGACCTTCGTATAGAGCTTCGATGGCGGGGATCAGAAGGATTCTTTGCCTGGAGACTCATCTCTCAGCCTTGTCTCTTAATTCTTCCCGGATCTACTATGATTAGTCGCTCAACTAGTCTCTCTTTCAGATCTGTATATACACTTTTCTCTGTATTCAAGCATATCATTTCAGTGGAATTGCCGAAGCTATTTATAAGATAAGCTTTAACTCTCTGACTTGTGGTCCCCACTTTATTGTTAAGGCAGTTCCTGGAATGGTGGAGATAATATTCCTTCTGTTACGCAATCAATCCCATCAGAAATTCACAACGGTGAGCTGTACACGCGTCAGAATCCTCCGCAATTGCGTTGCTCTTTACATCTTCGATCGTTTGCCCGCATGCAATGTTGTTTTTTTTTTATTACCACATGCAGTTGAGATTGCGTTGATCGCTTAGCTCTTGATCAATTGTCGCATGCGCCATCATTGTGTTGATCGTCTATTCGTTTTTTAATGATTGGCGCAATGTGACGTAGATGCATTGTTCAGTTTATCTTGAGCCTTGAACGCATGCGGTGGCTTGATTTCCTGCAAAATAGACTTGAAATATTATTTTCTACCATCGCAATGGTGTCAGTGGGTGTATTGAAGACAATTTATAATTCTTGCATTTCTTAGCTAATTTCTATACAATCGACACAACTTTCCTTTCTTTTGGCCACAATATCTAAATAAAACAGTATAAATAACTTGTATTTATACAAGTTATCAAGGTGTTGCAACGCTGCTCATCCCAGCCCGGAATGCATGCACAAGGAGCCAATTTGTGGGGTTGGTCTGGTTCGACCGGTTCAGCTAGTTGGAGGTTCGGTTCAACCATTCTTGGTTCAGTTCAACACTGTTTGGAGCTTTTGAGGTCCAGTTCGGGCGATTCAGGTCGGTTCGAGCGGTCCAGTAGTGTTTTAAAGCTATTTGCTTGCTTAGGATGCCAAAACTGGTCCATATCAGTATTTGTTTAATTGTTTATGCATGTGATGTATGTTTTAATTAAATTAAATCTTGTATGTGCATATCGTATGCCATGTAGATTTAAAATCCCACCATAGGAAAGCATGTTCCATGCATTAAAAGTATGTTATAATAAGTTATAATATATAGTATGCATGATATAGGGTTTCATAAGTTTAATATAATTGTTATATTAAAATATGGAATGCTTGATGAATGTTATAGCTTGTGTACAGTTTTATAAAATGGGTTAGATAATTAAAATCTATAACAAAGATAAATAGTATGCTCACGTAGGGTTAACAAATAACAACTTGTTTTAATAGTTAAAATAGGTCATTCTCTTGTAAAACTTTGGTTACAAACTCAAATCATCTATAATCCTATCTAAGACTGGAGGTACTTAAGTTGACGGTTTTCAAAACACCTGCTACTTGGGGATTATAGTTGAATTATTAAACGTTGTTAACTTGATTTTATGAGCATGCGTGACCGATGTGAGGTAATAAAATGGTTTTATAACTTAGAAATCGTAGTTTAAAATCCAAATATAATCGTTATACTTGGATAAAAAACCTAGACTTAGGATTATTTTATTTAGCCAAAATATACCTAAGTAAAAGAATATACCCAAACAATTAGAACATTTCAATGGGAGATTAATAATATATATGATATAGTTTTAAGCTCTCACGTCTCTAAGAGTTCACACTGTGAGATCCATGCTCGACTTTGTGTTGCTTTTACTGCGGCTGCTCCATTCAGAAAGTGTTTGCATAGATCAACAACAAGGTGAATAGGGGAAGTTTTTCATAGTAAGTGGGTGCAGGAAATGTGTCAGTATATCCTGCAGTCTTTTCCATTAGTTTGAACCGTGAGATTCTTATGTTGCGCCTACTGTCCTTTTCAGGCGACATTAGCTAGTTGTTTCTTATGACTATCCCCTCAGAGGGTTGTAACATAGGATTCGAAACAACTCAAACTTCAGAAATGAATAGGGTTTCTTAGTTCCATCTTGAACATTATCGTCCAATTCGGGAGCTTGTTCATATTGTTATATGAAATTTGAAAATGGAGGGCTACATCTACAAGAGTTACTAAGAGTTAGTAAGTTCTTGATAAAAAAATGGTAACTAAAACTAATAGAATAAAGAGTTATTTTGGAGTTAGTATTTAGTCAAGAATGTCTTGCTTTAGTGAAGGAGTATTTGACTACCCCTCGGTAGCATCTATTCTAACTCACTCAGGTATCGTTGCAAATAAAAAAAAATATGGGTAAATTATTACATTTTCTAAAATTGGATTTCAATGTTTTTTCTGATAGAATTTGTTTATGTTTCAACATGTCAAACTTGATAATTCAAATCCTAGCTTCAGACAAGTTCAATGGTGAGGGTTATTCAAATTGGAAATCAAACATAAATACAATACTAGTTATTGATGACTTGAGATTTGTTTTAACAGAGGAATATCCTCCTCTTCCCAGTTCAAATGCAAGCCGAAATGTTCAGGATGCCTATGACAAGTGGATCAACACTAATGAAAAAGCTAGAGTCTACATTTTAGCTAGCATATCTGATGTGCTTACTAAAAAGCATGAAACCATGATCACTGCTAGAGTGATCATGGAGTCGTTACAAGAGATGTTTGGATAGCCGTCATTATCAATACGACACGATGTTATAAAATACGTCTATAATTTCTGCATGAAGGAAGGGACCTCTGTTAGAGAATACATTTTGGACATGATGGCCCACTTTAATATTGCGGAAGCGAATGGCAGTCATAGACGAGAAAAGTCAAGTTAGTATGATCATGGAATCTTTTCTGAAGAACTTCTTAACTTTTCGCACTAACGCTGTAACGAATAAGGTTGATTACAATTTGATAACTCTCTTAATTGAACTTCAGACTTATCAATTTTTAATGAAAAATAAAGAAGGGGAAGCAAATGTTGTTACCCAAAGAAATTTCTGAAGGGATCTACATTGAGAACAAAACCTTCAAAAAAGAAGTTTGGTCCTTAAAGGGATAAAAGTATCCAAATGAAGAAGAAGGTAAAAGGGAAAAAGAAGACTCCTGCTGAAAAGAGCAAGAAAAAAGTTGCAAAAGGAAAATGTTTCCATTGTAACATAGATGGGAATTGGAAACATAATTGCCCAAAATGTCTTGCAGAAAAGAAAGCTAAGAGGGCAAACCAAGATAAATCTGATTTACTTGTAATAGAAACATGTTGTGGAATGTTCTCATTTGACTTGGATACTGGATTCTGGCGTCACTAATCATATTTGCACTTTCATTCAGGAAACTAGTTCTTGCAGGCAGCTGACTAATAATGAGATGATTTTCAAAGTGGGACAGGTGAAGTCATTTTGGCTGAAGCAGTGGAAGATATCAAGTTAATTTTTGGAGAATCGTACATTTTGTTAGAAAATGTATATTATGTACCTAAGATGAAAAGGAACTTAACTTCTGTCTCCTGTTTATTAGAACATATGTATAAAGTTACTATTGATATAAATGAAGTGTTCATTAGTTCAAGAGGTGTTCAAATATGTTCTACTAAACTTGAAAATAACTTATATGTATGAAAACCAACTGAGGCTATTTTTAACATAGAGATGTTTAAAATAGCCGAAACTCAAAATAAGAAATGAAAGCCTATCTTTAGCATTTAAGATTTGGACACATAAATCTCAACAAGATTGAGAGATTAGTAAAGAATGGACATCTAAATCAGTTAGAAAAAAGATCTTTACCTCCATGTGAATCATGTCTTGAGAATAAAATGACTAAAAGATATTTTTCAGTAAATGGTATTAGAGCTAAACAACCTCTAGAATTAATACATTTAGATCTTTGTGGTCCAATGAATGTTAAAGCTCGAGGAGGATCTGAGTATTTCATCAGTTTCATTGATGATTACTCTAGATATGGCTATGTATACTTAATGCATCATAAGTTTGAAACTCTTGAAAAGTTCAAAGAGTATAAGACAGAAGTTGAAAACTTATTAGGTAAAAAGATTAAAACCCTTCGATCAGAACGAGGTGGCGAGTATATGGATTTACAACTCCAAAACTATTTAGTAGAACATGGACTTCAATCCCAACTCATTACACCTGGTACACCACAACAAAACGATGTAGTAGAAAGGAGAAATCGAACCTTGTTAGGTATGGTTCGTTCAATGATGAGTTATATATGCCCAGTTACCTTAGTCCTTTTGGGGTATGTAGTGTAAGCTTCCATATATATTTCGAACGTGATTCCTCCAAAAAGTGTTCCAGAAACACCATACGAGCTATGGAGAGGACGTAAAGATAGTTTACGTCACTTCAGAATCTGGGGATGCCCGACACATGTGTTGGTACAAAATCCGAAGAAATTGGAACGACGCTCAAAAGTATGCCTATTTGTAGGATACCCTAAAGAAACAAAAGGTGGTCTATTTTATAATCTTCAAGAATGTTAGGATTGGTGTCCTAATTCTCCTGAAGTCTCGTTGTTTGTAATTATACACATTGTTTATGAATAAAATAAGTTTTATTTCATTCTGGCATTTACTTATATCCAATAAACAAAGTTCATGGTTATCTTATGTAAACTTAAGCATGTATATGAGATATACAAGTGGATCATACCTTAATTGATAACCTAAATAGGTCTGTAATATAAAGATTAAGGTGGGATACCTGATCCTGGTGACACTACGCATATGACCCGTTTTGTAAAGGTTTGCAAGTGTTGTAAACTACTACAGATGGTAGATCCTGATCATTCATGTGGAGACATGCGAATGTGGGTATCCTATACAAAGAGTTTGTATAAGACTGGACCACGAGATGACTAGTCTATGTATATAACATCATTGATATTGGTGACTTACATCTCACCTAAACGACCATAGGTGAAATGACCTCAATCCTGAGTGTTTTGGGAACTCCTGCCTTTGAAGGTGGTCATTGATTAGTATGGGTGAAAGTTTCCAGAATGCCAACTCAACATTACCTTTTTGGGGACTTGTTTGATATGGGAGTTGCCAATTACACAAGATGGAATTCACTTCTTCCCCGAAGCAGGGGTAAGTAGTGTTGGGTTTTATGTCCTAAAAACTCGCAGTTTGTAAAATGATAAACATTTTCTATTATCAATATACTTGTTATTGATCTCATAAATTGTATAAAAGTCTAAATCCAATAAACTAAGACCCACGACTATTGTATGAGTACTTGAACTTTATGTGGAGACATAAGAGTGGATCGGGTTCGAGTAAATAGTCAAAATGATCTATGGTACATGAATGAAGTTAGGCACCTTATACTGATAACACCATTGGATGCGGCCTACTCTGTAGTTGTTACAAAGAGTTGTAAAAAGTGCTACATACGATGTGATCCTAATTTGTACATGTTATGACATGAGGAGTGGGGGCGTCCTATGCAATGAGTTTGCATAAGATCAGGACCAAGAAATAAATCACTTTTACTTTATAACGTTGTTTACTGTTTAAGACTGATTATTTCACCTAGATGACCTAGGTAACTCGATCTTAATTTTGAGCTAACTATGACCTTCTGTTTATTTGGGATTGCCTTTAGATTTGCATAGTTGAGGGTTTGCTCAACAGCGTCGACTCAATAAGACTCCCATTTCAGGGGTAAGACTGGATAGATAGCTGGGGACATAGGGTGCAAGATAGAGTTTACACTTACCCGATTTAGGGATAGGAAAAAGGTTGTTCTCTCAAGTATTGAATCCAGGTCTTGAACAAGGGGCCTCACCTTCTCACTGGGCTGAAAGAGTTTGGTTTGGTGATTGGATCACAAATCAGTTGTTCATTAGAGGATCAGTAGGGACTTGAGGAATAAGACGTAATCTTGGGGGTAAAACAAATATTTGACCTAGCCGTTATTATGAACTACCTGTGAAGGGTCGACTTGCTGATTATGGTTAAATCATGTGAACATAATATATCTACAGTGAGGAGCGTGCAACAATGGGCTTTAGTGGAAGGACCCATTAGTTAATGAATGGAGATTAATTTGGTCTAATGAGTTTAGCCAATTAATCTCGGATCATTGGAGCCCATGATCTGTAGGTCCGCGAGGTCCCCCTACTAACTCGTAACGGACTAGCTCTAGAATAACGTGATAAGTTAATTTGAAACGTTCAAATTAGAATTAAGGAAATTAGTAATTATATGAGATATAATTATGTTTAATTTTAGAATTAAACGGAATAGGAGAAATATTTAAATATATAAAGATGAATATATGTTAAAATTAATTTAATATTTGATATTAAATTAATTAAGTTTTATTTAATAATTAATTTATGAAATTAGTTAATTTTTCATTTTTAAAATCAAATAGATTTTTTAAATCAAAATTTGATTTTTAGATAAAATTGGAAAATTGGAAAATTGAAAAACAAAAACACAAAATGGAAAAATGGATTTTTCCATTATCCATCTTTGAACTAGCTCATACATATTACAATATCTTGCCTTTGTCTTCTCCAAGCATGAGCTGCAACTCTACAGCTCTTCTCTTTGCATGTTGATCTGCCTTATAATGAAGAGATTGGAGTGAAAATCGGGCATGCAATCAAAAGAGTTTTGAGAGAAAAACTGGTTTGAAGAAAGGTTCTTCAATAAGGTTGCAACAGTGAGCTTTTCTCCTTCATCTCTTGATTCAAACTTGTTTTGAGTCCCACAACTCAATCTAGAGCACCAAGAGAATAGTGGGGAAGATCTTGAAGTGGTCTACAATAAGATATGGAGAAGATTGCAGCTGGAGAAGGAGCTTTGAAGAAGTTCTACAAGAGGTATGTCTTGAAACCCATTTTTCTGCAGAAGAATGCATTATATTATGCCAAAATTAGTGAATTTGAATGCTTAGATGATCCTTGTCCTTCCGCTGCTATCGATACAATCCTACAAGTAGATAGACTGCTCCCACAAGGGCTGATTTCGGGGCTTGAACATAGTGGCCACAACTTCTCTTTGGAAAAAAGGACTCAGTCATAGTAGGATTATGACTTATGTTCATTAGAGGGATCAGTGGCACTTAAAGAGTTAGATGTAACTACAGGGGCATAATGGTTATTGGCCGAGTTGTACTTACGAGCGATCTGTGAAGGGTCGTCACATCATTGATTGGTTAAGATGGACACATAATATATCTGTAGTTAGGAAAGTTCAGCTGTCGGTCTTTAGTGAAATGTCTGGCAGTTAACGGATGGTGGATCCCGTGACTAACGAGTTTAGTCAGTTATTCACAAATCGTTGGAGCTTCGAGCTACAAGTTCATATGGTTCCCTTGGTAGCTAAATGGATTCAACTTGAGGATCAGTTCTTGGTATTGATTTGAAATGTTCAAATTCAAGAGGTAATTCGATTATATATGATATGATTAGTATGGTGTATGAGATACATCAAGTGGAGAGTTAATATAAATGAGATTTACATTAAGTGCCATGGAATAGAAAAAGAGTTATGGTTTGTATGTTTCATGAGATGAAATATTAAAACTATAGGTTATAAATATAGTATGATAAGTTGGTTATCATTTATATTTATAATAATATAATAAATAATTTGGTGTTGGTGTTGTTGGTTGCGGTAATAAAATAAATAAATGCGGTGGAGTTTCGAAAAGAGTTGATAAAACGGAAGATGCGATGAGTATGCGGTGAACGGGTTGAGAAAGGTTCGACTAACACTTCCTAGGATGTGTTCATGTTATGCGACCATGTAGCACACATACAATAGTAAACCATCTCTCGATGAGAATGCTATGGATTCTAATGCTAGAACGCATACGATATATGCGATAAGTTTATAGGACCTACACATAAGCCTCTATTCTTATCCATGCGATGACAAAATGACACACACATAAACAAGGTGGCCACATAATATCACAACCTATCTCTAGGGTGCATGCGATGCATATTGGCAAATAGAACTTATCTCTAAGTCCCTATCTCTTGTTTATGCAGAATTAATCTTGCTCTCTCGAGTCTAGATTCTAACCTAGCTCTCTCAAGTCTTAGGTTCTTTCTTTAGACTCTCTCTCGAGTAGCTCTAAAGAGTTTGGGCACAGCATAAAACAAGATAATCGCACGCAATGAAGATCTTAGGTCATGTTAGCTTAGTTCCTCTCAACCCCTTCGACAAGTTTAGCTACTCATGCATGCTAAGAGAGTGAACAAATGTAGAATAAGAACTTCCGTTGTATAGATATAAAGTTGAAGTACAAAATAACAATGCAAGAAGAGAATAAAGAGCATGGTAGCAATCTCTTGCTTCCCAGGCTTTTTCACTGTCTTTTCTTCTCTTGTTCAAAAGATAATCTCTCTCTCGCGAGGGTCGGCCCGCTCTTTTCTTTCTACGCCTCCGGGTTCTCTCTCGAGTTGCCCTGAGCGACCTTCCAGCGTCTCTTCTCTTCTCTCACTCCACCTTCTTAAAAAATAAAAGAAAACTATGGACAAGGCTGAACTATGAACAAAAACTTGTTGAACTGCTGAATTAACTGAACCCCTTTTCTGAAGGATGCCTTTGGTATTTATAGAGCTTCAGGGTGAAAAATGGCTTCTCTCTTATGATTGCACAGATGGGATGGCTTTAATTCTCTAACTGAAGCGCCAAATATTTGTCATCGAAAAGCTGAGTGTATTTGTTATCGTTAGCGACTTGTCAACTTAATTCGGATTCGACCGTCATCAGCTTTCTGTCCCATCGTGATTAATTATGCTTTTCACCTAGATGCACCCACCAAGTTGCGTCGGCTCTATGCAGCAATCCTTCTTGAGCAGATGTTTGCGAGCACAAATCACTGCAAAGCCTTGCGGTAATGCTGCGCTCGACCATTGATTTCTTGTGATCGCGCTTTTCGCCCTGCGTTAACGCATATTCAGCATAAAAATACCAAAGTTAACTGTTCTTATGTGATAAACGCATGCGACCGCAATGTTATAAACTTTAATGCTTTTTGGACACAATCTAACATATTTTATCAACGCAAACCTTCATTGTTTAATAACTTAGCACTGTAATAACGTGCATTTCTGTCCGTTATCACACCCGCAAATTTAAACAATGCTTGTCCTCAAGCATAAGCTAAAGATTTCCTTTAGCAAGTCGACCGCAATCTCTTTTCCTAGATTTCTCAAGGATACTTCATTTAAATCCTATACACCAAAATTTCCTTGATTCTTATTTAAGTCTCTTCTTAAAATATTTCTAAGACCTAGGGACTGCAACCTTCAAAAGGCTTTACTAGATTCCATGACATCGCATGATTTATTTCAACAAAAAAAAAATTTCACTGGGGTGTAAAATGATTTTATCCTTGCATATTTTTGACATTGTTATTTTTTTTTCTCTGACCTTGTGCTAATCCAAGTGCCTTACCTTCGTTTTGGCTTGCTCCCATGTGTGTCATGCGGACATCCAACTACAAGCAAGACGCTCTTTCTCAAACTAAACTCATACCTACTTGGCAGTGTAGTTGCGGTCATTTATTTATACGTTGATCCTGGCGACTTACTTTCGTTTTGGCTAGCCCCCATATGTTTCATGCGGACATCCAACTACGGATAAGTGTCTTTCACAACTTAACTCTTATCAACATGGTTTTTCCCCTTGCAATGACAGTGGAGTTTTTATTCTCAAAATTTTCCACTTTTTCTTCTTCTCTTTTTTTTTTTTCAAAATAGCAAGGTCGAAAATAAATACCTCACCCCCAAATTTAAAATGCGGCAATGTCCTCATTGCCAAAAGATTGAAAGAAGTCATGCGATGTTCTTGGAAAGTTTGGTAAAGGGTCAGTTTGAAAGAAAGCTAGCAGACCACTAACTTCTAGAAATATTTCATGAGGTGATTTTTCTAAGATTAAGTTGACTCTGGTGTATACGAAAAAATAGAAGCATGTGTTTCATCATTGAAATCGTAATTGGCAAAGAACTCATGCGGCGACTTACTAAATTTATCAATATTAAATGATTGCAGTAATCAAAGAGGATGCGGTGATAAAACTTTCAAGATTAAAATGCGATGCGATAGTGCAGAATTTGGAATAAAGTCAAGGAAGAGTACAACCCCCAAATTTGCGCTATTGCCCGCATTGTTTGTTGGCGCATCCTACTTTGTGGCGATCTATCTTGTTTGGATTGCGGTGATGGAATAAGATAAGTTGCTTCTTTGTGTAACGCCTCCGCAATCGTTCGCCTTGATCGTTGCAAGAAAAACAGTGAGAGGGTCAAATATGTTGGATTTTATGTCCTAAAACTCGTAGTTTGTAAATTAATAAACATAGTCTGTTTTTTTTTTTTCGATAAAGTTGTTATTGAAATTGTAATCTTGAATCCAATAAACTAAGGTCCTGAGGCTATTTAATGTAGTTTGAACTTTATGTAGTGACATAAATGTGGATCAAGTTCAAATATATAGCCAAAATGGTCTATAGTATATGAATAAGGTTGAACGCCTTATTCTGGGGATACTATGGATGCATCCCACTTTGTAGTTAGTACAAACGATGTGATCCTGAATCGTTCATATAGAGATATGTGAGTGGGGGCATCCTATGCAATGAGTTTGCATAAGACTGAACCATGAAATAGCCACTTTTTATGTTCTAAATGTCGTTTTATGTATAAAACGAACTATTTCGTTAATTGATGACCTAGGTAACTTAATCTTAATCCTGAGCTAACTATGAACTCCTGTTCACTCGGAATTATTCTTAGATTTGCATAGGTGAGGGCAACTCATCATCGCTGGCCCAATAAGCCTCCCATTTCAGGGGTAAGATTAGGTGGATAGCTGGGAATATAGGATGCAAGACGGAATTCACTCCTACCCGTTATAGGGATAGTAGATAGGTTGTTCCCTTTAGTACTGAATGTAGGTCTTGAACAAGGGGCCCCACCCTCTCCTTATCCCGAGAGGGATTCTATTTATAAGTTGGACCTTAAACCAATTGTTCATTAGAGGATCAGTGGAACTTAAGGAATAAGTGTTAGTCTCGGGGGTTAAAACGGTTTTTTATGACCCAGCCGAATATTACGAACAACCTGTGAAGGATTAACTTACTAATCATGGTTATAGTCAATGGACACAAATATATCTATAGTAGGTGGAGTTGCAGCGTATTAGCTATAATGTGAATGACCCGTTAGTTAATGAAGATGTTGACTACCCGTCTAAAGAGTCTTAGCTAGCTACATCTGGATCATTGGAGCCCATGATGACTAATAGGTTCATAGAGTTCCCCTACTTATCTCATATGGAAATAAACTTTAGAAACAGTATATGATTAGAATAAGTCAATTGTTTCATATTAGGTAAAAGAGGAAACGACAAGTATATGTGATATTGTGGTCCGGATTATTTTCAAGTTTAAGATGATACAGGCTTTAAATTATTAAGGGATGGGGTTTAAATATCAAGGAATATGAATACGTTCATTATTCGGAAGCTCGAAAAATAATGGAAATTGGTCAAAGATAAAAAGTCAAAGAGTGGACTTCTTGACTTTGAAAAGTCACAACTTTGACCGACCTATTTCAATATGTGAGATTTCGGAAAATAATGTGCATTATGCTCGGGAGGTCAAAATTATCAAATCACCGAAAAATCGATAAAAATTCAAAATGATGAGTTTTTGGTCAAATTTGACTTTGGTCAAATTGGACTATTTTCTGCCCTTTGACAAGATTAGTGTGGAAATCCAACTTTTGTTGATATAATTCTACAAACAAAATATGGGCTAGGTGTTGCTATCCAGTCCCGAGACATTAAGCCCACTAAGATAGTGGATTATAGGTGTTGGGTTTTTATGGATGTTCGTTCATGCAATTGTTGCATGGTTTTTTCTATAAAATGGGCTTTCATTTTGAATGAAAAAAGTTTTGCCAATTTTGCCAAATAGTTTTTCAAAATTGGGCTAAAAAAAGGGAAAACCCAAAACCAAAATTCCATTTTTTTCCCATCTTTTTCTCTCTCTCGGTTTTCTTCATCCACCGGGTCCTACAACCCCGTTCTGAGTCCAGAGGATAGTAGGTCAACTCTAGTGGTGGTCCGGAAGAGTTCGAGTCGAGATTCAACGAGGAAAAGCGGTTTTTGGGAGCTTCAAATGTAATTTTAATTATTATTTTTCCTTCAAATTGCATGCTATTTTCTTTTAATTTAAAAGCAATTAGAGTGTAATTAGGTCGTAATTTCACTGCGTATGTCTCGTGTTCCATCATATGGTATTAGAGCATAATATAAGTGTTATATTAAAGCATGTTTGATTGAGGAAGCATGTTATAGATGAATGCTCTAAGGTTATAATTGTTATAATTTATTTTATAATTGTTATAAAATAACCTAGACTTCTAAAATCTATAATAAAGATAAGATGCATGCTCATTTAGGGTTAACCATCGAGCAATCCCAATTTTCATAGAAAATAGGTCAATATCTTGTAAAACCGAATCTACAAGAAAACTCACCCGGCAAGATCTTGGCAAAAAGTCAGATAAGATGAATAAGGTTGAAGGTTTTTAAGTTGACGGTTCACGGAACACCTACTACCTGGAGATCGAGCTGTAGTCTGAGTTAGGTTAAACCAGTTTTATGAGCATGCGTGAGCGGTGTGAGGTAATAAATTTTTTTTATCACCTAGACATTGTAGGTTAAAAATCCAGTATAAAAGTTATACTCAGATGAATCATCTAGACTTAGGATATGTTTAGTTAGCTGAAATGTATCGCTAAGTATTCTATACCCTAACCGTCTAGAACACTTCAGCTAGAGATAAGTAATGTACTTTTAGCTCTAGCATCCCTAAGAGTTCACACCATGAGATTCATGCTTGGCTTTGGGCCATCCTGGGAGCGGACTCCATTCGGAGAGTGTTTGCATGAGTCAATACCAAGGTGAATAAGGGAAGTTATTCATAGTAAGTGGGAAAAGAAAGTGTGTCAACACATCCTACGGTCTCTTCCATTAGGTCGCACCGTGAGATTCCTATAATCCGCCTCCATGTCTGCCCTGGAGCGACCTTACCAATCGGAGGGCTGTATTATAGGATTCGGAACTCCACGAACTCTAGAAATAGATAGGGTCTCTCAGATCCGTTTTCATTCTTGTCTTTCCAACTTCGGGAGCATAATGATTCCGATCTTTGAGGTCTGAAAATGGAGGGTCACACTTACAAGAATTACTAAGTGTTAGTAAATTCTTAACCAAAGTAGCGATAACTGAGTTACTATAGGAATAAGATTTATTCTTGTGATAGTATCTAGTCAAGATAGTCTTAGGAATAGTCGATCACCCCTCGGTGGAGGTTATTCTAAACCATTGAAATATCGTTGCAAAATATAATAATGAAGGGTACATTATTAAAATTTTTGCTAAACTTGATTGGATTTAAAAGATTAATATTTTTACTAAAAAGGATATGTTTTTCATTTCAGCATGACTAGCTCTTTAGATCAACTCTTAGCTTCCGAGAAACTAAACGGCGATAATTACTCAACATGGAAAAACAACCTGAATTCAACTCTAATAATAGATGATCTAAGATTTGTCTTAACTAAGGAATGTCTTCAGGCCCCTGCCTTGAAAGAAGCACAAGGTAAATATGATTTACTAGTTGGTGAGACATGTTTAGTGGAGGATGATACCTCAACCTGGATATTGGATTTAGGAGCCACTAATCATATTTGCTTCTCTTTTCAGGAAACTAGTTCCTGAAAAAACATGAAGAAGGCGAGATCACCCTCAAGGTTAGAACAGGAGAGGTTTTCTCGGCCGAAGCAGTGGGAGACTTGAAGTTATTTTTCAACGATAGATATATCATACTTAAAGATGTTTAGTATGCACCTCTTATGAAGAGGAATTTAATATCTATCGGTTGTATTATGGAACAAATGTATAAAATATCTTTTGAAGTTAATGAAGCGTTCATTTTCAGAAAAGGTATTCAAATTTGTTCTGCTATACTTGAAAACAATTTATATAAGTTAAGACCAACTAAAGCAAAATTTGTCTTAAATACTGAGATGTTTAGAACAGTCGAAACTCAGAATAAAAGACAAAAAGTTTCTTCTAATGCCTATCTATGGCACTTAAGAATTGGTCACATAAATCTCAATAGGATTGAAAGATTGGTTAAGAATGGACTCCTAAATCATTTAAAAGACAATTCTTTACCTCCATGTGAGTCTCGTCTTGAGGAAAAAATGACTAAGAGATCTTTTACTGGAAAAGGTCTCAAAGCCACAATACCCTTAGAGCTCGTACATTCGGACCTCTGTGGACCGATGAATGTCAAAGTTCGAGGTGGGTATGAATATTTCATCAATTTTATTGATGATTATTCAAGTTATGGTCATATTTACTTAACGCATNATTTCATCAATTTTATTGATGATTATTCAAGTTATGGTCATATTTACTTAACGCATCACAAGTCTGATTCTTTTGAAAAGTTCAAGGAATATAAGGCTGAGGTTGAGAACCAGTTAGGTAAAACAATTAAGACACTACGATCAGATCGAGGTGGGGAATACATGGACTTAAGATTCCAGGACTATATGATAGAATACGGAACCAAGTCACAACTCTCTGTACCTAATATGCCTCAGCAGAACGGTGTATCTGAAAGAAGAAACAGAACCTTGTTGGACATGGTTCGCTCAATGATGAGCTTTGCTGAGTTACCTGATTCCTTTTGGGGACATGCATTAGAGATTGTTGTCTATATTTTGAATAACGTTCCATCTAAAAGTGTTTCAGAAACACCTTATGAGCTATGGAAAGGGCGTAAAGATAGTTTACGTCACTTTAGGATTTGGGGATGCCCGGCACACGTGTTGGTGCAAAATCCTAAAAAATTGGAACGTCATTCAAAACTATGCCTATTTGTAAGTTATCCAAAAGAAACAAAAGGTGGTCTATTTTATGATGCAAAAGAGAATAAGGTATTTGTATCGAAAAATGCCACATTCTTAGAGGAAGACCACATAAGAAGTCATCAACCTCACTGTAGACTAGTATTGAATGAAATTTCCAAAGACGCTACAGATAGAGCTAGTTCATCTAATAAAGTAGTAGATAAAACTAGTACATCTGGTCAGTCAAATCCTTCTCAAGAGTTGAGAATGCCTCGATGTAGTGGGAGGGTTGTTCATCAGCCTGACCATTACTTGGGTTTAACAGAAACATAAGTCGTCATACCTGATGACGGCATAGAGGATCCCTCGACCTATAAACAGGCGATAAAAGATGTGGACTGTGATCAGTGGGTCAAAGCCATGGACCTCGAAATGGAGTCTATGTACTTCAATTTTGTTTGGGAACTTGTAGATCAACCAAATGATGTAAATCAATTGGTTGTAAGTGGATCTACAAGAGAAAATGAGACCAGGTCGGTAAAGTACAGACTTTTAAGGCTCGACTTGTGGCAAGGGTTATACCTAGAGAGAGGGAGTGGACTATGAAGAAACTTTCTCTCCTGTTGCTATACTTAAGTCGATTAGAATACTCTTATCTATTGCCACCTTTTATGACTATGAAATTTGGCAGATGGATGTCAAGGCAGCCTTTCTAAACGGCGATCTTGAGGAGAGTATCTATATGGCTCAATCAGAAGGGTTTATTGCATAGGGTCAAGAATAAAAGGTTTGCAAGCTTCAAAAATCCAGTTATGGGTTGAAACAAGCTTCTAGATCTTAGAATATATGATTTGATACTACGATCAAATCTTATGGCTTTGAACATAATGTTGACGAGCCTTGTGTTTACAAGAAGATCGCCAATTCTACTATAGCGTTCTTAGTTTTATATGTTGACGATATTCTACTCATTGAGAATGAAGTAGGTTACCTAATTGACATCAAGAAATGGCTAACAACGCAGTTGAAAATGAAAGATTTTAGAAATGCGCAGTATGTTCTCGGGATTCAGATTATTCAGAACCGCAAGAACAGAACACTAGCCATGTCTCAAGTAGCTTATATAGACAAAATATTGTCTAGGTATAAGATGCAGAATTCCAAAAGAGGTCTGTTACCTTACAGATATGGAATTCATTTGTCAAAGGATCAATGTCCTAAGACACCTCTAGAGGTTGAGGATATGAGACGTACGTATTCCCTGTGCTTCTGCAGTAGGGAGCCTGATGTATGCAATGTCATGTACTAGACCTAACATATGCTATGCAGTAGGGATAGTTAGTATGTATCAGTCCAATCCTGGATATGATCATTAGACTGTCGTTAAGAATATCCTCGAGTATCTTAGAAGAACGAGGAACTACATGCTCGTGTATGGTATTAAGGATTGGATCCTTACTGGATACACGACTCTGATTTTCAAACCGATAAAGATGCAAGAAAATCTACATCGGTTTCAATGTTCATTCTGAATGGAGGAGCAGTAGTGTGGAGAAATGTGAAGCAAAACTGTGTTATGAACTCTACAATGGAAGCTGAATACGTAGCTGCATGTGAAGCAGCTAAGAAAGCAGTATGGTTGAGGAAATTCTTGACAGGTTTGGAAGTCGTTCCAAATATGCATCTACCTATGACCCTATATTGTGATAATAGTGGTGCAGTTGCAAATTCAAGAAAACCAAGAAGCCACAAGCGTGACAAGCATATTGAGCGCAAATACCATCTGATCTGGGACATTGAACATTGTGGAGACGTTGTAGTGACCTAAATATCTTCTGAGCAAAACATTGTCAATCCTTTTACAAAGGCCCTCACGGCTAAAGTGTTTGAAGGTCACCTACAGAGTCTAGGTCTACGAAGTTTGTAAACTAGGACAAGTGGGAGAACTTTTGGGTATATGCCTAAAACATTAGAGATTCAATCTACAGGTCCATAAGGTTCCTACTTTAGCTCAACAGGGACTTAATCTTTGGATTAATTTGAAGTGTTCAAATTATTTGAGGGAATTAATTATATATGATATAATTAATTATAATGTATTTGATACATTATATATGGGAGGAATTTGAATATGTTTCGAATACCAATTATATGAATGCGATTCATATAACTAAATATAAATATGATTTATATTAAAGGAATAAAATACTTGAATATGATCCAAATATCATATGGATGAGATTCATAAAAGTGGATTTAATATAAATGTGATTTATATTAAATGCCATGTACAGTTGAGAGAGAGTAAAATCTATAATTTATGTTGTATTTGATCCAATATACAACTATAGGCTATATGTTATATTTGATATAACATATAATGTATATATATAATAAAGTAGTTATATATATATATATATATATATTAATTTATTTGGAATTGATTTAAAAAAAAAAAAAAAGGGAAGGAGTTATAACTCCCTCTCCACATTCTCTAAAAAAAAACTAATGTGTGATAAAAGAAGTTGATGGGATCATCTTCTCCCTAAGAATTCTCACAGAAGAGAAGAGTTTTCTGAAAGAGAAAGATTCTCTGAAGAAACTAACTTCTCATCCTCTCGATCTCCTTCCCTCTTCCAATGATTCAAGTAAAGCCCACAACTCCTGCTTGAATCCTTTAATCCCAAAAGAAAATACAAAGGGTTCTCGACTGGTAATGTCCGTGCGTGAAGAAGGAGATCAATGAGGAAGGAGTTTCGTTCATGGCTTGTACAAGGGATTTCTTGAAGAAATGTTCTTCAAATGTGAGGTTTCTTGAAACCAAATTTCTCTATAAAGCATGTTGTAATTTATTTTTGAATGCATATCTATTTATAGGTTTACTATAAATTTTGTATTTAATAATTAATGGAATTTGGTCGATCTGCTTCCGCTCAAGGTTCTCCTCACTCGAGTTCCTTCAATAAAAAGAAACTAATCATTTCGTGGTTCAATCTATGTATAAAATCTTTTATACAGGATACCCCCACTCACATGTCTTTACATGAACAATATGGTTCATATTGTTTGTAACACTTACATCTCATGTCACAATTACAAAGTGGGTCGTATCCGTAGTGTTATCAGGACAAGGTACCTAACCTTCATTCATTTACTACAGATCTTTTAGGTTATTACTTGAACATGAACCACCTGTATCTCAACCACATATTGTTCAAGTGACATCATATAACCTTGGATCTTAGTTTATTGGATTGAATTAATGTTGTCTAAATGTCAAATAAAATACCTATGATTTTATTAGATAAATAATTTGTGTTAAAAAAAACTACAAACCACGAGATACACTAGATTTAGGATATCAATCCCAACAGATAAGGAACTATGCGTAGTCAAAATTAGATGATTTTACTCTAGGGATTGTGTGCCCAGATTTCAATGAAACACAATTTGGGATGAAACCAGTTATGTTATAGATAATTCAAGCAGTTGGTCAATTTGGAGGTACAACTAAAGAAAACTCGCATGCATACTTGAAGAGCTTTATGGAGATGTGTAACACCTTTGTGATTCTTGGAATCAGTGCAGAAGGAATTCAAATATCATTGTTCCCTTTCACTCTGTGGGATGAGGCTCACCAATGGGCTTATTCCCTTGAGCCTAGCGAGATTTCAACTTAGCATGGTATGGTTGAGAAATTCATGCAAAAATTATTTCCACCGAATGTCAATGCTCAACGCAGGCAAGACATCACCAATTTCAAGGAAAAAGATTCAAAGACCCTTAGTGACGCATGAATCAGATTTAAGCAGCTTGTCATAAATTGTCCACACCATGGCCTACTAGACTGTACACTGATGGAGATGTTCTATGATGGCTTAAACAAGCCATTGCAATTAGTAGCTGATTCTGCAGCTGTAGGAGTCCTAATGGACAAGACCTATACTGAGGCCAAAAAATTCAAACTAGAATTTGCATGAACGAATGGGTGGACGATGACTTTGGATCTAGAACCTTGGAAAGAATAGCGTCAAAATCAGATTCAACAAATGGTCTTTCAACGCAAATGACCACTGTCACAAATTTACTTAAGGCAATGGTAATGAACAAAGTTAATGCTAGCGTGAGCAATATGAGTCAAGTCAACGTAATAACTCAAGCTACGGCTACAGGATGTGTGGGATGCGGTGAGCCGCATAGCTTCGACATGTGTTTTAAACTCTTAATCTATTTTCTTTGTAAAGAATAACCCCTTCAGCAACACATATAATCCAGGATAGCATAACCATCCAAATTTTTCATAGGGTGGAAATCGGCAGAGCGATCAGAGTTATTTGCAGCAGTAACCAAGCAAAATTGTTTCACCTAGATTCAATCAGTCAGCGCAAGATAATCAGAAAGGCCACAATAGGATGAATTAGGCATCATGCTCTTCCACACCACTTCACTCTCTTTTAAAAGAGTATATAAAGAGAAATGATATGTTGCTTCAGAGTTCAGCATCTTCCATCAGGAATTCAGAACTGTAAGTTGGCCAAATCACAAGTGAGTTCTGAAGGGAATCGTATTCCTACGGAAGCGTGAGATCGCTTTGCATTTTGTTTCTCAACTTTTAAGGAAACAAAAACAGCAAAGAAAACATAAATAATAATGGATAAATATTATAGGAAGCATACTTTAAAAGAAGAACAAAGAGATAAAGCAACAAACCTTTGTCGAATCCCGAACTCTTCACGTTTTCCTCTCCGTCTTCTCATGAACGTTTCTTCAACAAACAAGCGACACCACCGCAAGTGCAATATTGTTATTATCTAGGAATCCAAGGGTAGAAGAGTGGTCTCTATCACCTTAGAGGAGGAAGAATAATAGAGAGTGTTTGAGAGTAAAAAATGAAAGGAAATCTAGATTGAAGGCTAGGGTTTTTCACAACGAAATTTCATCCCCTAAATTGGCCATAAAGGGATACTTATATGGAGAAGGGTTTACCTCTTTTCTAAATCTTTCCCAATTTACCCTTAAGCCCAATTAATTGAATAACATTTATTTAATTAATTAACATACCAATTAAATAACCATATATATTAAATCAAATTTAATATAAATAGTAAATTAATTAATAAATAGAGATCACATGTTTATTTGTCTAACTTTTGTTAAATTAATATAACATTTATATTAATTTAATTAATCAAAATTACATTAATTGTTAAAAATAATAATTAATAAATAAAAATACTAAAAATTTGCTTTCCAGGCCATATGTTATTTATGAAAGCTGCCACAAAGCATTTGAAAAGCTAAAGAACCCGCTAACTACCACGCCAATACTGGTTGCTCCTGACTGGATGCAATCATTTGAACTCATGTGTGACGCATCTGAGTATGCGGTAGGCGCAGTTCTAAGACAAAGAAGAGAGAAGCTTTTGCATCCTATTTACTATGCAAGCAAGACTTTGAATGATAGCCAAGAGAACTATACTACGACCGAGAAAGAAATACTGGTTGTGGTATTTGCGGTGGACAAGTTTCGCGCATACTTAGTGGGCTCCTCGGTGATTATCTATATTGACCACTCTGCTATTAAACATTTGATGGCTAAAAAGGATGCTAAACTATGATTAATTCGTTGGGTGCTTCTGCTTCAAAAATTCGACATTGAGATTAAAAATAGGAAAGAGAATGAGAACCAAGTTGCAGATCACCTATTGCGTCTTAGCAACAAGCCTCTACAAGTTGATGGAAAAGAGATCGGAGAATGATTTCCTGATCAGTAATTGCTATGAGTTGACACAAGCATGCCCTGATATGCTGATATTGTCAACTACCTGATAGCCACAGAATGGCCAGAAGATTTTACCACACAACAAACAAATAAGCTTTTTCGTGACAGTAAGTTTTACTATTGGGATTATATTAACCTAAGCCATAATATATTAATAAATAAATAATAATATATTATAATAACATATAAAATGAATCTAACTAATTTTTAAATTAAATCTATTAAAAATATCTATTTTGATTATATATTAATTTTATTTTATCCAAATTATTAAAGCAATAAAATCTAAACACACGTACACGTGATAAAACACTAGTAATAATAAAATTTATGAACTAAATCTACACTTTTAATTCCCTTCAAAAGCAATTGTTAAAAAAAATAGAAAAATTAGAATTCAAACGTAGACTTAACAAACACAGACTTGACATATTTCAAACATAGGTTTAAACATAAGAATTTACAAACATATACGTTGAACAATCCAAGCACAAATTTAATAAACATAGATTGAATAATTTCATAATTTGAAAACTCCAATTTAGCCAACTCCTAAAAATTAATATCATATGAGAGACATAATCGAATGCTTACTATCATACCCCTCCTAAATTATCTCTTTAACCTATAAGGTGGCATGAAGATAATAAATACCAATCCTCTCGTGATATTTACTATCTACCTGACCCTGACCTACTTGACAACTCATACCACTAAAAAAAATACCATGTACAAATCTTGTAACATCCCGAGTTTTCAGTAACTTTAAATTTAATTATCTTAAATTGATTGAATTTATGGTGATTTAATTTTGATTTTGGGGTCAATTAGAGAAAATAATTAATTTAAATTGAGTTGATAAGAGAAATTTGGATTTAGTTCAAATGAATTAGGTTATGAATTTTCTAAATATGGTGTCTTATTTAGTTAGATTACAAATTTTCTAATTTAATTATAATATGGATTTCTAAATTAATAAGATTATAGAATTTCTAATGGTTAGATTGTGAAATTTTCAATTCAATTAGAATATGGATTCTCAAATTAGTTAGATCGTAGGTTTTCTAGTTAATTAAAAATATGGATTTCCTAATTAGAGAAAATGCCTTATTTAAGAAGAAAATCTAATCTATCTAATACTTTAATTATTTATTTTCTAATTAATTAACAAATAGATTTCCTAATTAGATAAAGAGCCATATTCAAAAAGAAAATCTAATATTCTAGTACTTTAATTAATTTACTACTTCAAGTTATGAAATCTCAAATAATCTAGGATTAGGATTATTTTTCCTCTATAAATACAATCATCCACTTCATTCGAAACCATTCACTTCATTTCAAAGGGAGGTCAATTAGAGAGAAAAGTCCCTTGTAACTTTCATATTTTTTTAGCCATCTCGCTCTCCTTTTCGGAATGAAAAAATTCCTCTTAGAAACTTCTAAAGATATTTAGTTATTTGAGAAAGACGACTTCTATTCTTTCCAACGAGCATTCCTAGAAGATAGATTTGCGAGGTTGATTACTTGCAGAATTTTATCTAGCTCAAGTTCAAGGTAAGTAGCTTTACTACTTAAATGTCCTCAAGTCAAGCGAATTGATTGATAATGTCTTTGTTATGTATGTTCTTGAGCATGATTTTCTTAATATGATTGAGTTTGTATATGTTGATTGATATGCATGTATACAAGTTTTGCATGAACATGATATTATGTGATTACATGTGGATTCTATGTGGGACCTTCGTGTGTATGTTACATGAAATTTTATATGTGACAAACTACATCATGACTCCCTTCCAGGCACATGACATGATTCGCCTGAAAAGACACATGATCCGACTTGCCTAGAAAGTTACATGATACGACCTACCATCCAAACACATGATACACTTGGTTGAAAAGGTACAAGTCATACACTCGTCTGAAAAGGTACATGTCACGATTAGCCTGAAAAGGCACATGATACGCATAGGTTCTGGATGGTGCATGACATGAAAAACGTCTTGAAAAGGCACATGATAAGAAAAAAAATGCCCTGAAGTGGCACATGACATAGTTTTGGCCATTTGGATAACTTTTATGTCCCTTTAATTAAAATGACTTTTAAATTCATGTTTATGTGATTGCATAGCATGACCCCGGTATCGAGGTTACTTACTGAGTATACTCATCCTTTCATATATTATTTTTTTCAGCATTAAAAAGAATGTGTCGAACGCATGATGAGAGGATCCATGATAAGGCCTTAGGACTAGTGTAATACGCTTCCACTTAGTGTCACAATTTTTAAGAAGTTTGTTTTAAAAGAGAATTATCGAATCTTTCAGTTTTAAATTTATTTATTTATTCTTATAAATGTTTTGGGATCTGAATTAAACTTTGTTTTAGAGATCTTTAGACTATTCCAATGAAAATTTATTTAATTAGAAAATCTCTTCTAGTTTTGGTTTCAAAATTCGATGCATGGTAGTAATGATCCCAATTAGAGATCTCTAAAATTCGGGTCATAACAAATATTTTATGAAATCAATCTTCTCTTTATTATTACAGAATAAAAAAAAACATGAGAAATTCTACCCAATTCTTCGCATTACATGTTTATATAATACACGTCCGCTCAGTAGACCCATATTTTGAAAAACTTTACTTGAGATGTGGCAAACCTTGACTTTAGTATGCACCTGAAACTCTTCGCTACCTAGACTTGGATGTGCACATTAGACAAATTTCTTGACACTGAATATGTATATGCCAATAGAGTAATGGGTACATGGTTTGGTGAAGTTTTCTAGACTTGGATTAAAATTATGTGGATTCGAAATATCTTAGGAAAACTAAGATCATGCCATTTCATTGATATGAAGTGATTCAAAGGCTATTTTATTGTGGTCATATCTTGGAATTGGTTTGGTTATCTTAATACCTTATTGTTGATTTACAATTTCTTAAAATTATTTCTAAAAAGGTTTTCAAGGAAAAATCTATATTTTTATTAAAATGTCACCACTGGTTCCCAAGACCATTCTTTATGTTTTTGTTCCCTCCCCCAAGTAGCAAAGAGTTTTGGGTGCCTACTGAAGTCAAAGTCTGCCACATCTCAAGTAGCATTTTTCAACATATGGGTCCACTGAGTGGACATGTATTATATAAGGGGGTGTGACAAGTTGACCTTATTGTCCACCTTCCCCTCCCAGATTACCTCTTTAACTTAGGAGGAGATGTGAGGGCAGTAAATACTAACTATTTTGTGATACTTATTGTCTACCTTAACCATTTCTACCTACCAATATTTTATAACTATTTAAGCAACAACATAGTTTAAATTATCTTTTACTTAACAACCAACTTTAAATATTCATACAAATTATTTTACATGTTCCAAAACCAACTATATACAAGCCAAACCCTAAGATAATGAAACTAAGTAAGAAAATCAATTTTGTGACAGACTTCGACTTCAAGTGGCAACTAGAACTCCTTTGCTACCTTGGGTGGGGACAAAAATAAAAAGAATTTCCTGGAAAGCCCAATGAGTGGTGATTTGCTATGAACATAAGGTTTTCCTTTCAAAAACATGTATAAAAATAATTTTGAATAAATATAAACCAACAGCAGAGTATTGACGTAAACTCTGTACCTTAATTTCCCTACTTAAGAATATTGATTAGAATATTGAGTGTGGTTAACTTATAATAACAATATGCTTGTAGGGAAAAGACTTAGGAAGGAAGAGAGAATAATAAATATTCTAAGTGTTGAATTGATAGCTCTCGAGTAAAAGTTGCATATGTGCCATTGAAGGTAAAAAATGTGGCTAAGTGTATAGGCCAATGCGGTAGGTTAAGAGGGTTGTTGACCAAGGTAGGTGTGCGACAACCGTATACATTTAACGAGGTTATGAGGGGTACAAGACTTGTGTTGAGGCAAGGCTACGTGAAAGGTAGTATGCATTGTGGGAGGTAAGGACTAAGCATGTGTTGGCTAAGGGGTGGCCGAGGATGAAGCCATGTGACGGCCATTAGTCTAGGCATTGGTGTGAGGAGGTGGAGAAGCAATGTGTTGAGGTTAAATGTGTGTATGTTGCACGCAGCATCAGGCAGGGAAGCCTTATGTGCTGATGGTCTAATGTGTGTGATGGTTAAGTGTGGTGCATGCGTTCTAAGGAAGCCTTGCGTTAGTAGCAAGTGAAGAGAGAGTCTTGTGTTAATAGCAAGTGAAGAGAGAGCCTTGCGTTGGGGAATTAGTGAAAGTTTCCAAATTAATCACCGCCTAGTGGGCCAAATGGTGTGATTAAGGAAGATAACCCCATTTAATGGGCTAGCTGGCACCTTATAGTTGAGTTGAGGCATACAATTTTCAGCTATAAAAAGAAAATGGTAGTTCAGGCTCTCGATTTAGCCATTTCTCTCATGCCAAAGAAGAATTTCCAGAGCCAACTTGAAGTTTTATGAGTGTTGTTGACATCCTTGGGCTGTCGAAAGAAACCTCCCAAGAATTCAAGTTGAAATTTGAAGTTTCCCTAAATAGTTCAAGCTCTTGGGTGGTTTTGAGCAAGGGGTGAAGATTGAAGGTTTTTGGGCTGACCAAGAGAAATCTGAAACTCATATTTTAAGGTAAGCAAGTTAAGACATTTATAAACAAGTTTGAAGAAGAAAATTGTCCAAAAAAAAGTATGGAAAAATAGTTATTCGAGCTCAAAATTGAATCTGAAAAATTTTGGTTGATTAAGCAGGCAGCTGCTTCAGTTGAGTAAGTAGGCAGTTTGACCAGCCAGGTGGAGGTGTTGTGGACGTATGCACGAGGATGAGGCATTGCACCAAGCATGCACAGAAGGGTTATGCTGTGGAGTAGGAGGTGTTTTGGTGTGTGAGGAGGCTTGCACGACTGTGCTAGGCAGGGAACACTGATGCATTGGTAGGGTGCGCAATGCATGGGCGTGTGAGTGTGGTTGGCACAAGGAGAAGCACTTGAGCTCATAGCCTAACAACTTGATCCAAGGTATCTCCTAAGTGTGCCATGTGTTGGTTAGCGTTGGGAAGAACCTTGGCACTCAAAGCCAAATGTTAAGCTTGTTCTTATAAGTTAGCCTTATTAGGGAGCCAATAACATTGACCAAAAGTGTTTTATCATCTTTACAGGATTAACGCCAATAGGGAAGGCCTATCAACCTTAAGAAGGACACCCAAGTCTGTGAGTGACAAAAACCAAGTGCTTTCCAAATGCTTTGATAAACGTATGTTTTACTTAAAGAATAGTTTTAGACTTGTTTCATTTCTAAGTATGAATGAGATAGTTTTCCAAACAAACTAGTTTCCAAGAATTTCACTTAATGCATGCTTAGTCTAAAAGTTTCATGAAAGCATGATATAAGTACTCATAATCTTTATCTTCATGAGGCATGTGTTAGTGATTTCTGTGTTATATGATGAAGATGTTTTAAGCATATGATTTATGTTACTTATGCTTTCCAAGTATGCTTTTATTCCAAAGAATGAGTTTTATGATGATTATGATGAACCCGATACTGAAGGACATTGAGAAAGTATCCAAACCCTAGTATCTAAGGTATGATGGTACTTAGTTATTACCACGTGCACGTAGGTAGTTTTGATGTTGGTTGTGAAGGAACTATTATCAAAGAGAATCTATGAGCGGAAGCAAGATCGTTCAAAATTCATTGTGACAGAAATACAAGCATTTACAAACATACAAACTAGTTATGCATTTCAGAATAAATTACAACATGTTTTAGAAATTAAATACAAAGGGGAGTGAGAGACTTACATTTGAAGAACTCTTCTTTCACAGGTCTCTCGCTCTCGTGAAGAATTTGGACACAACAATTCGCTCTCGTCCAAACTGTCTACCCAATCGTCTGGTCAAGAACAAACTTCTCCACGAACAGGCAACCTTTCGGACACCACCACTTAGTGACTGATGCATTTATTTATGATGCGGTGATGTATGTATGCGATGATGTGCAGATGCGATGATCATACAAGTTTTCCTAACAAAGCCCAAGTATAAGCCTTTTTAGGTTCCTAGTAAGTCCAGAGTCAAACACAGGGACTACTAAATAGATATGCGACAGACTCTTTGATTCTATTGCGGTGGTGAAAAAGAGGTAGATGGTGTTTTGATTTAGGTTTTCCTATGTGATGGAGTTGAGTGTAGAGTGATGAAAGCGTAGAGTTATCACAAGTATGCGATGAAGGGTTTGAGAAGGGATTTAGCTAACATTTTCCAAGATTGTGCACAAGTTATGCGATCATACTATAACAAATATCAGTACTACATTTCTCAATGCAAAATACCATAATTCCTATTTCTAGAATGCATGCGATGTGTATGAGGAACAGCCGATAGAACTTATTTCTAAGTTTCTACTCTTGCTTATGTGGTCTAATCTGACTCTCTTAAGCCTAAATTCTATCTTTAGACTACTCTCTTAAGTATGTCCAAATGATGAATGATGCACACATAAGATAAGATGATCGCATACCACAATTCCTATTTCTAGGACGCATGTGATGTGTGTGAGAAACAGCAAATAGAACTTATTTCTATATTTCTAGTCTTGCTTATGCGATCTAATCTGACTCTCTCAAGCCTAGATTCTATCTTTAGACTACTCTCTTAAGTATGTCCAAATGATGAATGATGCACACATAAGACAGGATGATCGCATAAAATGCATAGCTTAGGTCATGCTAGCTAAGTACTTCTCAACCCATTCAGAAATTTAGCTACTCATGCATGGTGTGGAGAGATTAAACATAAGTAGAGATGAAGTTTCCATTTTCTGAAAATAAAGTATGGAGTACAACATAGCAAATGGATTTGAGAAATAACAAGCCCGGTAAGTAATGTCTTGCTTCCCGTGGCCTTTCACACTACTCTTTATCACTTCAACTCTGTTCTAGTTACGGATTCTTGCTCTCGCAAGGGTTACCTTCTCTCCTTTGTATTGCTTTTCGGTAGTCTCTCGATCTATCCGGGAGTGATTTCTATCGGCTTCGCCTCGTCTCCTTGGTCTTTCCGTCCTCTATGTATATATGTCGATGTATATCCATGAATCCTTCTCTCTCTGGTGGCATTCGGTATTTATAGATTTTAAGGTGAAACAGCTTTTCTTGCTGATGATTGCAATGATGGGCGACATTAATTTCCCTACTTTGTTGCACCGTTTAAAAGTCACCGAAAGTTCAATGTACTTGCTACAGTATGGCTTTTAACGACTTGTCAACTAAATTCAGAATTGACCGTTATCAGCTTTACGTCCCATCATGATTTATTTTGTTGCCGCCTTTCCTTATGCGATCACTTTTTGAGAAACTTCTCACGATCGCATGACTTACGATCGCAACTTTAAGCGTGTTGTTGCATTGTGCCCTTGGATCACAATTTCATATGCGCCATCGCATTGTACCTGCACAAAATAGGTAATTTAACTGCTTTTATGCACTGAGCATTAGCGATCGCAATTCCTTTCAGTTTGGTGCTTTCAGACATGATATTGCCTATTTTATCATCGCTTTCTCTCATTGTTTTACTAATTTGAGCTGTAATAACTTGTATTTCTACCATTTATCAGTGACCTTGGTATTCTCTGAATGAAAATCCAAGAGGTGTGGGCTCTGTTGGATTTGGTAGAGGGAATGAGAAACAACGATCACAATCAACGACCAAGCAAGTGGGAGAGTAGTGTCTATCGTATAGACTATAGTGCTTAATCGTTTAGTAAAGGTACACGATCGTTTAGTAAAACAAGTTTGATCATATACACGATCATTTAGAGAAATTCGCTAGCCACGTGATCGTTTAGTAAAATGCTACACAGTCGTTTAGATGATGGCACGTGTACACGATCGTTTAGACAAACACTTGAAGCTGTCGTGTAGTCTTTCGTGAGCTAAACGATAGGCAGTGTACTCAATTAAGAGAATCTACGATTCTTATTCAAAAATGAAAACATTTTTCATTTTATCCTTTAGTTTTGAAAATTGAAAACAACCTTCCACTTTCACGCATAGTTAAGGAGAAACGACCAACAATTATCTCATAATTGTTAATTATAAATAGATATAATAACTAACTTATCATATTATATTTATAACTGATAACGGGTAGAAATGTACGTATCATAGTGCTAAGTTCTTAAACAATGTTGGATTGCGTTGATGAAATATGTTAACTTGCGTCCATTAAGTATCAATTTTATAATATTGCAGTCGCATGCGCTCAACGCATTAGAACAGTTGATTTTTGTATTTTTGTGCAGAATATGTACTGATGCAATTCAAGAATTGCGATCATAGGAAATCATCGGTCAAGCGCAACTTCACCGCAAGGCTTTGCGATGATCGTGCTCGCAAACATTCGCTCGAGAAGGATCGCTGCAGCTTGGTCAGCGCAACATGGTGGGCTCATATGGGTGAAAGGCTAATTAATCGTGATGGGATAGAAAGCTGATGGCAGTCGAATCCAAATTAAGTTGACAGCCGATAACAGTCACAAAGTACATTCAGCTTTTTTGGTGACAAATATTCAGCGCATCAGTCAGGAATTAAAGTCATCTCATCTGAACAATCATGAGAGAGAATCCGCCGTTCACTTTGGATGTTCTATAAATACCAGAAGCATTCTTCAGAAAAGGGGTTCAGCAGTTAAGAGATTTCATAGTTCAGTTCGCACGCTTTTGTTCATAGTTTTCTTTCATTTTAAGGCGGACGCGATTGAGGAAGTTGTGCCGACAGATCATTCTGGTAAGCTTGGGAGAGCGCCGGAAGTTTCAAGGACAGAGAGAGGGCCAATGTCTGCGGAAGTAGAAACATCTTTAGAACCAAATAGAGATTGTAGTGTAAAAGCCTCGGTCAGCAAGGAATTGCTACCAGGCTCTCTACCTTTAAATTCCATTGTCATTTTTGTACTCAACTCATTTATAAAAATAGAATTTCCTTCTCTATATCTGTTCACTCTCTGTTATTCACGTATGAGTAGCTAAATTAGTTGAATGGGTTGAGAAGCATTTAGCTAGCACAACTAGGGAATCTTCATTCTTTGCGATTATCTTGTATTATGTATGCTTCATTCGTCTATTAGAGATACTCGGAAGGGTAGTCTAAGGACAGGATCTAGACTTGGGAAGGTTAGGTTAGAATCTAGACTCGGAAGAGCCAAATTAGAACGCATAAACAAAAGATAGGAGCTTAAAAATGAGCACTATTTGTTATCAACGCATCGCATGCATCCTAGAGATAGGATATGATTGTATGCGGTCACCTTGCTTTTATGCATTTTGCATCATCGCATAGGACAAGAGTAGAGACTTAGGGATAAACTCTATGGACATTCTGCATTCAACACATGCGCCCTAGATTTAGGAGCATTGCATTTGCATTGGAAAATGACTTGCTGTGCATGGTTGTAACATGATCGCATAGTCTGACGCATTCCCAAATAAAGCTAGCTAAAGATCTTCTCAACCCATTCATCTCATACTCATTGCATCTATTCAATTGTCTTTTCTCAAAGCCGGCGCATTTATTTATTTTTCATCAATGCAAATAACAAACCCAACAATCTATTTATTTATCCAGTTACCGCAAAGTTCTTCATAAAAATTACCAACGCAATCTATTTTCACAAGTCCCTATGTTCGACCTGGACTTACCAGGAAACGCAGAGGAATTTACACTTGGATTCCGCTGGTAAACTTGAGTGCACAACGCAATTTCATCAACGCATAGCATCTACATTTCCACTTCATAAAATCAAGCATCAATAAACTATAGTTTTAATATCACATCATATACAATATTTAAACCATAGTCTATTTCTCCTTTATTTGATATAAATCATATTTATATCATTTTCCTCTAATTAATGTATCTCATACATCATGTCAACTATATCATATATAATTGAACCAGTTTAATCATATCATATATAGTCAAACTCCCTCTTATCAATTTGAACACTTCACATTGACCTAAAAACTGATTCTCAACTTGAATCCATTGAGCTACCAAGGGGACCTCATGGACCTATAGCTTGAAGCTCCAACGGTACGTGAATAGCTGAATGATCTCTTTAATCACAAGATCCACCATCCGTTAATTGTCTGGCACTCCACTCAGCTGCACTCTTCTCACTACAGATTTATTTCTGTGTCCATCGGATATAACCAGTCAACAATACGATAACCCTTCACAGATGCTCGTAAGTACAGCTGGGCCAATTTACCATTTTGCCCCTGTAGTTACATCTAACTTCTTAAGTACCACTGGTTCCTCTAATGAACAATATATCATAGTCCTACTATGAGGGGACACCTCTCAGGCCATGAGAAGGTGCGTGGCGCCACATCAAGCAATCTATCTACTTACTTCTACTTCGGGGAAGGAGTGAATTCCATCTTGTGTAGTTGAGTTCCCAGCTCCCTAATCAGATGAATCCCCAAAATGGTAGGTTTGAGTCGGCGATCTAGCCACTTGCACCCATGCAAATCAAAGGACCGCCCTCAAAGGTAGGAATTCCTAACTCACTCAAGATTGAGGTCTACCTATAGTCATCCTAGTGAAGTGAAGTCTCTGTCATGAACGACGTTATATAACGAGACTAAATACTTCGTAGTCCGATCTTACACAAACTCCTTTGTATAGAACCACCCCCGCTCGCATGTCTCCACATGAATGATTAGGATCAAACCATCTGTAGCACATCACAACACTTGTAACTATCTATAAAGCGGGTTGCATCCCTAGCATCACCAGGATAAGGTTTCCTTCCTATATCCATATACTATAGACCATTTTGGTTATCACTTAAGGTATGATCCACTTATATGTCTCCACATACATGCTTAAGTTATAATGAAAACCAGGGATCTTAGTTTACTGGTTTGTGGTAAATGCAAATAAAACATCTCAGGTTTCATAGAAAACAGTGAAGAAAATATCTCATATTATTACATCACAAGCATTTGTTCAATGTAGATGTTTACAAACTACAAGACCTTACAAGAGTTTTTGGCATCAACCCTAATAGGTTGTGTTGAGATTACTCCACACCAACTAAGGATTCACGTTGAGGGATAAAGGGTTCTCTCTCAACTAAGGTCTATGACGTTTAATGGTTTTCAGTAGTTTTACGTTTAAAAGTTTTAAGTATGAGTTTTCTTGGTTTTTCAATACATGTGTTTTTTTATAGTCACTCACTCGGCTAGTAGCTTATCTTTTCAAATGTTTTCCTTTTCTCGGGTATTGGTCAAGTCCTCAGAGTTAGCTATGTTGCTGCTCTGCCACTCAAAGTACAAGTTGAAACTCGTAGAAAAAGAGAAGTTCTAGGTGTTTACCCTAGTTACATCTATGTTAAGAGCATGAATATATTTAGGGACTAGTGAAGAGTGTTGGGACCCAATGAGTTTTGTACTGTAAATATGTTATGTATGCATTGTGTGTTGAACTCTGGTTACTCAGGCTAATGTTTAAATGATGTTAAAATTTATATGTGGTGTTATCTTGTATCCAGGGTCATCTAAGCAGGTTATGGAAGTCTAGATGGGTAGTAAGCGCAATAAAAAGGTTGGTAACTACTGTCATCACATTCTCTCCCGGATTAAGAGGGAAATTTGGGAGGGGGTGTGACAATTGAGACATCCGACCAAGTTTCAAAACACGATCATCATCAGAAGAAACATTTCAACACAATAGAATGGCATGATTATAAATTTCCTCGGACATAACATAGATAAAAATCCACATAACTCCTATCCATGTCTAGAAATCCACACCAAACCCTATACCCATTTAGTAAACCCGGCTCATTGTGAACATATCGACATTTTATATCAAACATACTCAAGGCATACTGACAATCCCAGCCAAATGTACATGAAGTATGCTTGACAATCCCAACCAAATGCACACGAGTACACAATCTAGTGGTTTGAAATCCATTTTCATCAAAATCACCATGTAATGAGTTTCCAACATAATCAACCAAACTCAGAAATGCCAACAAAACAAATCATTTCCTTACAAATCATATAGAAATGTTGAATAAAATTCCTGGTAAAGAATGTTTCCTGGCAAACCATAGATAAAACATATTTACCTAAACCGACTAATTTAAACTAGTGTAAAAACATATAAAACGGATCATGCCCAATTTTTCATAAATCATACATATGATAATACCATATTTATAATTAAAATATTTGAAAATAAATGATTCACTGTTTAACCAACTCTTCTCCAAGTCACTTGGTCCTCCAACACAAAATTTGACTTGAAATATAGTCCATGATTGTCATCAGGTCATCCCCCATAAATTTCCTTAAGCTTAATTAGCCCTTAGTTAACCTATAACTACACCCAATCCTACATTATATCCTTATTAGCTCTTATTTGTTTTTTTTTTTTTTCTCTCTTTCCAAATTTAGGGTTTTCCCTAAGTAGGCCCTAAATTATTCAAAAATATCCTAAAATCAACTTAAGAGTCCAAAATTATTAATTTAGAGCTAAAATATCAGGAAAACCCTAATTAGGTTAAAAAAAAAACAACTCACCAAGACCCAAAATGGCCAAAAGGATATCAATGGCAACAAATGAGGGACTGCGTGTTAGGGCCTCGTGGGCAGGCATGCATGCGTGATAGGTGCATGCACAGTGGCCGATGTGAGGCACGGTTTGTGTACGTAGTATGTGCATGCGAGGGTGAGCATATGAAATGGGGCACACACGGGCGTGCAATGTGCAAGCGATGAGTGGTAGGGCACGCACGACTGGGGCTGGGTGTCATTGGGCTATCCGACAACAACCTCCCCTGTTTTTCCAGTAGGCTTCCAAATTTATTTTCATCAAATCTGGTCATAATCGCCTCAAATAACTTTTATAGTCCTCTTAAAGAACTTAAAAACTTACTAATCTTAAGTTCTTTTAGGATTAAATCCCATTGAAAATGCCTAAACTAGCCATACAAATCAACACTTTTCGGTTTTACCCTTTTCACCGACCATCTTCGATTTTCTTCAATTTTTTCTTTTCCATTTTTTTGGCCTCAACTCTTCATGGAAGTCCTAAAAGCTTCTTCCTCACTCATCCCTCTGTGGTTTTGTTAAAGAAAATCGTAAGTTACCCGAGTGGTTTTGTAACATCATGAGTTTTCAGTAATTTTAAATTTGATTATCTTAAATTGATTGGATTTATGGTGCTTTAATTTTGTTGTTAAGAGCCAAATTAAAGAAGATAATTAATTGAAATTGAGTTGTTAAGAGAAATTGGGATTTAATTCAAATTAATAGAATTGGGATTTATTTTAGAATTTCTAATTTAATTAGAATATGAATTTCTAAATTAATTAGATTATGGAATTTCTAATTTTAATTAGAATATGGATTCTTGAATTAATTAGATTATGTCATCTTCAAAAAGTAAATTTAATCTATTTACTACTTTAATTATGGATTTTCTAATTAATTAAAATATAGATTTTCTAGTTAGAAAAAATATCTTATTCAAAAAGTAAATCTAATCTATCTACTACTTTAATTAAGGATTTTCTAATTAATTAAAATGCGGATTTCCTAATAAGGGAAAATTTCTTATTAAAAAAAATCTAATTTATCTACTACTTTAACTATTGATTTTCTAATTAATTAAAAAAGTGTCTTATTCAAAAAGAAAGACTAACCTATCTACTACTTTAATTATTGATTTTCTAATTTAATTATAAAAAATAGATTTTCTAATTAGATAAAGTGTCATATTCAAAAAGGAAATCCAATCTATCTACTACTTTAGTTATGGTATCCCAAATAATTTAGGATTAGGATTACTTTTCCTCTATAAATACTTCAATCCAAACCATCCACATTCCAAAGGGTGGTCAATTAGAGAGAAAAGTCTCTTGTTACTTCAACATTTTTTTTGAGCCATCTTCCTATCCTTTATGCAATAAAGAAGTTCATCTTAGAAACTTCTAAAGACAATTAGTTGTTTGAGAATGACAACTTCTATTTTCTTTATCCAACAAATATTCCGAGAAGTTGATAGAGGAGGTTGATTGCTTATAGAGTTTTATTTGAGCTCAAGTTCAAGGTAAGTAGTTTTACTATTTAAATCGCAATTGTGTCGGGAAAAATTATTTTAAATACTATTTTTGGTCTTTACCAAATAGTTTTTAGAAAATATATGTTTCCATTGTTGAAGAGATTTTAGTTATGCGTGAAGAGTTTATGAGATGTTATGTTATGAATTCATGAATGCACAAGATGTTATGCTATGATTTCATGTTATGAGACCTTTTATTGCATGCTTCATGATAGACCAATTTAATGACAAACGCCCTCCTATCATAGCTATGTACACATCAGATTTGGTTAGTTCATCTTCAGGTCTACCAGTTTATGTGCACCTTCGGGTCCACCAGTTGATGTGTGCCTTCGGGTACACCAGTTCATGTGCGCCTTCGGGTCCATTAGGTTATGTGCACCTTCAGAACCACCAATTTATGTGCGTCTTCAAGTCCACCAGTTATGTGTTCCTTCGGGTTCACCAGTTAATATGAGTACATCTTACCTACGGTAGGATAGGTTAAATTGTTCACTCAGATGACAGTTCATGTATAGCTTTAATACTTCATATTAGGTCTCACCAGCTCAAGATGTTTAATTCATGTTGCATTTATTGGACATAAATGCTTAGTCTGACCTCAGTTGTGGGGTTACTTACTGAGTATTTTAATCTCATTCTTTCTCATGTTTCTTTTTTAGGAAAAGATAAGAGTACACTGACGAATGATAAACAAAATTTTTGATCGAGCCACTAGGACCAGTCATATGCTTCCATACATGTTTTTAGGATTTTATGTTTACAAATTTCTAGTCTTGATGTTTGAACTTGAAGTTTTGGTATTTGTGCTTTTAAACTTGTCATGAGAATTTTCTAGTTTTGTTTTATGGTATTAAAAGTACCTTGTTAAAAGAATTTCAGTTATTTACTTTTATTAAAGTTACTTATTTCATAATATTTAGTTGATTTTTACCAAATCATGGAAAAGTGTCGATTTGAAATGTATGCATGCATATAGTAATGACCTAGTATACGTCCTAGAGAGTCAGGTAGATCAACCTAAGCATGCATATTAGATATGTGTTCATTACTAGTTTCATGACTTTAAAGTCAAGAACTAAAATTTTTCCAATCAGTAACTCCTTCGTTAGCCAATTGAACTGTATTAGATTTAGTACCAAATAACTTACAACAAAAATAATAAATTTTATCAAAATCCTTTGAGTAAATTGGCCAATTTCTATCATTTTTTTTCGCCATTAGATACTTTTTGAGTATATGAATATTAGAAAAATATCTAGAATTTTCATCTTTTGGAAAAATTAAATGACTTTCTCTAATGGGACTTTTTTCTATCAATAAGTCAATTAATTTAGAATCAATATTTTTTTCATCTTCCTATATTATATATATTATATTCAAAATGCACCATACATGTCTCATTATCATCACTAATATCATTATTGTTTTCCTTTTTTTCACTTTCCCCCTTGTCCTCTAGTTTTTTCATTCAAGTTTATTTGATTACATACCTCAATTTCAATCATTCTACTATTTTTGTTTCATCTTTCAATTTTTCTATACCTATTATTTCTTCTACTATTTCATGAGTGTCATTACTTTTACTTTCAATAACAAATTTATCGAGAGCACCTTTTTGAGATTCAATCATTTTCTACTTTCTTTTCTTCTTGAGCTTTTCATATCCAAATTCACATTTTCTAGCAGACATATTGATATTCTAAGTACGTAAATATAAACAAATCTTGGATGTTAAGGTATTGAACAATCAATAATATGAAATGATTTTTTTTTTCAAAAAAAAGGTAAAATAATTTGAACGAAAAAAAAAACCTGGAACTTTGAAGCAACTGGATTGAGTTGAGGAAATGATTTCTGCTTTAGCAATTGATAATCAAACTTGGAATCGTGAGGCCACAGAGAATATCGATGAAAATTTGAGAATTCAGAGAGATTCAAAGAGAGGGAGAGCATTCAACTTAAATGAATCTCTTACCATATATAATATATTGATGAGAAAACTAGAACGGTTTTAGTTTTTTTAAAAAATAAGAAATATTAAAGGTCTTCAACTCTCCAATGTAAACTTATGAGAGCTTTAAGGGGGTTATATTAATGGTTTATATTTTTAAGGAAATTTGAAAGAAATTATGAATAAAAAATAAAAAGTTAACAAATTTGAAAGGTCAATCAATCAAAATTGTGAGGGTTTTATGAGCCTATTCATTATAGATTTTTTTTAGTAGTTTGTATTTTCAATATTATAAGAAAAAAATGAAAAGTAATATTATTTTATATTGTAAATTTAATTTCATTAAAAATTAAATTAAATATATATCAATATTGTAATACATATATAAATATACACACATACATATAAACAAAATATGAGGTCTTTCTAAAATGGGAGCCTTAGGCAATCGTCTCATTCATCTATTGCTTAAGTTAGACTGTCTAATAGTCTTATTCTTCTCTGGACAATCTTAACTAAATTTCGAGGACGCAATTCTTAAAAAGGGGAATAATTTATAAGTCCTCTTCTTCGAATTATAAGATTTCTGAATGAAACTTAAAAATCAGGTGGAATTAATTGTGTAAAGGGGAAAATTTACCAAGTTAAGAAAAAGGAAATTTTGGGAAAAATCGTATGTGTAAAAGGATAAAAAAATTAATTAAATTAGAAAATTAAGAAATTAAATTGGAGGATGAATTTTTGATGAATTTATTCAAAGGAAAGAAACGGATGAAGATGTGACACTAACAAATTTTAAAAATTTAGATCCCATTTGATAACCATTTAATTTTTTTTGTTTTTGTTTTTGAAAATTAGCCTATTCCATCCGCATTTCTTACAATAATTTGCATATTTCTTAAGGAAAATGGTTAAACTCTTAGCCAAATTTTAAAAAACAATAACAATTTTTTGAAAACTACTTTTTTTTATTCTTAAAAATTGGCTTAGTTTTTTAAACCATTAATCAAAAGTAGATAATTAAAGAAGAAATTTGAAGGTGGAAGTAGTGCCTAGGCTTAATTTTCAAAAACAAAATAGCTACGAGATGGAGCTCAAACTTTCTTAAAACATTTAGATTAAAACATCATTCATTTTTAAAAGGTAAAAGAATTTGATAATAACATAACAAAATCAAAGAATTGAGAAACACAAAAAGTGATACTGAATTTGATGTGTCATTAATCAAATACCAACCAAGATATGTTATTTTGTATATAGTACAATTTAAAGGGAGTATTAACCTATATTTCAAAGAAATGCTAAAGCATAATGAAAAGAAATACTCTTTGCCTAATTTATTATTTTCTAACGATCTTTGTTACTATAACAAAAAAAATGGGAAAAAGGAGGACTCTGTTCATTTGATTTATTACATAACTTTTTTACTACGGTTTTTTTTTTCTTTTATTAATTGTGAGATGTCAATGCTAACTTGCAGTTACAATAAGACGCTGTTTCACCTAATGAATCAAACGGTGACAGTTCCTACTTCTATAATTAAAAAGTTGCATAACAGCCATAAATTATCATTAAAGCGTTGAGAATAGGATTTTACTTCTTCATTCGCCTATATATTTGTGTGATGTTTCAAATCATTCAATTGTATCCAACAACAAAAAGAAAGGCACCATCTTGTGGACATTATTTGTCTTTCTGACTCCATTTGAAAGCAAAATGAATTCATCCTTTGCACTTGTCTTCTTGGTTTTACAAATATTTTTGATCGGCCTACATGCTGCTGAAGAAGCAATCTCACTTTTGCCACAAACAACAGTGACCGCTGTTAATAAATTGGCTGGCCCGGTGCTAAGCGTTCACTGTAGATCAAAGGACGATGACTTGGGAGTCCATGTCATAGAGTTTGAACGTACCTACTCTTTTACCTTTAGACCTAATGTTTGGGGCACCACACAGTTTTCTTGCAGCTTTCAATGGGTGCAAGGCGAGATCCACAACTTCGCAATCTATAATTTTCACAGAGATATAAATCGTTGCACTGATTGCAGGTGGGAAATTTATCGAGATGGCCCTTGTTTGATGCACCCAAAAGACACTGGAACATATAATATGTGCTTTCCTTGGAACTAGAAAATGACATATTATTGCATGGTTTACCCCATGCATGTCATTTCATATACTTTCAAATGTCGTTATGTAAAATAAAACTGAATCAAAAGGGTTAACAAAAGTTTCATACTTCTTTTGTCTATATTTCTTGCACCAGTTTTTTCAATCAACTGTCGTGTGTTCTTATACATGATTTCTCAACTTTAAAAGGTCTGTTTAATTTTTTAACCAACCAATCATTTGTTCGTAATATTTTATACGATGCTAAATATAAATAATATAAGAGAAAAAACATTATTTTAAACGTATCCCTTTTGTCCCTTGTGACATGCATTTAGCATACTTGAACAAAACGAATCAATCATGCTCATATAGTTAAAACAAAATATAAAAGACCAATAAATAGAATAATATGGTAACAAATTTGTTCCTTTGAGATCTATAATACATCGCTAAGCCCGACAAACCTTGGCCTTGGCCTCAATCTTGGCTTTTCGCTTTTCACTACGAGAATTTTTATTCGTTCCAATATTTTTTTTTGTCAAAGCATTCGTTTTCGTTGACATAGTTATCTCGATGAAAATTTAATGTGTCAGCCAAGATAGAGTAATGTGCACATTTTTTTAAAAAAAATTATGCCGGCGAAAATTGAAACTTTTCCCGATAAAAATATGTGTGGGGAAAAATCTTTAAAAACTCCATCTTCTTCCCCCCACCACTTTTCTTTTTCCCCCAATTTTTTCCTTTCTCTTTATCTTTTTCCCCTTCTTTCTCCTTCTCTTTTCCGCGTCTGCTGACCCCCACCCCTACCCTTTCTCCTTTTTTTTTTTTTTTTTTTTTTTTCTGTTTTTCCCTAGCCAAAACCCAGCCAATAAACTCCCTTCCTTCTTTCTTCTCTTTTCCCCGTCCCCAAACCCCCTCCCCTCCATCCCTCCCTTTCTTTTTCCCACCCCCAACCCCTCCCCTCCCCTCCTCTCCGTTTTCCGTCCCCCTCCTACGACCCCACTTAACCCTTTCTTTTTTTTTTTCTTTTTTCTTCGATTTTTAGTCCTCCACCCTCTCCACCATTTCGTTTCCCTTCCCTTAAGTCTCCCCACCGATTAAAATCTCCCCTCATTTTCCTATTATTTTCCCTTTCTCCTCCATTTTTTTACCTAAACAGCCACCGCTCTGATATCGAACGCCAATGCACGCTATCTCATGCACTGGTTGGTTCTTTTTCTCTTTGCTTTTCTCTAATAAATGTTATTCGTAAGTTGTGTCTGTGTTATTATTCTAATAAATGGCTTTGTTTCAAAATTCGAATTAGGATATTCATTTGTTTATGAATGGAATTGTTATTCTATCTTTGATTTGTATATGGATGGATATAATGAAGGATATTGGATTTATTTGTGTATTTTGGTTTTAATTTTGTACATGAGATTCATTTGTTAATATTGAAGTTTAATCTTTCCTTTTTATGGATATAATATGCTTTAAGTTTTATGAAATTGCTAAGGATGTTTAAAGAAAATAAACTAAATTTCACACTTTTTACTTGCTAGGGTTAAATCATCAATTGACCCGAAAAATTTAAGTTGATAGGTAAATGTAAATTTGATATCATATCATTTTTAAAAAAAAAAAAAAAAAAAACTCTAGTAAAGAGTCGTTTTGTTTGTTTGATTAAAAAGATTGTGAGAAAAAATGAAAACTTTGAAAAAAAAATTAGAATATGGAAAACATTTGACCCTTTAGCTTCATTTAATTTATTTAGCTTTTATCAATAAATGTTCACAATCGTAAATATTTGACCATTTTTCCTTACTAATGTTCTCGTCACATGCTTGATACAGACCGACCCTTTTGTAAAGCAAGAAGGAACACTAGAAATGTATGATTTCTCTCTTGTTCTCATCATAAAGGCCAAAACTTAGAGATAATTGAAAATCTCCTTCATATAGCCAAAACTTAGACATGCTTTATTCATTTGATTCAACGATGAATAAGGATTGTGTTAAGCTTAGAGATGGATTTTCAAGAGAGTACATTGACGGAGTTGCAAAATTCATGGAAGTGGAAAAGTGTTATGTAAATGGAGAGGGAAAAACGAGATGCCCATGCAAAAATTGTCAGAATTCAATGTCTCAAACATTAGATGGAGTAGAATGACATTTATTTGCTAATGGAATATCTTCTCCATATAGTCAATGGATTTATCATGGAGAACCGGTAAATTTAGCTCAATTTCAAAGAGTCGAGACTCCTTTAGCTCGTTCAGCAAATGATGGATTAAGGGAAGAACCTACTACACACAATGATGATGATGAGTTGTTCAGTCTTTTAAATGATTTGCAATGACAGATGAGAGAAGGGGCATATGATGAAGATGAAGAAGACTTTGGAGATGAAATGCATGAGAACATCGAACAAAGGGATACTTCAAACATTTTTTAGGAGTTGATGGATGAAGCACATAACCCGTTGTACTCTAGTTGTACAAAATTTTCCTCATTGAACTTCTTGGTGAGATTGATGCATATTAAGGTTCTCAATAATTGGAGTAACAAATCCTTTGATATGTTACTAGATTTGTTGAAAGATACTTTTCCAACTGGTACATGCATACCTAGTTCTTTTTATGAAGCTAAGGGAAATTACGTGACCTAAGACTAGGATATGATTCTATGCATGCTTGTAAGTATGACTGTGCTTTATTTTGAAAAAAGATATTCTAATTGTCAAAGTTGTCCAGTGTGTGGTGAGTCTTGATACAAAATAAAGGATGGCAAGAATAAGAAAATCCTAAACAAAATTTTACGTCATTTTCCATTAATACCGAGGTTGAAGTGATTGTTTTCATCAAAACACATTGCTTCTGAGATGCAATGACATAAGAATAAATGAGTTGAAACCAATGGTGTGTTACGACATCCAGCTGATGCTGAAGGGTTGAAATATTTTGATAGAGAGTTTCCTGAATTTGCTTCCGACCCAAGGAATGTTCGGTTATTCTTAGCTTCTGATGGATTTAATGCATTTAGGAATATGAGTACTGCATATAGCATGTAGCCTGTGATGCTTGTTCCTTACAATTTGCCACCATGTAAGTGTATGAAGGAATCTAATTTTTTCATGTCTTTACTTATACCAAGACCAAAGTCTCCTGGAAAAGAAATTGACGTCTATTTACAACCATTGATTGAAGAGTTGAAAGAGTTATGGAACAATGGTGTGCGCACTTACGATTGCATGAGTGGGGGGTACTTTCAGTTACGTGCATGTCTGTTGTGGACCATTAATGACTTTCCTACATACGGAGACTTGTCCAGATGGAGTACCAAAGGTTATCAAGCATGTCCCATTTGTAAACAAGATAGATCGTCATTTAAGATAAGAGGAAAAATCTCTTTCATGGGTCATTAACGTTATCTTCCAGATAACTACAATTAGCGTAAGAGTAAGCAACATGATGGTAAATTGGAGCGTAGACCTCCACCCGTTGTAATGAATGGAGATAAGATCCTAAAACAAGTCAATGCACTAAACTTTCTAGTACTAAGTAAGCATCCATCAAAACGAGATAAGAAAAGAAAAATGACTATTAATTGGACAAAAAAAAGTATATTTTTTTAGCTCCCATACTAATCTAAACTAATGTTACGACATAAGTTAGATGTCATGCATATTGAAAAAAACATATGTGGTTGCTTGCTTGGGACTTTGATGAATATTGAAGGAAAAATAAAAGACACGACAAATGGCCGTTTGGACCTTGAAGATTTGAATATACGAAAGGACTTACACTTACAAAAAGAAGTATCTAAATTTGTAAAACCGCATGCAGCATATACTTTTACTACAAGTGAGAAGATAGCTTTTTGTAAGTTCTTTAAATCAGTTAAGTTTCCTGATGGGTTTGCTTCAAATATATGGGGATTAAAGACGCACGACTCTCATATTCTACTCTAGCGACTTATTCCTATTGGTGGTCGAGCATACTTACGAAAGGATGTGTATACACCTATTGTGAAGCTATGTAAGTTTCTTTTGTGATTTATGTGCGAAAGTAATATGTGTCATAGACTTAGACCGATTGCAATCAAATATTGTACTCATATTATGTATGTTTGAAAAAGATTTTCCACCGCCTTTTTTTGATGTAGTAGTTCATTTTGTTGTTCACTTACCTTACGAAGAAAAGGTCGTTGGTCTAGTTACGTATAGTTGGATGTACCCTATTGAGAGAAGCTTGTGAACCTTGAAACAATACATAAGAAACAAAGCCCATCCTGAGGGTTCAATAGCAGAAGGATTTATCATGAAAGAATCTTTGACTTTTTGTTCCACGTATCTATCTGGAATAGAAACTAGATTCAATAAGAACCCACGTAATGATGATTCAATTCTCCATGGCCCAAGTTGTGGAGATTTTGATGTGTTTAGGCAAAATGTACGGCCATTAGGGGGGTCAATTGTGAAGATGCTAACTGAAAATGAGAAACGAATGGCATATTGGTATATATTGAACAACAGCTCTGAGATAACGTCTTATCATAGGTATGTTTGAGATCCTATATATTTAGTTAATATCCTTAGTTTTCAAAGTCGATATTATATCTAATGTTAAATTAATGACTAGGGAACATTTGAGACTGTTAAATTTATGACTAGACTATCCTATAGTTATGGTAGCTACTTCAAATACAAGTGTTGTAGTGGATTAGGAACTTCATTGGTTTGTTTTGTGGCTATCCTGCAGTTATGGTAGCCACTTTAAATATGTGTGTTTTAGTGTACTTGTTGCCACTTTGTGGTTTAAATGACGTTTAAGTGGAACTAGGACACCTTTCTAGCTGGACCTTATACACATCTAGATGTGTATAAGAGACAGGTATATGTTGTAATTTTTTTTTAGATTATCTAGAAGCCTAATTGTGTACTTTAAATGAACTTTATTCTTAGATTTATTTGTAGGGATCCAAGAGTTGAGTTATATTCTTTTAGGACTATCGAATGACGGGTTTTGCCTTGAAAGAAATTTAGGTGGATTTAGAGGGGAATGATTCACTTCGATGTTTTCTATGCATTTTTTGCTACTTTGTGGTTTAAATGGTGTTTAGGTGGAACTATGACACGTTCGTAGCTTGGGAGGGGAGGGGGATGTATATGTTGTAGTTATGTTTTAGATTATCTTGAAACCTAATTGTAGACTTTAAAGAAACAAGTTTTTGGCTTATTTATAGGGATCCGATAGTTGTGGAGGTTTAAAGGGCGTTTATCTATTTGTTTAAGTAGATTTACGAAATGCTCGAAATGTGAGGGAGGGGTTCACGTCTTAATTATAACCATTTTAATCACTTTTTAGATAGTAAAATCGTTGTTTGTGGTGTTCATGTTTTAATTATGAACATTGACAACTTGTTTGTAGCTTGAGAGAGGGATCATTCTTAATAACCATTTTAAACATTTTGTTTTTCCTATTTCAGGTTGTTCGTGTAAATTTTTAAAGCTCTTTTTTTTTATTGCAAGAATATTTTGTGAGATGATTACTTAGTTTGGTTTAGTATCTCACTTATTTTGGCATATGGTATTTTGGCTTAGGGAAGATTAAACTTTTTTTTGTATAGAGGATTTGTAAGAAGTTAGAAAAGCTTAAATATAATTGTATATACAGTTTTTGTTCGTATAATTTTATAGTATGTATTGAATATTAGTCTTATTTTTAAATATATAAGCTTACTTTTGTTATATTTATTCTCAATTAATTTGTTTGAAGATTAAGTATTGTTTGTGCATAATTAGGTATTAAGGAAATAAAAAATTGGTTATTTAATTGTTACAAAAAAATATATAAAATTATAAACAACTTATGCCGACGCAAATAAACGTGGGCAGAAATCTACATATTGAATTGAAATTTTGTTGTTTAGGATTATGATTTTCCCGACGCAAATTGTATTTTGTTGGGAAAAAACATATGTCGACGAAAATCGTTTTTGTCAGGAGGAACTTCTCTCGACATGGATATGACGACGATTTTGCCAACGCAAAAATATGTGTCGACATAACCTATCCCGATGTTTTTAATATTTTGCCCGACGTTTTTTTGCATGGGGAAATGTGAAAATTCTTGTAGTGTTTTGAGGCCTTAGTCGCTTCTCAATCATGCTCCACAGATTTGTCTCGATCGTTTCCTCATCTTTTGAGGCCTAGTCAATCCTCGGCTCAAGTGGTGCTACTTGACTTTGACCCCATCTTCTTGGACCTAGATGCAAGGACATTTGTCGCCTCACCTCGACCTCGAACTCCTCAACACAGTCTACACACCAGTGATTTTAGTTCATCAATCCTGCTAGCCTTATATCAGCAATATATCATCATCCATTCTCAATGAAATTTCAAGTATAACTTTTTTTCTATTAGTAGCTTATCGACATTAAATCAAAATTCATTTCGAGTACAATATTGATGTATCATTAGAATGTGAATACTTCTAGAAAACCCATTTGTTCAAATATATTGGTAGTATATCAACACCTATTCAGAATTCAATTTCAAGTGTAATACTGGTGTATCAATAGTTTATCAATTTTTATTCGGAATGGATATTATTGTCGTGGAAAATTCAGATAGTATAAGTTAATGATAATATATTAGAAAAACAATATAATATAAAAGTTGAATAAGGATTTAAATCAAGTCCACAAATAATAGCAAATGCACCAACACTTTTTGACTAATAAATATGAAATAAGAAACAAAAATTTGTTATAAATATCATAAAATAGATGTCCATACTTAGTGTCCTAAAAGTCATGTGTCATTTTTCATATTGTCCATGTGTCTTGTAATAATTCAAGCTTGGTGTCCATGTAAGTCCACATCCTACTTGTCACATTGCCTATAAATAGTGGCATTTGGTGGATCTTAAAATAGTGCACATTGGTGAGAAATATACTTTAAAATTCCATTAATTTTCATATTATCCAATTTTATGATTTTGGTTATTTTATTTTATATTATATCATATTTTTTATTATTATTATATAAATATATTATTATATTATATTTTCTCCACATCTGTGTTTCCCTCGCGCTCCTCAATTTCACAACAGGTTATCAACACGAGTTTCTGTTGCTTCCATCGCTGAAGGTAGGTCCTAAAGGTAGGTCAGTTTTTTATTCTTTATTAAATTAATAAATTAAATGTTATTTTGCATATTTAGTACATTTTTAATTTCTAATATTACAATATTTTGTGATAGTGTTGTCATTAGAAACTTTATAAAATTAGAATTCACAACTCTTGACATTAATGACAATAATTATTCGTCATGGTCGCTTGATGCTGAAATTCACCTGAATGCTATGAACTTGGGAAAAACAATTAAAGAAGGAAATACGACATCCAATCAGGACAAAGCAAAAACCATGATTTTCCTTCGTCATCATCTTCGTGAGGGATTAAAAATGGAGAGTCTTACAATATAAGATCACTGTATCTTGTGGAATTTTTTATTTTAAAAAAAAGGTATGATCATCAAAAGACAGTTATTCTTCCTAAAGTCTGTTATGAGTGGATGCATTTGAGGCTATAGATTTTAAATCAGTAAGTGATTACAATTCTACATTATTTAAAATCAGTTCAAATTGTTGTTATGCGGAGAAAAAATTATTGATGTTGATATGTTAGAGAAGACATTTTCTACATTTCATGTCTCGAATACGCTCATGCAGCAACAATATCGAGAGAAAGGTTTTAAACAATATTCTGAACTAATTTCATGTCTTCTAATGGCCTACAAAATAATGAGTTATTGATGAAGAACCACAAATATTGACCAACTGGAACAACATCATTCCCTAAAGTGAATGTTGTGAATGTTAATAATCGTGGTTGAGGTCGTCGTCGAGGTCATGACTGTGGTAGAGGTAGAAATAATTATTTTTTTCATCGTGGTCATTCTAATCATTTAAATTTCAAAAGAACCACCCAAAATGATAATCACAAAGGAAAAGCTCCATAAGATAAGAGTTCAAAGAGTGTTGAAAATAAATGCTTTCGATGCAAAATGACTGGGCATTGGTCATGTACCTATCGTACATCAAAACACTTAGTTGACCTCTATCAAACCTCCCTGAAGGAAAAAGAGAAAAATGTGGAAGTAAATTTTGCATACTAGGATAATGACATATTTGACCAATTCCACATGAAAAATTTGGATGTGGTAGACTTCTTTGAATCTCCTGAAGAAAAGATTGGCACAGTTGGTGGAACATCAAGTGTTTCTTTTGACTTTGAGAATATCTAGACTTAATGTTGTTGTTTCCTTTTATCTATCTTTATGTTTTTTTTTAGTAACTTTTGTATATTTTAAGTGTTATTTTTCTTATTGTAATTATTTTCTTTTAAAGAAGAAATATGGATCATTTTCATATGTTGGGTGTTTTAAATATGAGCAAAGAAAATCTATGTCTGGTAGACAATGAAACTACACACACAATACTTACAAATAAAAAGTACTTTTCCGAATTCACAATGCTAAAAGCAAAAGTAAATATAATATCAGGTTTTGCAAACTTGATCGAAGGTTTTAGAAAAGAAAATATTATTTTATCTAAAGGAACAAAATTTACAATTGACAATGCATTGTTCTCTAGTCAATCAAAGAGAAATCTTCTAAGTTTTAATGATATACGTTGCAATGGTTATCATATTGAGACTGATAGTAAGAATAATGTGGAATATCTATATATTATCTCTACTGTCTCAAATGAAAAACGTATATTTGAAAAATTGTCTACTTTATCTTTTGGATTGTATTATACTTATTTACGAGTAATTGAAATATATGCAATAATGAACCTGAAGTTCATGAATCCATACATGTTTACAATTTGGCATGACCGATTAGATCATCCAGGATCTATAATGATGAAGAGAATTATTGAGAATTCAAATGGACACCCATTAAAGAACTAGAAGATTTTTCAATCTAACGAATTATCATGTGATGCTTGCTCTCAAGGAAAATTAATAATTAGACCATTACTAGCTAAAGTGGGGAATGAACCACCTACATTTTTAGAACGAATTCATAGTGATATATGTGGACCTATTAACCCACCAAGTGGACCATTTAGATATTTTATGGTATTAATAGATGCATCCAGTAGATGCCACACGTGTGCTTATTATCAAGTCGAAATCTTACATCTGCTAGATTATTTACTCAAATAATTAAGTTAATACCACAATTTCCTGATTATATAATTAAGACCATTCGTCTTGATAATGTTGGTGAATTTACATCCCAAGCTTTTGATAATTTTGTATATCAACTGGGATAAGTGTTGAACATCTTATAGCTCATGTTCATATACAAAATTGTTTAACATAATTGTTCACAAAATGTTTGCAATTAATTGCAAGACCATTATTTATGAGAGCTAAGCTTCTTTCATCTGTATGGGGACATGCTATTTTTGCATGCAGTGTCACTTGTACGTATTAGACCAGTAGCTTATCATAAGTACTCGTCATTACAATTAGCTTATGGTCATGAGCCAAATATTTCCCATCTGAGAATTTTTAGGTGTGCAGTATATGTTCCAATTGCTCCACCACAACGCACTAAGATGGGTCCTCAAACGAGGTTAAGAATATATGTCATATGATTCCCCATCAATTATTAAATATCTTGAACTCCTAATGAGTGATGTATTTACTGCACGATTTTCTTATTGTCATTTTAATGAGACAAATTTTCCAACAATAAGGGGAGGAATTAAGAAATTAGAAAAATAAATTACATTGAATGCATCGTTATTGTCTCATTTTAGATCCTCTTACAGATCAATATGAACTTGAAGTTCATAAAATAATTCATTTGCAAAATATAGCAAATCAATTACAAAATGCATTTATAGATACAAAGAAGGTAACTAAGTCACATATACCAACTGCAAATGTTCCATCAAAATTGACATCTCAACACAACAAGTTGTCGCTAGTAAGTCTTGAACACGCCAGAAGTGTGGTAGACCAGTGGGTTCCAAAGATAAAAATCCTCAAAAATGAAAAATTATTAATAGTAAAAAAGACTTGGTTGAGGATGTAAATACCTATGAAGAAATTCTCGACATGACTAGTGAGGAAAGTGAAATACTTAAAGATAATAATGAGATTTCAATAAACTATGTCATGATAGGAAAAAGATGGAATCGAACTAATGTAGTTATTGACAATATTTTTGTGTATAATGTTGATCTTGATATTATATCTAAAAATGAGGATCCTGAACCAAAACCTGTTGAAGAATATTAATATAGAAAATATTGGCTTCAGTGGAAAGAAGCAATCGAGGCAGAATTTGTTGGGATTGGTGTCCTAAATCTCTTGTAATCTCGTAGTTTGTAAACTTTGTATAAACATTTTTTGTTACTAAAATAAGTGTTATTTTATGAAAATAAGTGTTATTAATAAGCATACACTCAATCCAATAAACTAAAGATCCTAGGTTATTTTATTTAATTTAAACAAATACGTAGAAACATACAGGTGGGTCGTGTTTAAATATTAACCTAAACGGTCTATAGTAGATGGATAAGGCTAGGTACCTTATCCTGGTGACACTACGGATACGGCTGGCTTTGTAAGTATTGTAAAGTGTTACAAATGATGTGATCCTGATCATTCATGTAGAGACATGTGAGTGGGGGTATCCTATACAAAGAGTTTGTATAAGATCAGACCACGAAATAGTTAGTCTTATTATATAACAACATTAATCATGTAGAGACTTATATTTCACTAGGATAACCATAGGTGACATAACTTGAATCTTGAGTGAGTTGTGAACTTCTGCTCATGAAGGCGGTCCTTTGATTTGTATGGTTGAGAGTGGTCAGATTGCCAACTCACTATGCCTACCATTTTTCCTCTGACTGGGGAGCTAGGAATATAGTAACACAAGATAGAATTCACTCCTTCCCCAATGTCGGAGAAAGAGATACATTGCTCTCTTAAGGGCTAATTCCGAGGCTTGAACATAGTGGCCACACACTTTCCTAGCCCAAGAGGGACTTAGTCATAATTGCACTATGATTTATTGTTCATTAGAGGAATCAATGATACTTAAGGAATTAAATGTAACTACAAGGGCAAAACAATAATTTTGGTCCAGTTGTACTTACGAGCAATTTGTGAAGGGTCATCGCGTTGTTGATTGGTTGTATCCAATGAACACAGAAATTTATCTGTAGTGCAAAAAGTGCAACTGTCGACCTTTAGTGGAATGACCAATAGTTAATGGAAGTTGGGTAATTTAATTAAATAATTCAATTAATTATCCAAGTACCATTGGACCTTCAATCTCTAGGTCCATAAAATCTCCTCTGTAGCTCAACAGGGATATAATTGAGAACTAATTTTAGATTAATTTGAAGTGTTCAAATTAATTGAGGAATTAATTATATATAATATATAAATTAATCATATTTGTGTTATAATTCTATAATGTATTTGAAACATTATAATATAAAGTATTATGAGAGGAATTTGAATATGATACAAATTATATGGATGAAATGTGATTTATATAAAATGTCATGTATGGTCGAGAGAAAATAAATCTATATGTTATATTGTATTTGATACAATATGTAACTATAGATTATGTGTTATATGGGATATAACATATAGTTTATATACATATAATAAGATTTTTATTATATGTATAATTATTATTAAATTAATATTAATTAAATAAAGGGAGAGAGTTACAATTTCCTCCCCTAATTTCTCTCAGCCAAGTACATGATGAGAGGGGTAAGTGAGATGAATGGTGATGCTTCATCTTCTTCCTGTTTTCTTTGGGAGAATAGTTCTCTTTGCAAAAAATTTTTACAGAGAAAATTTCTTCTCTCTCCCCTTCTCAATCTCTCATCCTCCTTCTTCCAAGGATTCAAGTAAAGCTCACAACTCTTGCTTGAATCCTTTATCTCAAGGAGAATACAAAGGGTTCTTAAGTGGTGGTACCCAATTGAAAAATTCGTATTGGGGATTTCAGATCGTGATCCGTTCGAGGGAATACGTGAAGAAATCGGTTCTTCAAAGGTATGGTTTTTTTTCTTCTCCTTTCCCTTAATAACATGCTGTAATTTATATTCTAAATGCATAATCCTTCACTTCTTTATTCTGTAATTCTATAAATTCTGTGAAATAACGAAATTGGGACGATCCCGTATTCCACTGCAGAAACCTTCAATGGTTTTCCCTTCGATTGGTATCAGAGCCAGATTTGGATACCAACTTTTGTTAAATTTCTTAATTTTAATTATAGAATTTGGTGGATTTTCATTCTGTTTTCATTTTGATGAATGTGTTTGAATGAATGGGTTGCAATATGGATGTTTTCGGGATTAGATTTTTTAGATGTATAGCTTTCCTTTTTCAATTTGATTGTGTAAGGGCACGTTGTCGTTGGGCATAAATGTTATAGAGTCTATAATATTCGTGTTTTGAGTCGTTCGTAATGCTTTTTGATGGGTTTCTAGTGATTTTGAGCTACTTTTGGATGTCGATTCGAGGGTGAACGTTGTTGTACAGTAATAGACTAAGTAATAGTGTTGCAACGCTGTGCCCTAGCGTCGCCATGCTCCGAGCGAAAAACGGAGAAAATTCTTCATAGCATTACGATGCTAGACACAGCGTTGTGATGCTGTACTTCAGAAAATTTGTTCACGTTCGCCTGTGGTTTGCCCAATTCGAGCAGTTCGTTGTTGGTTGGACCGGTTCTTTGCTTGGTTCCAATAGTTCAAGGCCCCATTCACTTGTTTCAAACGGGGTGAACTATTTATTAATGTAATAGGTAGTTTTCTTATTGATTAAACTAATATAAATGTTATATTAATTTAATTAATGTATTTTAGGAGTCTAATCCCAGTCCATATTTGCTTTATTTAAATTATACATAAGATATATGGTTTATTTGTTATATAGATGCCATATAGTATGTCATATAGTAAATCCCACCATAGGTTATGCATTATTCATGCATCATTTATATTATAAATCTTATAATCTATGATATGCATGATTTAATTTTATAGCATGTTCATGCATCATATAATATAATTGTCATACTATATGCTTGCATGCATAAATAACATAGTCATGCATCATTTATATTATAATTGTTATAATATATAGTTTGAATGTATGCATGTGTTGTATGTTATTTATTTCATTACTTTTCGATATAAGTGTTATGTATGTTAGTAATGAAATGGGAATTGCATGATGCATGACATTACATTAGTTAATCTTATAAATGTTATAATTTTTGTAAAGTGGGTCATACGATGTAATATATGTTTTAATTTGTTTCATTTATTTTATAATAGTTATAAATAAATGAAATTAGAAATTAAAATCAATAATTCATAATTTCATGAAAACTTAGGTAAAATCAATTTTTAAAATATTTTTAAGATTTGATTCATATAGACCCAAGATCACAAATTTCTAATGAGATTAGAAATTAGTTTAATTTTTTAATCAGTTTAATAGGATTGAATTGGTTTTAATAAAAGACTAAATTTGTAGCAAACATATCTATAAGGGACCTCTTATCTAAGGCTAGTTCTGTCTAGGTTTGGGTATTTAAGTTGACAGAAACAGAACATCCCTACCTAGGAATTGATCTGGAAAAGTGAATTAGATAGAATTGCTAAAAGCATGCAATTGTTAATTAAAGTTTGTTAAAACATTTTGTTTAACTTTCCAAAATAAACGTTACTTTTGGGCAAACCTTAAACAATCACTTAGTAAAAATAATTAGTCTTATTTTCCTAAGTTAACTAAACCCTAGGTTATTAAAATACTCAGTGGGAGGAAAAGATGTATATGATATGTCAATTTTTTTCTCTCACATGTCTCCCTTAATATTCACACCATGAGACTCATGCTTGGCCTTGAGGTACCCTGTGAGTGTCACCCTTCAGATGGTATTTGCATGGGTCAATATCAAGGTGAATGGAGAGAGTATTTATAGTAAGTAGGAGAGAGATGTATGTCAACATGTCCCATAGTCTCTTTCATTGGTTTACACTGTGAGATCTTCTTGCACAGCCTCGAGGCACCCTGGGAGCGTCCCCCTACAGATGATTTGTGCATTATATCAATATCAGGACGAACTCTAGAAATAGATAGGATCGCTTTAGTTTTTGCCCCAATCAGTTTTTTCCTTTGATTGGCTCATTGAGGCGGAACTCTAGGGTCTAAAATGAATGTCACATTTACAAGAAATTGTTAAACTAGTTAATGATTTCTTGACCGAACAATTGATGACTGATTGTTATAGGAATAAAAGTTATTCTGGTGTAATAATCAGTTGAATTGTCTCAGTTCAGTGAAGGGAGAAACTGACTGCCCTTCGGTGGCTTTTGTCCTAAATCACTGAAGTGTCATTGCAAAATTAGATATTAGATGGAGTTCATTTAGATTTTGCTAAAACTGATTGGATTTTTTAAGAGTTATGCTAAAATCTAATGTAGATCAATGTGTTTATTTTTCAACAAATATGTTAAATAGTGTTTTTTCGTTAGTTATTTTTTCGAATTTAACCAACTTTAGTTATACGACGTGAAAAAAATCCATTAAAACGTTTTTCGTGATAAACGACCTCAAAATTGTCATGACTGAGGAATGTCCTCAAGTCTCAACCCTTGATACACCACAAAATGTTCGTGATGCATATGAGGTGTGGACGAAGGCTAATTTTAAGGACCAAGTTCATATTTTGGTAAGCATACCTGATATGTTGGCCAAAAGGTTTGAGAGCATGGTCACTGCAAGTGAGATCATGCAATAAATGCGAGAATTTTTTAGACGAAAGTTCTCGTGATTCAATCAAAACAAGATTGACGACAATGAAACCATTAGTGTCAACTCCCAAGATAATCTCCAATCATATTGAATGTCAATAGACTAACAGAGAAAGCAATCGTTGCCAAATATGGTAAGGTTCATCGACGAGGATTGTCCTCTGAGATGAAACTTGGAGTTTATGATTGTGAAGCTGATCCCACTACTCTCCAGAAAATGAAGAACTCCAAAGAAAATAAATTTTATTTATTAGTCTTGGAGATGTGCTTAGTAGACAATGATGATTCTGCCTGGATAGTTGATTCATGAGTTACTAACCACGTGTGTTCTTCCCATCAAGGATTTAACTCATGGAAAAATTTGGAAATTGAAGAGATGACTCTTAGAGTCGGTACTGGTGAGGTCGTTTCAGTTGTTACTATAGGCAAGCTTAAGTTATTTTTAGACAAGAAACAATATATGTTATTAGATGACGTATATGTAGTTCTTCATATCAAGAGGAACTTAATTTGTGTTTCCTGTCTAATTGAACAAAAGTATTCCTTATCCTTCACTGAAAATAAAGTGTTTATTTTCAAGAATGGAATGGAATTAGGTTTTGATTCAATGGAAAATAACTTATATGTACTAAGGTCGTTAGTTACAAAAGTCGTGCTAAATACTGAAATGTTCAAAACAGCAACAACTGTTAAAAGACTAAGGGTTTCTCCTAAAGAAAAGCATATTTGGCATCTAGGGTTAGGTCACATCAGTCTTAATAGGATTGAGAAATTGGTAAAAAATGGACTTCTAAATGGTTTAGAAGAAAACTCTTTACCTGTATGTGAGTCATGCCTTGAAGGCAAAATGACAAAGCGATCTTTTATTGGAAAAAGTTATAGAGCCAAAGAAACCTGGAAGCTTATACATTCAGACTTCTGTGGTCCGATGAATGTAAGAGCCCGGGGAGGATATGAATATTTCATCTCTTTCATAGATGATTATTCTAGATTTGGGTATTTATATCTAATGTAACATAAGTATAAAGCTCTTGGAAAGTTCAAGGAGTACAAGACTGAAGTTGAAGACTGAAGTTGAAAACTTGTTAAGTAAAAAGAACAAAACACTACGATCTAATCGTGATGGAGATTATATGGACTTAAGAGTCCAAAACTATATGATAGAACATGGAATCACATCCCAACTCTCAGCCCCAGGTACACTTTAACAGAATGATGTATCAAAAAGGAGAAACAGAACCCTGTTGGACATGGTTTGGTCTATGATGAGCTATGCTCATCTTCCTTACTCGTTTAGGGGATATGCAATAGAGACTGCAATTTATATTTTGAACAACGCTCCCTCAAAGAGTGTTTCTAATACACCTTTTGAGTTATGGAGAGGTCGTAAAGGTAATTTATGCCACTTCAGAATTTGGAGATGTCCAGCCCATGTGCTAATGGCAAATCCCAAAAAGTTGGAATCTCATTCAAAAGTTTGCCTATTTGTAGGCTATCCCAATGAAATGGGAGGTGGACACTTCTATGATCCAATGAGAATAAAGCGTTTGTATCGACAAATGCTACCTTCTTAGAAGAAGAGCACATGATGGATCATAAGCGACGAAGCAAAATTGTTTTAAGTGAAATTTCTAATGAATCTACTAAGACTTCAGCAAGAGTTGTTGAAGGGGCTGATACATCAGCAAGAGTTTTTTTATGTCAGTTCATCTAGTCATCCATCTCAAGAGTTAAGATTGACTCGATGTAGTGGGAGGGTTATGAACCCACCTGTACACCACATGGTTTTAACAAAAGCCCACAACATCATAACTGATGATGGAGTTGAGGATCCACTGTCTTATAAACAAGCAATGGAATATGTTGACAAGGATGAATGGATTAAAGCCATGAATTAAGAAATGGAGTCCATGTACTTCAATTCTGTTTGGGAGCTTGTAGATCAACCTGATGGGGTAAGACCTATAGGTTATAAATGGATCTATAAGAGGAAAAGAGGTGTAGATGGAAAGGTACAAACCTTTAAAGCTAGAGTTGTGGCAAAGGATTATACCTAGGTTGAAGGAGTGGACTACGAAAAAACTTTCTCACTTGTTGTCATGTTAACGTCTATCAGTATTCTCTTATCCATAGTCACATATAATGACTATGAAATATGGAAAATGGACGTCAAAACTGCCTTTTTGAATGATAATCTTGAAGAGGTCATCTACATGAATCAACAGGAATGATTCATTGAACAAGATCAAGAGCAAAAGGTTTGCAAGCTTAATCGGTCCATTTATGGACTGAAACAAACATCTCAATCTTGGAATATAAGATTTGATGTTACGATCAAATCTTATGGCTTTGATCAGAATGTTGATGATGTTGGGGTTGATACCCTAAACTCTCGTCGGGTCCTGTATTTTGTAAACACTAGTATTGAACAAACGCTTGTGATGTAATAATATGAGATATTTTCTATACTGTTGTCTATGAAACATGAGATATTTTCTTTGCATTTACGATAAACCAATAAACTAAGATCCTTGGTTGTCGTTGTAACTTAAGCATGTATGTGGAGACATACAAGTGGATCATGCCTTAAGTGATAACCAAAATGGTCTGTAGTATATGGATATAAGAGGGAAACCTTATCCTGATGACACTATGGATACGGTCGGCTTTGTAAATAGTTACAAGTGTTGTGATGTGCTACAGATGGTCTGATCCTGATCATTCATGTGGAGACATGCAAGCAGGGGTGTCCTATACAAAGGAGTTTGTATAAGACTGGACCACGAAGTGTTTAGTCTCGTTATATAACGTCGTTCATGACAGAAACTTCACTTCACTAAGATGACCATAGGTAACATGACCTCAATCCTGAGTGAGGTTGGAACTCCTACTTTTGAGGGTGGTTCTTTGATTTGCATGGGTGCAAGTGGCCAGATCGCCGACTCAAACCTACCACTTTAGGAAATCGTCTGATTGGGGAGTTGGAAACTCAGCTACACAAGATGAAATTCACTCCTTCCACGAAGCAAGGGTAAGCAGATAGATTGCTCCTTTAAGGGCTGATTCCGGGGCTTGAACGTTGTGGCGCCATACACCTTCTTAAGGCCCAAGAGTTGTCCACTCATAGTAGGACTATGATGTATTGTTCATTAGAGGGATCAATGGTACTTAAGAAGTTAGATGTAACTACAGGGGAAAAATGATAAATTGGCCTAGTTGTACTTACGAGCATCTGTGAAGGGTTATTGTACTATTGACTGGTTATATCCGATGGACACAGAAATATATTTGTGGTGAGAAGAGTGCAGTTGTTGGTCTTTAGTGGAATGTCTGGCAGTTAACAGATGGTGGATCTCATGGCTAAAGAGTTTAGTCAACTATTCACGTACTGTTGGAGCTTCGAGCCATAGGTCTACAAGGTCCCCTTGGTAACTCAATGGATTTAAGTTGAGAATCAGTTTTTGGTCAGTTTGAAGTGTTCAAATTGACAAGAGGGAGTTTGATTATATATGATATGATTGAACGGGTCAATTATATATGATATGATTGACATTATGTATGAGATACATTATTTGGAGGAAAATGGATATAAATATGATTTATATCTAATGGAGGAGAAAAGACTATGGTTCATATATTGCATTTGATGTGATATTGAAACTATAGATTATAAATATAATATGATAAGTTAGTTATTACATTTATTTATAATTAAAACAATTATGAGATAATTGTTGGTGGTTTCTCCTTAACTATGCGTGAAAGTAGGAAGTTGTTTTCAGTCTTCAGAACTGAAGGATAAAATGAAAAATGTTTTCATTTTTTAAAGAGAATCGTAGAATTGCTTAATTGAGTACACTGCCTATCGTTTAGCTCACGAGAGACTACACAACAACTTCAAGTGTTTGTCTAAACGATCGTGTAGTATTTTACAAAACGATCGTGTGGCTAGCGAATTTCTCTAAACGATCGTGTATGTTTTACTAAACAATCGTGTACCTTTACTAAACAATCAAGCACCGCAGTCTATACGATAGACACTACTCTTTCACTTGCTTGGTCGTTAAGTGCGATCGTTGCTTCCTTTAAACCTCTACCAAATCCAATAGAGCCCACACCTTCTAGTTTCTCACTCCGAGAATGCCAAGGTCACTGAGTGGTGGTGTCCGAAAGGTTGCCTATTCGTGGAGAAGTTTGTTCGTGACTAGACGATTGGGTAGACGATCTGGACGAGAGTGAATTGTTACTGTCCAAATTCTTCACGAGAGCGAGAGACCTGTGAAAGAAGAGTTCTTCAAAGGTAAGTCTCTCACTTCATTTCTAAAGCATGTCGTGATTTGTTCTTAAATGCATAACTAGTTTGTATGTTTGTGAATGCTTCTGTCATAATGAATTTGGAACAATCTTGCTTCTGCTCATAGGTTCTCTTTGATAAAAGTTCCTTCAGATGAGCCTTATGTTTACAAGAAAATCATCAACAACTCAGTAGCTTTTCTCGTGTTGTATGTGGATGATATCCTATTCATGTGGGAATGATGTAGGTTTTCTGACTGATGTAAAGAAATGGCTAGCCGTCCAATTCCAAATGAAAGATTTCAGAGAGGTGCAGTTTGTTCTAGGGATCCAGATTATCAAGGGTCGTAAGAACAAAAGGTTGGTCTTGTCTCAGGCATCGTATATTGACAAGATGTTTGTCAAATATTCGATGCACAATTCCAAAAAGGGTTTATTACCTTTCAGGCATGGAATTGTATTTTCTAAGAAACAGTGTCCTAAGACTCCTCAAGAGGTTGAGAAAATGAGACGAATTCCCTATGCATCAGCTGTTGGCAGCCTTATGTATGCAATGTTATGTATCAGACCTGACATTTGCTATGCAGTAGGGATTGTTAGTTGGTAGCGTCGCGTTTACCGTCACCCGTAAAACCGCGCCTACACAAATAATATTTATAAATCACTGAACGAACTACTTATACTAATTGATAGTACAAGCAGCAAGTCTGGGGTCGGACCTAAGGGAAGCATGGAAGATTAGTTCATCAAAGTTTTTTTTTTCAGTTAAAGGGATAAATTGGGGGGGGCGGGGGGGAGGCGATGGATAATTGAAATTACATAAAATAAAGATAAAAGCGCAATTAATCGAGATATCTTAACTTAGAGGATATTTCAAGGTAACCATTAGAATCGCAATTAATCGAGATATCTTAGTTTCCAATGGGATTAACCTATAAATATGTATCAGATATTACAAGGTAATCATAAAGCATTAGAATCACACGACAAAATTATTGGGCGTTAATCAACAATTAAAATCATGCAATTCATAAATATAAATTCGGATCAAAATCCATAAACAAGTTTGTATACATCATAAATTGAAATCTCACAAAATTACATCGAGTTCCTCTAAATCCCTAAACTAAGAAACTAAAATCTTACCTTCCCATGGAGGATGAGAAGCTACAATCTAGCATCTACTCGATAAATTACTAAAGATATTGAAAATTGAGGGAAAAGGAAGAAGGATGAAGTCTAACTCCGGCCTCTGTCGATTCGGCCTCTCAAGTTCAGTATGTTTTGACCTAGGGTCGAGGAGGAGTATTTATAGAAATTATGGCAGAATTGCAATGTTGACATTGTGCAACTTGGAGCATTACAACGCTGTAAATAGCATTGCAACGCTGCACATTTTATCTTAAAGCATCAGGGTAGAGCGTCAGGCTAGCGTTGCAACCCTGTGATAGTAGCAGTTTCATAATTTTCACTCTTTTGAAGCCTTTCAACTCAAATTACCTCCAAATTAAAATGCTATCTATTAAAAGCAGGATAAATTAAAATGCTACATTTTGATGGTGTTTTGGTTTACAATTGTAGTCAAAGGTTGAATGTCACTAAAAACCTTCAAGTATATTGGTTATAATATTGACATAAACTAGAACTTCATGTGCCAAGTTTTCTAGATGCTCTTCCCACTTTAGAATTGCATAGAAATGTACGTTTCAACTAACAGTCTTCACTTTTTTCCTCAAGTAGTTATACTCTCAGTAAACCACAATGTTTCTATCTTTTAGCATTATATGGAACCAGCAGAAACTAATGTCAAAACATAAAAGAACTAAAAAAACTATATTCATACTAATGTATTATTTTGAAACCCAGCTTGCCAAACTTTTTCACCTCATCATTGTACAACTGCTTAAGATCAGCCACTTCTCCAATCTCCTTCTCAACCAACTTCTTCAAATTCCATGGACCAACTCTAAGAAGGAATCTGGGAATTGCAATAACTTCTAAGAAGGACAAAGCTTTTATACCAGTGAGTTTGCATTGCGATTTTATTGTAAATAATGGAAGTATGGATGCATAAAGGAAGTCGTGCCAATGTAAAACAAATGTCAAGCATGAAACTAAGGTTGTTGATGGACGGGAAAAAAAAAAAGTGGATTTGAGAGGTTAAGGAGTTATAAAGGATTGAATTCAGGATGCTTCAAATCTACTTATGTTTTGTCTATGTCTTTGTTGTGATGAAAGGACTCAAGTTAACTTGTGGATGATGCTCTCTTCTAAAGTTTGAAGTTTGGAATTGAATTGTCAATTACTATAGATAATCACATGACTTGCTTGGTATAGAGGTTATATTTCACTTGGAAAATGGAAAGCCCACCTTAAAATTTGTTGGCCTCAACAAAGATAAGTGTGAAGAAAATAATTGTATTTAAGAAAGGTTTTATTATATTAAGAAGATAAAGGAAATTCATATTTTGAGATCAAATACTAAGTTTGATTTGACTTTTAAGTTAAAATAGTTGGATGTTTACGAGCGTTTGGGTTTGATTTCAACTGTCTTTGCTTTGGTAATTTGGAGATATTATATGTCACTTAGATTTATGGACAACTAAAGTTTGAAGTACTTATTCACTTAGATTGATGAAGAAATCCCAAAACAACAGGACAAGGTGAGAACTAAGTATCAAAAGTTTTTTCAAGGAACGAAAGTTCTAAAGGTTGGATAATCATTAATTGACCAAATCACAACCACTAAGATTTCATTAATTTTTTTTAAAAAAAAATCTCCAATATTTCGTTGGCATTGAGAAAAATATTGTAAAACATACATCTATAGTCTATAGTATATATAAAAGTGGCTATAAGGAAGAAACTTTTTCTCTCCATTTTGCCCTTTCTGAAGTTTTTTTTCCATTTAACTAATTTGGTTTGATTGTAATTGTCTTTTTAAACGTATTTTTTCATATTACAATTAATTAATTGTAGTTTTATTGTAAGTGACTATTGAATTTCTATAATATCCCGAGTTCCGGATAAATTGGGGTTAATTATCTTAAATTGTTGGCCTTTAATTTCTTTTAGTTTTTGGATTTTGGAGCCAACTTAAAATAATTGAGGAGATAATTAGTTTTATGTGGTTTTAACTTGATTAAATATTTGGAAGGATTTAGGGCCCGTTTGGATTGACTTGAGAAAAAAAATGTTTTTTCAAAAATTCATTTTTTTTAAACACTTTTGATAAAAAAAAACTAATTAAAATAACTTGAAAAGCTATTTTGAGTGGTTGCTAAATACTTCATTTTCTTCCAAAATGACTTATTTTTAAATTAAACACTTGAAAATGTATTCCAAATACACACTTAATTTGTATCAAATTGATGGAGTTTATGTCCTTTAATTTTGGTTTTTGGAGTCTAAAATAAGGTAATTTGAGAAGTTAATTGATTTATTAATTTGATAAAATCTTTGGAGATTTTAGAGATATTGTGATAAAAATATTTGATTTATCTTTTTAAATTTTGAAAAAAAAAATGAAAGAATTGGGATATTTGCAATAAAAGGAGAGTGAAAGAGGCATAAAATTAGAGAGAAAGATAGCAATTCGGTTTTTCAGAGACAGCTTCCACAAAATTGTCGATTGTTGGAGTTTGAACCATTGGAACGTGCTGAAATTTGGTCAGCCTGTTCGGGACGTATAGGGTTTTGTTTTGAACGGTTGGAACATCGTTTTGAATGGTTAGATTGTTGTTTGGAGCTTTGGTTTATCTTAATCGCTACTGAATAAAATCTGTAAAACTGGAAATCTCCCTCTCTCTCACTCTTGCAAACCCTCCTCATACAAGACCCTCACTACTAATCGCTAGTCTAAACAATTTGCACCATCTGATAGTAACGCCCACCATTCGTCTATGGTTTCCACCATCGCCGCTAGCATCATTGCCGCCTGAATTGATATTTTGGATAAGTCATTTGGTGTTTTATTGGTTTTCTTGGAAGATCTTGAATACCCATCAAATTTTGGTTTAAGTTTTGGCTTACTCATATTATTTTGATGTTGAAATTGGGTTTTACAGACTCTCAAGGTGCTTTCCGACAAGATTAAAATTATTCAGCATAATTTTTTTTTTGTAATATTTGGGGTCATTTATTAAGGATTTTTTTACTCATCCTTTCTTATTTTATGTTTTTCAAGTAAGGACAGGAACAGACCGGCGAGTAACAAGAGGGACCCATGACCGTGCCATATGGGACAAGAAAATCGTTTCTTCTTAGTTTATGTTTTTAAGTTATTTAAAAGTTTTAATCGGGAACTCAATGTTGGAAAAAAAATTTTAATGTTTTGTTTGTTATTTTTCGTAAATATTTTTAGAGGACCACGAACAGAAGTTTTATTCATTTGTTTAGTTATTGATTTGATAAAATGGTTTGAAGTGTCATTCTTGTTTTAAAGAATTGTACTTCAAAGGTCAAATGTTTTGAATGTAAATATATAATCATGAAATAACGACATATGTTAGAGATCTCGAAAAATCAGATCGTTACAGTTGGTATCAAAGCCCAAGCTTTTAGGTTATGTAGACTAACTTACATCGTAAGTCCAGAATGTCCCTATAGCTCATCAACGGATTCTTTGTCCTCGCCAGATATGTCCAAGCAGTAAAAGTATTATGAAAAGTTTTACATAAAAATATTTGTTCAGTGTAATATCACAAGTTATGTTCTACTGCTTGGTAATGTCTTTATGAAAACTAGTATGAGATGATTATTTAGTTATGACTTAAAAGAAATGATGGATATTAAAAATTACTTAACACCATCTTATCTTATGAAAGGACTAGTAAGAAAGAATAGACAGTTCCATAGCAATGCTGTTAGGATTGATTATAACCTGACCACCTTGCTCGATGAGCTTCAGACATTTCAGTCCTTGATGAAAAGCAAGGAACAAAAGGGAGAGGCAAATGTTGCCTTGTTCTCTAAGAAGTTCTACAAAGGATCGTCCTCTGGAACTAAGTTTATACCTTCTTCTTCCATCACCAAAAAGTGAAAGAAGAAGAAAGGTGGAAAAGGGAAAGCTAATCCACCAGCTACTACCTAGAAGGGCAAGAAGGCCAAGGCTACAAAGGGAATTTGTTTCTATTGCAATTACGAAGGACACAGGAAGAGAAATTGTCCCAAATACTTGGTAGAAAGGAAGAAGGTCAAGCAAGGTAAATATGATTTACTTGTATTGGAGACTTGTTTAGTGGAGAATGATGATTCAGCTTAGATAATTGATTCAAGCACCACTAACCATGTTTGTTCTTCATTTCAGGAAATTAGTTCCTGGTGACAATTGAAGGCTGGGAAAATGACGATGCATGTTGGAACTAGGCACGTCGTCTCAATTGTGAAAGTGGGAGGACTCCAACTTACTTTATAGAATAGACATATTTTGTTAGAAAATGTATTTGTTGTTCCTGAATTAAAGAGGAACTTAACTTCTGTAAAATATTTATTGGAATATAATTATACTATTTCTTTTAATATAAATAAAGAATTTATTTGCAAAGATGGTATCAATGTTTGTTCTGTTAAGCTGAAAGATAATTTATACATGTTAAGGCCATTAGCAACTAAAGTCCTCCTTAACACTGAAATGTTTAAAACTGCGGTAACTCAAAATAAAAGCCTTAAAATTTCTCCTAAAGAAAATGCCTGTCTTTGGCACCTAAGGTTAGGATACGTCAATCTCAATAGAATTGAGAGATTAGTTGAGAATGGACTTCTAAGCGAGTTAGAAAAAAAAATTTACCTGTGTGTGAGTCATATCTTAAAGGCAAAACGACTAAAAGATCTTTTATTGGAAAAGGTCATAAGGCCAAAGAACCCTTAGAGCTTGTACATTCAGACCTATGTGGTCCGATGAATGTTAAGGCAAGAAGAGGGTCTAAATATTTCATCACTTTTACTGATGATTATTCAAGATATGGGTACGTTTATTTAATGCAATAGAAGTTTAAAGCCTTTGAAAAATTCAGAGTTTAAGGCTGAAGTTGAAAATACATTAAATAAAACAATTAAAACATTTCGATCTGATTGAGGTGGAGAGTTTTTGGATCTTACATTCCAGAACTATTTAATAGAACATGGAAATGTATCCTAACTCTCAGCACCTGGTACACCTCAGCAGAATGGTGTGTCAGAAAGGAAAAATCGAACCATGTTGGACATGGTTCGGTCTATGATGAGTTATGCATCCCTATCGGACTCGTTTTGGGGTTATGCAGTACAGACTGCAACTTATATTTTGAATGTGTTCCATCCAAGAATGTTACGAGAACACCTTTAGAACTATGGAATGGTCATAAGGTAGTTTACATCATTTCAGGATCTGGGGTTGCCCAACATATATGCTTGAGGCAAATCCTAAGAAACTGGAACCTCGTTCAAAATTGTGCCTATTTGTAGGCTACCCTAAAGGAATGAGAGGGGTTACTTCTATGGTCCAAAAGAAAATAAAAATGTTTGTGTCGACAAATGCTACATTTCTAGAAGAGGACCATATAAGGGAGTATAAGCCCCATAGTAAGATTGTGTTGAAAGAACTTTCCAAGGAAACTATTGAACCTTTAATAAGAGTTGTTGAAGAACCCAACACTTCAATAAGAGTTGTTGAACTTTGTTCATTTAGTAGGTCATGTCCACCTCAAGTATTGAGGGAACCTCGATATAGTGGAAGAGTTACGAACCCGCCCATCCGTTATATGAGTTTAACAAAAATCCTAGCTATGGTAGTTGACAGAGATGTTGAGGATCCATTGTCTTACAAGAAGGCAATGGAGGATGTTGACAAATGTGAGCGGATCAAAGTTGGATCTCGAAATGGAGTCTACGTACTTCAATTCTATTTGGGATCTTGTAGATTAACTTGATGGTGTCAAACCTATAGGTTGCAAATGGATCTATAAGAGAAAACAAGGAGTTGATGAGAAGGTGCAAACCTTTAAGGCTAGACTTGTGGCAAAGGGATATACCCAAGTTGAGGGAGTCGACCATGAGGAGACTTACTCACCTGTTGCCATATTGAAGTTTATCTGGATCCTCCTGTCTATTGCCTCATATTATGACTATGAGATATGGCAAATGGACATCAAGACTGCCTTTCTAAATGGCAATCTTGAGGAGACCATTTATATGAAGCAGCCTAAAGGATTCATAACTCAAGGTCAAGAGCAAAAGGTTTACAAGCTTAATCGATCTATCTATAGATTGAAGCAACCTTCTCGATCTTGGAATATAAGATTTGATACCTTGATCAAATCTTATAATTTTGATCAAAATGTTGATGAGTCTTGTGTTTACAAGAGAATCATCAACAGTTCAGTAGCTTTTTTAGTGTTATATATAAACGATACCCTACTCATGTTATATATAAATGATATCCTACTCATTAGGAATGATATAGGTCTATTGACTGAAATTAAGAATTGGCTAGCGACCCAATTGCAAATAAAAGATTTGGGGAGGCACAGTTTGTTTGAGCATTCAAATCTTTAGAGATCGAAAGAACAAGACGCTAGGCTTGTCTCAAACATCGTATATTAACAAAATGATTGTCAAATTTTCGATGCAAAACTCCAAGAGAGGTTTACTCCCTTTCAGGCATGAAGTTATATTGTCTAAGGAACAGTGTCCTAAGACACCTCAAAATGTTAAGGAAATGAGACGGATTCCTTATGCCCAACAATTAATGGATGTTGATCTTTAGTGTGAAGAGTGCAATTGTCGATCTTTATTGAGTGTCCGACAGTTAATAGATGTTGAATAATTTAATTAAAATATTTAATTAAAGGATTTTAATTAATTATTCAAGTACCTTTAGAGCTTCAAGCTACAGGTCCATGAGGTCCCTTCTGTAGCCCAACAAGGATTAAATGAAAATCAATTTTGGATTAATTTGAATTGTTCAAATTAAATGAGGGAATTAATTATATATGATATAATTAATTTAATCTAATTATATATGATATAATTTTTTTTTTTTGAATAGGTAATATTATTATACAACAACAAGAGGATCCCACAGCCCGGGATCAAAGCACCACAACAAACAAAGCAACAACAAAGACCGAGCTCTTAATAGAACCAAAGATCAAAATCCATAGCAAAAGAAAATAGAATAACCGTCCAGAGAAACAATCACGAATCAAAATAAACCCCACAAACCGAGGGCAACACCCAAAGAAAACAAAAAGACAAACACAATAAGGAAGAAATAACATTAAAGACAAACACAATAAGGAAGAAATAACATTAATAAAAACTAGAGAATACCAAGAAGATCAACCCGCCAAGAAACAACACGAGCATGAACCATAGAGATAGATGGAATAAAGCAGACACCATCTTTGGACGACCTCCAGGTAGTCGACGATTCCTCTCCTGCCAGATATAATAAATAGAAGCACACCAGAAGACACAAAACAACTTACTACGTACCCCCTTACCCGCTCCCACTCGACAAACCCAACTCAGCTCGACATCTCACCCAGCCACCCGATGAGACGACCCCAACAAACACAACACACTCGACCATACCTCTCTCTCAAACCCACACTCGAAGAATAAATTATTCTGAGACTCCTAACCCACCACACACAAGAGACACACACCATCAGACGAAACATCCCACCTTCTAACCCAATCCCGAGTACCCAACCTATCCCTTACAATCAGCCAGGCATAAAAAGAGTGCCGAGGAATACCACCCCTAAACCATAGAAGTCGCACCAAAGACACCCTAGGACGACGATGACGCAAACTCTCCCACACACTCACAATAGAAAACTAACCATTAGCACTCGGCACCTACACCCAATAATCCTCACCACTCACCCTAGGCCCCACTGCCTGAATCAAACCCCAAATCTCACGCAACTCCTACGAAATAGAAGGCCACCTCCAGCCCCCCTCTCTATCGAGAAAATTTGATAATCGCGCCTATCTACTACTCGCCGCATCAAACACCACCCTAGGACTATATGTATCCAAAATTGTTTCCCAAGGCAACCACGGAGCCCTCCACACAAAACACCTTCTCCCATCACCTACCTTCATGAAGGATCTCATATCTAAGAGATCCATGAGCACATTTGGATCGCTCCGATCTTACAGTGACTGAAATACAAATATTATACATTCAATATACAGTTATGCAAACAAATCTTAATTAACGGCATGCTATGAACAACAAAATCATAAGGGAAAGAGTGTCATACCAGTTGAAGACATTCTTCAAACTTCAGCACTCCAAGCAGTGGAACCCTCCAAGCAATCTACCAACGGCCAGTGGCAGCGTCAATAACAGCAGCACAACCAATGCACGAACACGAACGTCGTGGGGATGACACCATTACTAAAGAGCCCCAGGTATTCTCGAAGTGAAAACCCAAAGGGTGGTCTTTGGTGAATTTGGTAGAGGAAGGAGGAAACATGAATCATGTAGGCAATAAGCAAGTGGGAGGGAAAAAGCCGCTATCGCATAGCAGAAATGCTTATCGTTTAGGAAGAGCTACACGATCGTGTAGGATTTACTGAACGATCGTTTAAGAAAAGGTATACGATCGTTTAATAAAATTGGCACACTATAAGATCATTTAGAGAAGATATCCGATCGTGTAGGAAATAGTGTGTGATCGTTTAGGCGCGAAGATGACGATCGTTTAGGCGGAAAGGACTATCGTATAGGCTCTCATTTTTATTTAAGCATTCGTTTTCTATTCTCAATAATGCGTGTCTTCTCTCTTTTCTTTTTGGGCGATCGATTGAATGACTCCGATTCAAAATAAAAACATTTTTCATTTTAACCCATCGGTTACAATAACCAACATTGCCCCACTAACCCATGTCCAAACGTGAATTTTGGATTAATTATCATATAATGAACCAACTAATTAATTAATAAATATAATCATATGATATTTTTATCCTACAGTTTGATATCACATATCTACTATAGTATTTTCTCCTCTACGTGATATAAATCATATTTATATCTAATTTCCTCCAAAATAATGTATCTCATACATTTAGCCAATTATATCATATATAATTAAACCTGTCCAATATATATCATATATAATCAAACTTTCTCTTGTCAATTTGAACATTTCAAATTAAACCCAAATACTGTTCTCGGCTTTATCCAAGCTACCCAGGGGATCTAATGGACCTGTGGCTCGAAGCTCCAACAGTACGTGAATAACTGACTAAACTCTTTAGCCACGAGATCCACCATCGTTATCTGTCAGGCATTCCACTAAAGACCATAGCTGAACTCTTCTTACCATAGATATATTCCTGTGTCCATCGAATATAACCAATCATGAGTACGATGACCTTTCACAGATGCTCGTAAGTACAATTGGGCCAAATAACCGTTATGCCCCTATAGTTACATCTCATTCCTTAAGTACCATTGGTTCCTCTAATGAACAATACAACATGTCCAACTATGTGTGAACACCTCTCGGGCCAAGAGAAGGTGTGTGGCGCCACATCGTTCAAGCCCCGGAATCAGCCCTTAAGGGAGCTATCTATCTACTTATCCCTACCTCGGGGAGAAGTGAATTCCATCTTGTGTAGCAAGTTTCCAGCCTCCCAAATCAGACCAAACCCCAAAATGGTAGGTTTGAATCGGCAAACTGGCCAATCGCACCCATACAAATCAAAGGACTGTCCTTTAAGGCAGGAGTTCCCAACTCACTCAAGATTGAGGTCATTTTACCTATGGTCATCTTAGTGAAGTGAAGTCTCTGTCATGAACGGTGTTATATAACGAGACGTTAACACTTCGTGGTCAGGTCTTATACAAACTCTTTGTATAGGATGCCCCCGCTCGCATGTCCTCAATACGAATGATAGGATCAGACCATCTGTGACAAGTCACAACACTTGTGACCATTCCACAAAAGCGGGCCGTTATCCGTAGCCATTTACCAGGATAAGGTTTCCCTCCTATATCCATATTCTACAGACCATTTTGGTTATCACTCAAGACATGATCCACTTGTATGTCACCACATACATGCTTGAGTCACATACAGATAACCAGGGATTTTATGTTTATTGGTTTGTGGTAAAGCAAATGAAATAAGTAAATGCGCAATAATACAAGATGTGAAGTAAATATCATATATTAACAACACAAGCGTTCGTATAAGATGTTTACAACCTACAAGACACGAGACTTTAAGGCATCAACCTCAACACTTCAAACGAACCAACTGCTTGAATTTATCCCGACAATGAAAGATAGCCCTCAAGCACCAGCATCTCCCAGCCTCACTTCAAATCGCCCACAAAGATCACCCCCTCAAAACATACTCATCCATCCACGCCACCCACAAAAAGCCGAACTTAACCAACAAAAGCCAAAGAAGCTTCATAATGGTTGCCTGGTTCCACGACATCACATGCTTAATGCCCAACACCCCCTCCTCCCACCCTTTGGTAAGCAAACCTCATTCTAAGCAACCCGCGCACCACCACGACCTTCCACCCTACCTCTCCACAAATAAGTCCGCAGAAGACTACCAACCTCATTAGAGACACAAGCAGGTACAAAGATGCTGGACCAAAACACCTGAAAGGACTGGAGAATAGACTTCACTAACTGCAACCTCCCAGCAAACAAAAGCAAACGAGCCACCCAACTTCTAATACGAGCAGTAATCCTCTGGATTAATGGAGTGCAATCCACAACCTTAAGACGGCCAGCCAACAACGGTAACCCCAGATACCTGATAGGCAGAGAAGCAAGAGCAAACCCCATAAAGGTAGCAAGCTCCTCAACCTCAACAGAATCCACTCCCGCAAAAACATAAATTAAAGTTTATTTAAGAGGAAATAAATATTTAAATATGAATCGAATATTAATTATGTGAATTAGATTCATATAATTTAATATAAATCTCAATTTAGTATAAATGGGATTTATATTAAATACTATGCATTAATGAGATAATGAAAACTATGGGTTATATTGTATTTGGTACAATATTAAACTATAGGCTATATGTTATACTTGATATAACGTAAAGTTTAATATATATTATATGATAAAGTGGTTATCATGTAATATATATTAATGTTTTATTCAAATAAATTTATTTTAATTAATATATTTCTGAAAAAATATTTTGGGAAGGAATTGTAACTCCTTCCCCTTTTTCTCTCTACCACGTGCATGAAGGATCTCATACCGAGAGTTCCATGAGCGGGTTTAGATCGCTCCGATTTCACAATGACCGAAACATAAATGACATACATTCAACACATACAGTTATGCATATAATCTAATTATCAGCATGCTCAGAATACAGTAAACATCATGGAAAGGGTTCATACTAGATGAAGACACTCTTCAAACGTCTAAACCTACCACTTACCTCTAATCGAAGGAAGGAGTGAATTCCATCTTGTTGACTGAGTTCTCAGCTCTCAAATTAGACGAATCCCAAAATGGTAGGTTTGAATCGGCGACCTGGCCACTTGCACCCATACAAATCAAAGGACGCCCTCAATGGCAGGAGTTTCCAACTCACTTAGGATTGAGGTCATGTTTACCTATGGTCATCCTAGTGAAGTGAAGTCTCTGTCATGAAACGGTGTTATATAACGAGACGTTAACACTTGTGGTTAGGTCTTATATAAACTCTTTGTATAGGACGCGTCCGCATGTCCTCAACACGATATTAGGATCAAGACCATCTCGACAAGTCACAACAACATTGTGACATTCCACAAAGTGGGTCGCATCTATGGCATTACCAGGATAAGGTTTCCCTCCTATATCCATATAACAGACCATTTTGGTTATCACTCAAGACATGATCCACTTGTATGTCATCACATAACTGCTTGAGTCACATACAGATAACCAGGGATTTTATGTTTATTGGTTTGTGGTAAAGCAAATAAAACAAATAATCGAGCAAAAAAACAAGATGTGAAGTAAATATATATATTAACAATCACAGGTTCGTATATACTGTTTAAAAACTATAGGACACGAGACTTTAGGGCATCAACCCAAAAATCTCCCACCCCTCCTAAAGCGAAGTGGGTGTACAAATAACTTAGTACAAAACAATAAACTAGGGCATAAAATCCCAGTACATAAAATCTCTCACTTGCCCTAGTTCAGCTGCTGGCGATCCTATAGACCCATGCTCCGTAGGTGACCCTCAAACACTGTTGCCTGTGAGAGCCTTCGTAAATGAGTTAGCAACATATTATGCTCCGAAGTGATCTGCGTGACAATCATGTCCCCTCGATGCACTATCTTACGGATCAGATTGATACTTCCATTCTATGTGGTTGCCGCACTGTGACTCCTTGGCTCCTTGGAGTCGCCACTGCTCCACTATTATCACAATATAGGGTAATGGGCCTAGACATATCTGGAACAACTTTCAGGTCTGTCAAGAACTTCCTAAGCCAGATGGCCTCCTTAGCAGCTTCGCAAGCCGCTACATACTCGCCTTCATAGTGGAGTCGGCGATGCACCCCTGCTTAGTGCTTCATCACACTACAGCTCCTCCGTTAAGAGTAAAGACCGACCTAATCGTGGACTTAACGAGAGTCCTTATCAGTCTGAAAGTCAGAATCTGTGTATCCTGTAAGGATCAAATCCCTCGCACAATACACGAGCATGTAGTCCCTCATTCTCCGAAGATACTTGAGCATGTTTTCTTACTACGGTTCAGTGACCCTGGCTAGGTTAGACTGATACCTACTGACTATGCCGCACAAAGTAACAGATGTCTAATGAGTACAGAGCATCGCGAACTGCCAATGGCATAACGCATATGGACCCGTCTCATCTCCTCAACCTCTTGAGGCATCTTAGGACACATTTTCTGGCATCGAATACTTGGGCAACATCTTGTCAATGTACGATGCCTGAGACAGTGCTAGCACTCTTGTTCTTGTGATCCCGAAAGATCTTGTATACCTAAACAAACTGAGTCTCTGCCCAAATCTTTCATTTGGAATTGGGTCCGTAGCCAGTTCTTAACTGCAATCAGTAGACCTACATATTCCCAATGGATAGGATACGTCTACATACAACACTAAGAAGACTACTGAACGCGTTGATGATCTCTCTTGTAGACACAAGGTTCATCAAACGTTTTAGTCAAAGTCATACGACTTTTTGCAGCATCAAACCGTATGTTTCAAGATCGAGACGCCTATTTCAGTCATAAATAGGACCGATTCAATTTGCAAACCTTTTGCTCTTAACCTTGGCTATGAATCCCTCGGGCTGCATCTATTAAAAATGGTCTCCTCAAGATTGTCACTTCAGAAAGGCCGTTTTAATCGTCCATTTTTGCCAATCTCATTAATTATAATACATAAGCACAATGGACAGGAAGGAGCGGATCAACTTAAACAGTGGCAACAACGCGAGAAAGTCTCCTCATAGTTGACTCCCTCGACCTGGGTAATATCCCTTTGCGACAAGTCGAGCCATGAAGGTTTGTACCTTCCATCAGCACCCCGTTTACGCTTGTAGATCCATTTACAACCTAAGGCGAACCCCATCAGGCGGATCTACAAGATCCCATACTGATTTGAACTACATCGAATCCATCTCGAGATCCATGGCCTTGACCCATTTATCCGGTCAACATCCTCCATTGCCTTCTTATAAGACAACGGACCTCAACGCCCCATCTGCTACCATAGCAAGGATTTTCGTGAAACCAGATAGCGAACAGGTGGTTTCGCAACCCTCCACTA